>NC_084636.1:10557601-10567601 GCF_033978795.1 Nerophis ophidion | reverse complement strand
GTCCAGAGAAGAAAAAAAAACTGTATGTAAAAGAGGAGTGCCACTTTAAGGCACTCTCGTGTGTGCGTGTGTGTGTGTGTGTGTGTGTGTGTGTGTGTGTGTGTGTGTGTGTGTGTGTGTGTGTGTGTGTGTGTGTGTGTGTGTGTGTGTGTGTGTGTGTGTGTGTGTGTGTGTGTGTGTGTGTGTGTGTTCTGGCAATGCTGACTTAATGGGGACATCACTCTGTTTACACACCTTTAGGGGACTTCCGACGGTATGAGGACCAAATAAACAGGTCCCCTAAAGGGAAACCTTTTTAAATGATAGTAAGATCCATTCTGAAGATGCCTAAGTGATTTTTAAGCTTCGGCCCATAAAACATGTTTACTGGTTAGTTTGAGTGTGCACATTTGCACAGCAGCCCCCTCATCGGGCTGCAGCTGGTACTGCACTGGCTGCTCTGCTCACACTTCTTCCGTGTACAGTTCATCACGTCCACCTGGTGAAACTTAGTTTAAGAGGACAGCTGTAGTGCTGTATTCTGAGGATCATGTCATATTTAATTTGAACTTTTTTTTTTTAATTGGTCCTCAGTAGTCACGTAAAACTTTGTGTGAAATTTGGTCCGCATGAACCATATTAACTCCTTTTCCCCAGGGTCTCCAGTAAGAATGATCAGCACATTTCTTCATCAATCCAGAGATTTAAAGACGTGTATGAGCTAACTGGGTAGTGGCCATTTTTCCCAATTATTTTTATGCCTCCACAAAAACTTGGTCCCCATTCCAAATGATAACCAGTATATGTGTGTGTGTGTGTGTGTGTGTGTGTGTGTGTGTGTGTGTGTGTGTGTGTGTGTGTGTGTGTGTGTGTGTGGGCCGGTGTGGGCCGGTGTGGGTGTCAGACTGCATGACTGTGGTTTCACTGGCAGCGTCTGCAAAGATTTTCCTCCCCAAACATTTTTGAGATGCTAGACCACGGAAGGCTTCAGCAGTCCAAATAGACAAGCCGATCTTGTTGCAAACAAACCTTAAAGGTCCCACGATAGTGTATTGGGAGTGCGTTGCCCGAAATATACCCCTTGATGCTGGAATTTAGACAGTTCAAAAGTGCTTTGAGTAAACGGCGTCTTTGGCTTTAGCCTCATTTGTCCACTTTTAAGTAGTCATAGCACTGAAAGTGTGCACTTGGCCAATGTAATAGATGCCATTGGTAATATGAAAGGGGACTTATGGTGACTTTAGTCTCTTCTGATTTATGAATCTTACAAAGTCGGATAGTCGTGTTACAAGAAATGCCCGAGTGTCAAATGGTGCGGTTTTGGATGACTCTGTTCAGGGGGGTTTGGCAGACCTTGTGACATCACAGCGAGGTAGACATATTTATTTGGACGTTACGTCTCAGCCAGAGAGGGAGGAGCTCTTACATATTCATGTTATTTGTTTCGTGCGCATATTGAATGCTGATAAAAGCCGCTTTTTTTGACGCCAAGTCTGAATTGATCGTACCCAGTGTTGTGGCCGGGTGAATGTTCTTATAATTTAGACTGCTTTCAAATATTAATGCTCAATACAGTATAGCTTAAAATTTATTTTACTGATGAATCCTTTTAATGATGCTTATTAAATATTCATGCACAATGAGGATTAGTGTAGAACATATTATACTTATGAACTTGTAAACCTGACAATGAACGGACTTGTAAATTGGTGTGGCTAATTTGAGGATTTCCATAATAATGTGAATAGTTTTCATAAAACACAAGCAAATACACTGAAAAGTTGTTTAAGTACCAATGATTGTCACACACACACTAGGTGTGGTGAAATTTGTCCTCTGCCTTTAACCCATCCCCCTTGTTCACCCCCTGGGAGGTGAGGGGAGCAGTGGACAGTAGCAGTGGCCGCGCCCGGGAATCATTTTCGGTGATTTAACCCCCAATTCCAACCCTTGATGCTGAGTGCCAATCAGGGAGGTAACGGGTCCCATTTTTATCGTCTTTGGTATGACTTGGCCGGGGTTTGAACTCACAACCTACCCATCTGAGGGCGGACACTCTAACAACCAGGCCACTGAGTAGGCCTAGTGAGCAAAGACACTGAAAAAGTGTGTCCATATTTGTGCTACGGCGCCATCTTTTGGACCGGTTCGCTCACTGCAGGTTCTGCGAGGCGAACGTCCACAGTGATTTCTTCTATTAGGCGCTTTGAACCGGAAGTACAAGTGCCGTACTGTCTTCTAGTCGTCCATAGCGGGTCTACTCGTATGGATTCGTCAGTCGTCACTCCAAGCAAAACAATTCCTACTTACTAAACTGTCCCAAAAGTGATGTCTATAGGAGTGCATATTAATACGTTCTATGGTAATGTAATCAAGCTCGCTAATATGCTAACATGCTTACAAGTGTGTGTGTTAGTGTTATTAACTTACAATGGCATTCTTTTTGTTTTGTTTCAGTCTCACAAATTCCTCAGTAAATTCACCAAGACGTCTCTGATTGGGCGATGACCTGTTTTGTTTGGCGTCTGTTTTGTTTGATCAGCCGTTTTACTGCCATGCGACAGACACCGTTTGGAAACAATTAAGCTATGTAAAATAATATTTCTGTGGAAATAACTGTATATATCTGTGGCTTATAGTCCGGTGTGGCTAATATAGGGAAAAATATTTTTTCCCTAGAATTTAATGGGTGTGGCTTACCCATAGTCCGGAAAATATGGTATTTTCTGGAGAAATGCAAAACCGTAAGATTTTTTGTTAAAATAAAGCCCATAGTGCCATCTTTTGTGGTCCCCTTTATATTTATAAAAGTATAAAAAAGTACCGAAAAGTATCAAAATAATCTTGGTACCGGTACCGTAAGATTTCTTCGTTAAAATAAAGCCAATAGTGACATTTTTTGTGGTCCCCTTTATTTAGAAAAGTATCGAAAAGTACCGAAAATATCAAAATAATCTTGGTACCGGTACCGTAAGCTTTTTTGTTGAAATAAAGCCAATAGTGCCATTTTTGTAGTCCCCTTTATTTAGAAAAGTATCAAAGTATCAAAATAATTTTGGTACCGGTACCGTACGATTTTTTTTGTTAAAATAAAGCCTTAATGCCATTTTTTGTGGTCCCCTTTATTAAGAAAAGTATCAAAAAGTACCGAAAAGTATCAAAATAATTTTTGTACCGGTACGTAAGATTTTTTGTTAAAATAAAGCCAATAGTGCCATTTTTTGTGGTCCCCTTTATTTAGAAAAGTATCGAAAAGTACCGAAAATATCAAAATAATCTTGGTACCGGTACCGTAAGCTTTTTTGTTAAAATAAAGCCAATAATGCCATTTTTGTAGTCCCCTTTATTTAGAAAAGTATCAAAGTATGAAAATAATTTTGGTACCGGTACCATAAGATTTTTTTGTTAAAATAAAGCCATAATGCCATTTTTTGTGGTCCCCTTTATTAAGAAAAGTACTGAAAAGTTAAAAAATAATTTTGGTACCGGTACCGTAAGATTTTTTTTGTTAAAATAAAGCCAATAGTGCCATTTTTTGTGGTCCCCTTTATTTAGAAAAGTATCAAAGTATCAAAATAATTTTGGTACCGGTACCGTAAGATTTTTTTGTTAAAATAAAGCCATAATGCCATTTTTTGTGGTCCCCTTTATTAAGAAAAGTACCGAAAAGTTTAAAAATAATTTTGGTACCGGTACCGTAAGATTTTTTTTGTTAAAATAAAGCCAATAGCGCCATTTTTTGTGGTCCCCTTTATTTAGAAAAGTATTGAAAAGTATCAAAATAATTTTGGTACTGGTATGTAAGATTTTTTGTTCAAATAAAGTCAATGGTGCCATTTTTTTGTGGTCCTCCTAATCTAGAAAAGTATCGAAAAGTACCAAAAAGTATCAAAATAATTTTGGTACCGTAAGATTTTTTTGTTAAAATAAAGCCAATAGTGCCATTTTTTGTGGTCCCCTTTATTTAGAAAAGTTTCGAAAAGTATCAAAATAATTTTGGTACCGGTATGTAAGATTTTTTGTTAAAATAAAGCCAATAGTACCATTTCTTGTGGTCCCTTTTATTTGGGAAAGTTCTGAAAAGCCTCAAAATAATTTTGGTACCGGTATGTAAGATTTTTTGTTCAAATAAAGCCAATAGTGCCATTTTTTTTGTGGTCCCCTTTATCTATAAAAGTATCGAAAAGTATCAAAATATTTTTGATACCGGTATGTGAGATTTTTTTGTAAAAATAAAGCCAATAGTGCCATTTTGTGTGATCCACCTTTATTTAGAAAAGTATCAAAGTATCAAAATAATTTTGGTACCGGTATGTAAGATTTTTTTATTCAAATAAAGTCAATAGTGCCATTTTTTGTGGTCCCCTTTATTTATAAAAGTATCAAAAAGTACCGAAAAGTATCAAAATAATTTTGGTACCGGTACGTAAGATGTTTTGTTAAAATAAAGCCAATAGTGCAATTTTTTGTGGTCCCCTTTATTTAGAAAAGTATGAAAATGTACCGAAAGGTATCAAAATAATTTGGTACCGGTATGTGAGATTTTTTTGTAAAAATAAAGCCGATAGTTTCATTTTTTGTGGTCCACCTTTATTTAGAAAAGTATCAAAATACTTTTGGTACCGGTACCGTAAGATTTTTTGTTAAAATAAAGCCAATAGTGCCATTTTTTGTGGTCCCCTTTATTTATAAAAGTATCAAAGTATCAAAATAATTTTGGTACCGGTATGTAAGATTTTTTTTTTGTTATAATAAAACCAATTGTGCCATTTTTTGTGGTCTCCTTCATTTATAAAAGTATCAAAAAATACAGAAAAGTATCAAAATAATTTTGGTACCGGTACGTAAGATTTTTTGTTAAAATAAAGCCAATAGTGCCATTTTTTGTGGTCCCCTTTATTTAGAAAAGTACCGAAAAGTATCAAAATAATTTTGGTACCGGTACCGTAAGATTTTTTGTTAAAATAAAACCAACAGTGCCATTTTTTGTGGTCCCCTTTATTTAGAAAAGTATCGAAAAGTTTCATAATAATTTTGGTACCGGTATGTAAGATTTTTTGTTCAAATAAAGCCAATAGTGCCATTTTTTTGTGGTCCCCTTTATCTATAAAAGTATCGAAAAGTATCAAAATAATTTTGGTACCGGTATGTAAGATTTTTTTGTGAAAAAATAAAGCCAATAGTGCCATTTTTTGTGGTCCCTTTTATTTGGAAAAGTACAAAAAAGTCTCAAAATAGTTTTGGTACCGCTACCAAAATATCAGTATCGGGACAACACTACATGTTACTAAACAACAACACAGAGGAGCGGCTGAGGTCAGCAGAGTGAATCCCCGCCCGTCACCCCTCACTGTTGCGGCGCCCGGGGGGCCTCCGGCTGAAGCATGTGCTTACTCAGAGAGATTTTTATTCACAGGAATAAACGGACACCATTTTTTCCCGTTTTTTTTTTTTTTTTTTTTTTTTTTTTTTTTTTTTATGCAGGCATGTACTGGGCCACTTTCAGCGGCCGGAACCTGCTATTGCTGTTGGCTGGCGGGCGCACTTTTAAGACTTTAAGAGACGCTGTTTTGTCGGAAATCAGATCCGCTCCCCCTGTTGGCGAGGTGCAGGGAGGCGGGGAGGGGTGTGGGGTATTTAAAAAGCGCTTTAAAAACTCTTGAAAGGGCAGGCCGAGCGCTCAGCTGCTCCAAAGAAGGGGAGGGGGGAGGAAATGCGAGCAGATCCCGAGGGGGGGGAGAGCGTGGGGTTGGCTGGCCGGCTGGGCGTTGCTGCGTCGATGCCATAACGGCGTTATTACCCCTCGGGACAAAAAGGCTTTGAAACCTGATGCCTCTGTCTGCTCCGGACATTCCTCCACCGCGCTCATCTGCTCCTCGTCACCTTGCTCTTGACCAGCGATGGAGGGTTGGGGGTCGGGGTTGACGGACAATGGGTGTTAAAGTTGCCCCCTGCGTGTAAAGCAGGCCTGGGCAATTATTTTGACTCGGGGGCCACGTTTAGAGAAAAAATGTGTCTGGGGGCCGGTATATCTATTTATCTATGTGTATATATGTATGTGTAGGAAAAAAATCACAAGACTAATTTATCTCTACAGAACTGTTTCATGAGGGGTTCCCTCAATCATCAGGAGATTTTAAAATGATTGATTGAGACTTTTATTAGCAGATTGCACAGTACAGTACAGTACATATTCCGTACAATTTACACCCCAATAAGTCTTTCAACTTGTTTAAGTCGGGGTCCATGTTAATCAACAATAAACTGCCTTGAGTTGTTGCTGAGATTACATAAAATGACAAAACTTTCCTTCTACATATAGAAAGTGCAACATTAAACAGTTTCAAGTCAACTCAGCCAGGCTAACATATGGGCTCATTGTTCTTCCACCATAGAAGTGGGTCAAAATCCAATTTTTAATGCAATGTGGTATTAAATCTGCTGCTATAAAAAAAATGTGTTATTGCTGTAGCCCTGCCTGACTGATACTGAAACTTTTCCAAACTTTTCTAAATAAAGGGGACCACAAAAAATGGCACTATTGGCTTTATTTTTTCACAAAAATCTTACATACCGGTACCAACATTATTTTGATACTTTTCGATACTTTTCTAGATAAAGGGGACCACAAAAAATGGCACTATTGACTTTATTTGAACAAAAAATCTTACATACCGGTACCAAAATTATTTTGAAACTTTTCGATACTTTTCTAAATAAAGGGGACCACAAAAAATGGCACTATTGGCTTTATTTTAACAAAAAATCTTACATACCTGTACCAAAATAATTTTGATACTTTTCGGTACTTTTTGATACTTATCTAAATAAAGGGGACCACAAAAAATGCAACTACTGGCTTTACTTAACAAAAAATCTTACATACCGCTACCAAAAGTATTTTGATACTTTTTGATACTTTTCTAAATAAATAAATATCTATCTATGTGTATATATATGTATGTGTAGGAAAAAAATCACAAGACTACTTCATCTCTACAGAACTGTTTCATGAGGGGTTCCCTCAATCATCAGGAGATTTTAAAATGATTGATTGAGACTTTTATTAGCAGATTGCACAGTACAGTACAGTACATATTCCGTATTCATCAGGAGATTTTAAAATCTCCTGATGAAGTATTTTGATACTTTTCGATGCTTTTCTAAATAAAGGGGACCAAAAAAAATGGCACTATTGGCTTTATTTTAACAAAAAAATCTTACGGTACCGGTACCAAAATTATTTTGATACTTTTCGATACTTTTCTAAATAAAGCGGACCACAAAAAAATGGCACTATTGGCTTTATTTTAACAAAAAAATCTTACGGTACCGGTACCAAAATTATTTTGATACTTTTTGGTACTTTTCTTAATGAAGGGGACCACAAAACATGGCACTATTGGCTTTATTTTAACAAAAAATCTTACATACCTGTACCAAAATAATTTTGATACTTTTCGGTACTTTTTGATACTTATCTAAATAAAGGGGACCACAAAAAATGCAACTATTGGCATTACTTTAACAAAAAGTCTTACATACCGCTACCTAAAGTTTTTTCTATACTTTTTGATACTTTTCTAAATAAATAAATATCTATCTATGTGTATATATGTATGTGTAGGAAAAAAATCACAAGACTACTTCATCTCTACAGAACTGTTTCATGAGGGGTTCCCTCAATCATCAGGAAATTATAAAATCTCCTGATGATTGAGGGAACCCCTCATGAAACAGTTCTGTAGAGATGAAGTAGTCTTGTGATTTTTCCCCACACATACTTATATTGCGCTCTACCGCGGTATCGAGCACTATTCTCTGGATAATCTAATTAAGACATATATGTGTATGTATATATATATATATATATATATATATATATATATATATTAGGGGTGTAACGGTACACAGAACTTTCTGTTCGGTACGTTACCTCGGTTTAGAGGCCATGGTTCGGTTAATTTTCGGTACAGTAAGAAAACAACAAAATCTAAATTTTTTGGTTATTTATTTACCAAATTTGTAAACAATGGCATAACATACATATACAGAGGGTCCATTGCCAGGGTTGATGTGGTCAACATATATAAAATACAAACTAAATAAGGCTCAGAATTGGTTTCTTAACAAAACCTTTATGCATATAAAGTGCTTTTTCTTTTGATTGATTGACTTTTATTAGTAGATTGCACAGTACAGTACATATTCCGTACAATTGAACACCCCAATAAGTCTTTCAACTTGTTTAAGTCGGGGTCCACGTTAATCAACAATAAACTGCCTCAAGTTGTTGCTGAGATTACATAAAATGAGAAAACTTTCCTTCTACATATAGGAAGTGCAACATTAAACAGTTTCAAGTCAACTCAGCAAGGTTAACTTGGCAGTAAGAGGACATATGGGCTCATTGTTCTTCCACCATAGAAGTGGGTCAAAATGTAGTTTTTAATGCAATGTGGTATTAAATCTGCTGCTATAAAAAACATTTATTATTGCTTTAGCCCTGCCTGAATCGCAGAGGAGAGGCTGCTTGAACGGGTTAGCGGGTTTTTGACGTGTTGTCAGAAGCAGCTGCTGAACAATGTTGGCGAACCCCCGTCCTCCGTTGTTGTATCGCACAGCAAAAGAGTCCCCAAACGGGAGATCCTAACGAGGCAGGAGGGTTTTCCAGCTCTGGCGTTTACATGTTGTCGTAGCCCAGTCGCTGCTAGCACGCCCTGTGTTGTGCCTCGCTCTGGATTGTTTACACAACGTGCGATGCGCTACCTAATACGTCTGTGTGGAAACTCGTTCGGTACACCACCGAACCGAAACCCACCTACCAAAACAGTTCAATACAAATACACGTTGGGAATGTCCGGTGGGGCATGTTGAAAAGCTTAATGGGCCGAATGTGGCCCCCGGGCCTTAGTTTGCCCAGGTCTGGTGTAAAGTGTCTGCACATGATTGCAGTGCCTGCTTCTTGGCTGTATGTAAACAGGATAAGGCTGGCCAGATGCGGAGATAATACATCCAACAATGAGGCAATAAACCATCAACAGATATCGTCGTCGAACTATCCGCAGCCATCCCCCGCAAACTGTTGGTCCTCGTTAGGGGAAACAAAGGGGATGCATCAAAAGGAGTATTGTCCTCGGTGGGAAAAGCTCCCAACCTTACCCCCCCCCCCCCCCAAACATCTCCAGCTCCGCAGAATATGCGCACACATAAGAGAGGATTGTGGTAGTGAGAGAAAGTGACAGACAGAGAGGCCTGTGTGGCGGCGGGGGGGTGAGTGGTGGGGGGTGGAGGCCCAGGCCGGGACAGCATGGTGCACCGCCGGGACCGCAAGCTTTGTGTCTGGCAACCGGGATGCACAATCACGGGCGAAGTGCACACTTAAGGCCGCTTGTTGTCAGATAACGACACTATGGGCAGCTGTGTGCGGCGGGGGCCATTTTTTGGATCCATGATTGTGTTTGTCCTGGAAGAAGTTCGACCACCTTGGACGTGCTTTATTTCAATGGTTAAATCAACGTCAGACCTCAACGTTGAATAAACGTCGTCGAAAAGCATGTTGTTTCAACGGTATGGTTGTGTTGTGGAATGTTGGTTGGGAAATGATCAAATTTCAACGGTTGAATAATGGTTGCGATATGAACAAATCTCAATGGGTAAATCAACGTCAGACCTCGACATTGATTAAACGTTGTCAAAAAGAATGTTGTTTCTGCGTTATATTTGTGTTGTAGAATGTTGGTTGGGAAATGACCGAATTTCCACGGTCAAATCAACGTCAGAACCCAAAGTTGATTAAACGTTGTCAATAAGCATGTTGTTTTAATGTTGTATTTGTGTTGTGGATTATTGGTTGGGAAATTACCAAATTTCGATGGTTAAATCAACGTCAGACCTCGACATTGGTTAAACGTTGTCAAAAAGCATGTTGTTTCAATGTTGTATTTGTGTTGTACAATACTGGTTGGGATATGACCAAATTTCAATGGTCAAATCAATGTCAGATCTCAACATTGATTAA
>NC_084636.1:10537601-10552601 GCF_033978795.1 Nerophis ophidion | reverse complement strand
CCAGTCCTATATTTAATTGAGGGTTCATACTGTAAGTGTTACACTTCTGCTTATTACACGCCAGCCATCTGATTGCTTCCATCTTAGTTGTAGTTTTGATCGGCAAATTTGGTGGTGTGGAAATCGCCGTGTAAAATCGCTAATGCTAAATAGTAGCATGTAAATGGAAAAGTTAGCACATTTTTGTTTTAATGCATTCTTTTATGTTGTATTGCCAAATATAATATATATCTTCTTAGAAAATTCTGGCTATCTACAGGCGTAAAATCCTTTTTTCCACATTAAAACACAATTGCAGCTATTGGAAGTAGTCTTTGCCATTAAGTTGATTGTGCCAATCCTGTATTTAATTGAGTTTTTATACTGTGAATATTATACTTCTACTTATTACACGCCAGTCATCTCATTGCTTGTGTCTTAGTTGTAGTTTTGATCGGTAAATTTGCAGGTGTTGAAATTGCCGTGTAAAATCGCTAATGCTAAATAGTAGCATGTAAATGGAAAAGTTAGCATATTTTTGTTTTAATGCATTCTTTTATGTTGTATTGCCAAATATAATATATATCTTCTTAGAAAATTCTGGCTATCTACAGGCGTAAAATCCTTTTTTCCACATTAAAACACAATTGCAGCTATTGGAAGTAGTCTTTGCCATTAAGTTGATTGTGCCAATCCTGTATTTAATTGAGTTTTTATACTGTGAATATTATACTTCTACTTATTACACGCCAGTCATCTCATTGCTTGTGTCTTGGTTGTAGTTTTGATCGGTAAATTTGCAGGTGTTGAAATTGCCGTGTAAAATCGCTAATGCTAAATAGTAGCATGTAAATGGGAAAGTTAGCACATTTTTGCTTTAATGCATTCTTTTATGTTGTAATGCCATATTACATATATATTTTATCGGAAAATTCTGGCTAACTACAAGCGTAAAATCATTGCTTCCACATTAAAACACAATTGCAGCTATTGGAAGTAGTCTTTGCCATTAAGTTGATTGTTCCAGTCCTGTATTTAATTGATTGTCTATACTGTGAATATTATACTTCTACTTATTACACGCCAGTCATCTCATTGCTTGTGTCTTAGTTGTAGTTTTGATCGGTAAATTTGCAGGTGTTGAAATCGCAGTGTAAAATCGCTAATGCTAAATAGTAGCATGTAAATGGAAAAGTTAGCACATTTTTGTTTAACGCATTCTTTTATGTTGTAATGCCATATGAAATATTTATTTTCTTGGAAAATTCTGGCTATCTACAAGGGCAAAATCATTTCTTCCACATTAAAACACAATTGCAGCTATTGGAAGTAGTCTTTGCCATTAAGTTGCACGCCAGCTATCTGATTGCTTGCATCTTGGTTGTAGTTTTGATCGGCGAATTTGGAGGTGTTGAAATTTTCGTGTAAAAACGCTAATGCTAAATAATAGCATGTAAATAGAAAAGTTAGTGTTATGATCCGCTGCCCGGATCATCTCATATTCTGGTTTTGTTCCGCTTTTGTATTATAGTCTGTCAATGTTTGCCATAGTTCCTTGTTTAGTCTGTTTCCATCGTAGCTTATTAGTTTCACATGCACCTTGCTTTCGACGCACACCTGTTTTTGCTAATCACCGTCCTTATTTAAGCCTGCCCTTTTTGTTCATTCGCTCTCGCATCCTAGTTAGTGTTTCACTACAGTAACGATTCCAATTCCATGTGTTTACTTGCTAGCTTTTTTGTTTGTTATTATCCTAGCTCCCACGCTAGCGCTTTTGGTTGTTTCTAGCTCCCATGCTAGTTCTTTTTGTTTTGACTTTTCCGCCTGGTACCAGTTTTTCTGTTCATAGTCTGTTTTATTTATTGAATAAATCTTCATTTCTTACCGTACGCTGTGTTCGAGCCCGACTGCATCCTTGAAAGAACGCCTCCGCATCACAATGCCCAGCAATATTTACAGTTAGCACATTTGTATTTTAATTCATTCTTTTATGTTGGAATGCCATATATAATATATATTTTCTTGGAAAATTCTGGCGATCTACCAGCGTAAACTCTTTTCTTCCGCATTAAAACACTTGCAGCTTTGACTACTAGATACACTGATAGCGAAGAGAACCCAAATGTTGACAACTTATCTTGAGGTGTTGAATGTTGGAAAAGGCTTGATTAGGTTGTTGTTGTGATCACGTAGCATATAGGCTACTGTTCAGTTGTTATATCTTGTTTTCTTACACCTCTAAGTCTCCTTTGTGAGTATTATTTAATTTCACTTTGTCCAAGGTGGGTTTCTGTCATCCGGAAGTAGTCTTTGCCATTAAGTTGATTGTGCCAGTCCTGTATTTAATTGAGTGTTTATACTGTGAATATTATACTTATTACACGCCGGCCATCTGATTGCTTGCGTCTTAGTCGTCGTTTTGCTACTGTTTCTAGGAGCTCAGTGATTTCCAGCGTGGAACTGTCAGAGGATGCCACCTGTGCAACAAATTCAGTCGTGAAATTTCTGATAGACGAGTCTGGATTTGGAGGTTGCCAGGAAAACGGTACATTTCGGACTGCATTGTGCCAATTGTGAAATTTGGTGGAGGAGGAAATATGGTGTGGGGATGTTTTTCAGGAGTTGGGCTTGGCCCTTTAGTTCCAGTGAAAGGAACTTTGCACGCTCAAGGATACCAAAACATTTCGGACAATTCCATGCTCCCAACTTTGTGGGAACAGTTTGGACCTGGCCCCTCCCTCTTTCTTGGGGCGGTATAGCTCGGTTGGTAGAGCAACGGTGCCAGCAACTTGAAGGTTGCAGGTTCGATCCCCGCTTCCGCCATCCTAGTCACTGCCGTTGTATCCTTGGGCAAGACACTTTACCCACCTGCTCCCAGTGCCACCCACACTGGTTTAAATGTAAAAAATAGATATTGGGTTCCACTTTGTAAAGCGCTTTGAGTCACTACAGAAAAAGCGCTATATGAATATAATTCACCTCCCACAATTAACTTCTTTCAACATGACTGTGCACCAGTGCACAAAGCAAGGTCCATAAAGACATACATGACAGAGTCTCGTGAGGATGAACTTGACTGGCCTGCACAGAGTTCTGACCTGAACCCGATACAACACTTTTGGGATGAATGAGAACGGTGTGTGACCTCACCAATGCGCTTTTGGAAGAATGGTGGAAAATTCCTATAAACCATGGGTGTCAAACTCTGGCCCGCCGTGTAATTTAATTTGGCCCTTGAGGCAATATCAATTTATCATTAGAGCTGGCCCGCCGGTGTTATACAGCGTCGGTGCCGCTGTGACACCGCGTTCACCGCTAATACTCATACTTGCCAACCCTCCTAATTTTCCCGATAGACTCCCGAAGTTCAGTGCCCCTCCTGAAAATCTCCCGGGACAACCATTCTCCCGAATTTATACCGATTTCCACCCGGACAACTATATTGGGGACGTGCATTTAAGGCACTGCCTTTAGCGTTCTCTACAACCTGTCGTCACGTCCGCTTTTCCTCCATACTAACAGCGTGTCACATAATATTTGTGGCTTTTACACACACACACAAGTGAATGCAAGGCATACTTGGTCAACAGCCATACAGGTCACACTGAGGGTGGCCGTATAAACAACTTTAGCACTGTTACAAATATGCGCCACACTGTGAACCCACACCAAACAAGAATGACAAACACATTTCGGGTGAACATCCGCACCGTAACACAACAGAACAAATACCCAGAACCCCTTGCAACACTAACTCTTCCAGGAAACTTCAAGCAAACTGACCAATAATTAATGTTTCTCTTGCTACTTCAAGGCTTGAATGTTTGGTTCATTCATTATTGTTATTTTATTTTCAAATGTATTATTAGCCTGTGGAAAAAAATTGATATTTACCCTCAGAAGATTGCACATAGAAAAAAAGGCATACCATTTTTATTTAAATTTTATTTGATATGCCATTAATATTTTTTAAATTATTATTATTATTATTATTTGAAACTGGATTTTGCATGTCACTATAAAGTCATATAAGTCTTGCTTGTTTAATATTCAATGCAAAACTTGTTTGGGTCCCTGTTAAAAGGTTAATTTGTTCAACCTTCCGTTTAAAATTTTGGCCCACTCTGTATTTGAGTTTGACACCCCTGCTATAAACACACTCCCCAACCTTGTGGACAGCCTTCCCAGAAGAATTGAAGCTGTAATAGCTGCAAAAGGTGGGTTAGGAATGGGATGGCACTTCAAGTTCACATGTGAGTCAAATACTTTTGGCAATATAGCGTATGTTTAGAACCCCAGCTGACCAGCTGCTAGACATAGTACCTGCTTTACTTACAACGCCTCATACAAACGGTACCTCCGAGCTTCCCACTCTCTCGTACCCTCTGCTTCACCCACGCAAAATGACACCAGATGTCACATCAAGAGTCCCGTTTGGCGGCGGCCCCGCAGCCACATGAAGAATTTGCGGAGAATTCCAGGGGGAAATATTTGCGGCGCGGCTCTGCATGAAAGCTGTCCTTTAGCTTTAATGAGCGACCACATGACTGACTGGCTGACTGCGGTGCCACGGCGGCTAATGGCGGAGGGGAGAAGCGTATTGGGTTCGTGCCCACGGGACGCTGGTGAGGCTGATTCCTCGGGGCTAAAAGCTCAAACTGCAGCTACTAATTTGCTTGTATAGCACTCACCCAAACACTGCTCGCTACTGATCATGTTGGAACATAATAAACGTGTGTAGACGCCGCGAAAAAAAAATCCCAATTTGTACAGTAAATGCTCTTATTAACACCTTTATCAAATATACCATATTATGCGAGATATAGAGTGAAACCACAACATTTTAGATGGAAAAAGTATTTTTCCATATATTAGCCACATCGCAGATACATATATATGTAGCAAAATTAATGATTTACTCAGAAATAATTTTCCAAACAGTGTCAGTAACAGGGCAGTAAAACGGCGGATCAAACAAAACAGAAGTCATCGCCATGGACCTAAGTCTAATTGAAAGCCAAATACTAGAGTCCGTGAACATTGCTCCAAAGTCAGGATTCGATTTAATGTGCACACAAAAGTAAAGTGCAAAGGCTAGCTGCGTAAGCTAGCGCTCCGATCAGCTAAACCGACTCAATAACTCCGCTGTGACGTTTTGGTGAATTTACTGAAAAAATGGTGGAACTGAAACAAAACAAAAAGAATGCCGTTGTATCTTAATACTACTAACACAGTACCCAGTAAACAGTTAGCATATTAGCTCATGCTAACGATGCTAGCTTGATTACATTACGAGAGCACGTACAAATATACATGCAAACCCTCCTACAGACATCACACATGGGACGGTTTAGTAAGTATGAATTGTTTTAGTTGTATGGTATAACTTACACACGTTGCTTGGATCAAACAAAACAGCAGTCATCGTCATGCTAGCCGTATCGGACTATAAGTCGCAGATATACACATAGCAAAATTAATTATTTACTCAGAAATATTTTTTTTCCAATCGGTGTCTGTAACAGGGCAGTAAAACGGCTGATCAAACAAAACGGAAGTCGTCGCCATGGACCTAGTCCTAGTCTAATTGAGAGCCAAATACTAGAGTCCGTGAACATTGCTCCAAAGTCAGGATTTTTTTTTGTTGATTTAATGTGCATACAAAAGTAAACATTGACAGGTGCAAAGGTTAGCTGCGTAAGCTAGCGCTCCGATCAGCTTAACAGGCACAAAAACTCCGTGGTGACGTTCTGGTGAATTTACTGTGAAAATTGTGAAACTGATACAAAACAAAAAGAATGCCGTTGTAACTTAATAATACTATCACAGTCCCCGGTAAACAGTTAGCATATTAGCTCATGCCAACGACGCTAGCTTGATTACATTACGAGAGCACGTACAAATATGCATGCAAACACTCCTACAGACATCACAAATGGGACGGTTTAGAAAGTATGAATTGTTTTAGTTGTATTGTAAAACTTACACACGTTGCTTGGATGAAACAAAACAGAAGTCATCGTCATACTAGCTGTATCGGACTATAAGTCGCAGATATACACGTAGCTAAATTAATTATTTACTCACAACAATTTTGTTCCAATCAGTGTCTGTAACAGGGCAGTAAAACGGCTGATCAAACAAAACAGAAGTCGTCGTCATGGACTCGCTAGCTGCGCAAGCTCGCTCTAAACAGACTCGATAAATCCACGGTGACATTTTGGTCAATTTACTGAGGCATTTTGCGGAACTGAAACAATACAAAAACATGTTAGCATATACGCTCCCTTGATTACATTCCGTTAGCACGTACAAATATGCATGCAAACACTCCTACATACATCACACATGGGACGGTTTAGTAAGTATGAATTGTTTTAGTTGTATTGTAAAACTATCAATCATTGTTTGGAGTACTGAATGAAGAATCCATACCAGTAGAAACGCTATGGACGGCCCTTGTACTTCCAGTTCAAAGCGCTAAACAGAAGAAATTACTGTAGACGTTCGCCTCGCAGAACCTGCAGTGAGCGAACCAGTCCAAAAGATGGCGTCGTAGCACAAACAAGGACACACCTTTTAATGATACTAACACAGACACTCGTAAACGTGTTAGCATATTTGCTAATGCCAACGACGCTAACGTCATTACATCGCGACAGCACGTACCGATATGCACGAAAACACTCCGACAGACGTCACACATGGGACGGTTTAGTAAGTGTAAACATACAATTGTTGAACATGGAGTAGAAACGCTATGGACGGCTGGAAGAAAAAGCTCCATCAATAAATGGAGGGACACCGAAGCACCTGCAGTGAGCGAATTTGTCCAAAAGGTGGTGCCATAGCACAGACAACGAAACAGTCTGGTTATTTTTATTTTTGTTAGTGTTTATTTATTTATTTATTAAATTAGCGGTCTGTCTTTTAGGCCGCAGGATTCAAAGCGTAGGAAAACATTACCGGCTTACAGTCCGGTAGTGGGTGTACAGTCTACTTAAGGCCAAAAAGGTGGCTGTAGGCAACGTCCTTATGTCGGTTTTTAGGGACCGATTGTCCCTTTGGGACAGAGGACCCTATTGTATTTTTAAGGTTTTATTATTATTTATTATTATTCCGCACCTTCGAGCTGTAATTTAATCCGCTTAACATGCTTCAAAACTCACCAAATTTTACACACACATCAGTATGGCGAACTTTGCCATCTATTAAAAAAAACAAACCCCAAAAATCTAAATTGCGCTCCAGCGCCCCCTAGGAAAAAACACAGACAAAACTGCTTGTAACTTCCGTTAGGAATGTTGTAGAGACATGAAACAAAAATCTCTATGTAGGTCTGACTTAGACCTAGATTTCATACACTGATTTCCTTCAGCAAAAATCGACAGGAAGTTGGCAAAAACCCCTTCAAAATAAAATGTTCCTAAAAATTTTAATTTTTACCCCTTTAAGGCTGTAATTTGACCCCCTTAAAATGCTTCAAAACTCACCAAACAGGACACACACATCAGGACTGGCAAAAATTGCAATCTAATAAAAAACCAAACCCCAAAACTCAAAATTGCGCTCTAGCGCCCCCTAGGAATAAAACACATACAAAACTGCTCCTAGGAAGAAAACACAGACAAAACTGATTTTAACTTCCGTTTGGAATGTCGAAGAGACATGAAACAAAAACCTCTATGTAGGTCTCACTTAGACCTAGATTTCATACACTGATTTCCTTTAGCAAAAATCAACAGGAAGTTGGCAAAAACCCTTTCAAAATAAAATGTTCCTAAAAAAATTTAATTTTTGCCTCTTTAAGGCTGTAATTTGACCCCCTTAAAATGTTTCAAAACTCACCAAATAGGACACACACATCAGGACTGGCAAAAATTGCGATCTAATAAAAAAACCAAACCCCAAAACTCAAAATTGCACTCTAGCGTCCCCCTAGGAATAAAACACAGACAAAACTGCTCCTAGGAAGAAAACACAGACAAAACTGATTTTAACTTCCGGTGGGAATGTCGTAGAGACATGAAACAAAAACCTCTATGTAGGTCTAACTTAGACCTAGATTTCATACGCTGATTTCCTTCAGCAAAAATCAACAGGAAGTTGGCAAAAACGCCTTCAAAACAAAATGTTCCTAAAAATGTCATTTTTGCCTCTTTAAGGCTGTAATTTGACCCCTTTAAAATGCTTCAAAACTCACCAAACAGGACACACACATCAGGACTGGCAAAAATTGCGATCTAAAAAAAACAAAGCAAAAAAAAAACTCAAAATTGCGCTCTAGCGCCCCCTAGGAATAAAACACATACAAAACTGCTCCTAGGAAGAAAACACGGACAAAACTGCTTTTAACTTCTGATGGGAATGTCGGAGAGACATAAAAAAAAAAAACCTCTATGTAGGTCTCACTTAGACCTACATTTTAATAATTGACATCCTTCAGCAAAAAATCAACAGGAAGTTGGCAATTACCCCTTAAAAAAAAAAAGTTTTGTAAAAACCCGTCAACACCAGCAAAAGTCGGTCCCGTCCATCGCTGCTTGCAGCTTTAATTTTAATTATTATTATCCATCCATCCATTTTCTACTGCTTGTCCCTTTCATATTATTAAACTTATTTCATTCATTCATTCATTATTGAGTCCAGCTATATCTACCTCTGCATGCCTTTGGTAATAATGCTGACTCAGCAGTTGTAACTCCAATAAACGCCTCTTCCTTTCGGAGTTCCACGGTTATAACTCATTGCATAACTCGCGGGGAATTTGTCTAAAAGCGCACGCAAACAGACTCCTGACCTCCTTGGCAAGCGTTTGTGTTTATGCCCTTTAAATTCCATTTCCATTTTTCTTTTACAAGACTGCGGTCCACTTCTTGTGTGCTCGCTGGGCACAAAAAGCGAGAAAAACAACAACCACGGCTAATTTTGGAAACTCAAGTCTGGATGAGCCAGCCTCGAAACAATCGCCTCGCCGTTTTTCGATTCGGATGTCGCAACTCGAGGTCCGGTGGTGGGTAATTACGGAGCCAAACAGGAAAAGGCCGACGATAAGGCAGCCCAATTTCTGGATCACCATCCTGCTGTGTTTCTGCATCATTAGCAGCTTTGATTACCATAAGCAATGCACGCTAAAGAGGCCCACTTTTTTTAGTGCACGATTGTTGCCTGGGGTTGTGTTGCTGGTTGCACGGACTTAAAATGTGTGATTAACTGAGCCCTACACACGCACTGTAAAAAATAGCATTGTAAATTCCTGGCATAGCTGGTTAATAATTACATTATAGGTAATGTAATGACGCTAGCGTCGTTAGCATTAGCTAATATGCTAACACGTTTTTGAGTGTGTTTGTATTATTCATTTACAACGGCCGTTCAGTCTTATAGCGGTCCATAGCGTTCCCACTCGTATAGAGTCTTCATTCATCACTCCAAGCAACGTTTGTAAGTTTTACAATACAACTAAAACAATTCATACTTATTAAATCGTCCCATGTGTGATGTTTGTAGAAGTGTTTGCATGCAAATTTGTACGTGCTCTGGTAATGTACTCAAGCTAGTGTCATTAGCATTAGCTAGTATGCTAACACGTTTTTTAGTGTGTTTGTATTATTAATTTACAACGGCCGTTCGGTCTTCTAATCGTCCATAGCGTTCTACTCGCATGGATTCTTCATTCATCACTCCAAGCAACGTTTGTAAGTTTTACAATACAACTAAAACAATTCATACTTACTAAACCGTCCCATGTGTGATGTCTGTAGGAGTGTTTGCACGCATATTTGTACGTGCTCTGGTAATGTACTCAAGCTAGCGTCGTTAGCATTAGCTAATGTGCTAATACGTTTACGAGTGTGCCCAGTATTATTAACTTACAACGGCCGTTCAGTCTTATAGCTGTCCATAGCGTTCTACTTGTATGGGTTCTTCATTTATTACTCCAAGCAATGTTTTTAAGTTTTACAATACAACTAAAACAATTCATACTTACTAAACCGTCCCATGTGTGATGTCTGTAGGAGTGTTTGCATGCATATTTGTACGTGCTGTCGTAATGTAATCAAGCTAGCGTTGTTAGCATTAGCTAATGTGCTAACACGTTTTCGAGTGTGTTTGTATTATTAACTTTCAAAGGCCGTTCAGTCTTATAGCCGTCCATAGTGAAGTGAAGTGAATTATATTTATATAGCGCTTTTTCTCTAGTGACTCAAAGCGCTTTACATAGTGAAACCCAATATCTAAGTTACATTCAAACCAATGTGGGTGGCACTGGGAGCAGGTGGGTAAAGTGTCTTGCCCAAGGACACAACGGCAGTGACTAGGATGGCGGAAGCGGGAATCGAACCTGCAACCATCAAGTTGCTGGCACGGCCACTCTACCAACCGGGCTAAACCGCCACATAGCGTTCCCACTCGTATAGAGTCTTCATTCATCACTCCAAGCAACGTTTGTAAGTTTTACAATACAACTAAAACAATTCATACCTTCTAAACCGTCCCATGTGTAATGTCTGTAGGAGTGTTTGCATGCATATTTGTACGTGCTCTGGTAATGTACTCAAGCTAGCGTCGTTAGCATTAGCTCATGTGAAATCACGTTTACAAGTGTGTTAGTAATATTAACTTTCAAAGGCCGTTCAGTCTTGTAGTCGTCCATAGTGTTTCTACTCGTATAGAGTCTTCATTCATCACTCCGAGCAACGTTTGTAAGTTTTTCAATACAACTAAAACAATTCATACTTATTTAACCGTCCCATGTGTGATGTCTGAAGGAGTGTTTGCACGCATATTTGTACGTACTCCGGTAATGTACTCAAGCTAGCATCATTAGCATTAGCTAAAGTGCTAACACGTTTACGAGTGTGATAGTATTATTAATTTACAACGGCCGTTCAGTCTTATAGCGGTCCATAGCGTTCCCACTCGTATAGAGTCTTCATTCATCACTCCAAGCAACGTTTGTAAGTTTTACAATACAACTAAAACAATTCATACTTACTAAATTGTCCCATGTGTGATGTCTGTAGGAGTGTTTGCATGCATATTTGTACGTGCTCTGGTAGTGTACTCAAGCTAGCGTCGTTAGCATTAGCTAATGTGTTAACACGTCTACGAGTGTTTTAGTATTATTAACTTGCAACGGCCGTTCAGTCTTATAGCCGTCCATAGCGTTCTGTTATTCTTCATTCATCACTCCAAGCAATGTTTGTAAGTTTTACAATACAACTAAAACAATTCATACTTACTAAACCGTTCCATGTGTGATGTCTGTAGGAGGGTTTGCATGCATATTTCTACGTGCTCCGGTAATGTAATCAAGCTAGCGTTGTTAGCATTACCTAAAATGCTAACACGTTTACGAGTGTGCTAGTATTATTAACTTACAACGGCCGTTTGGTCTTACAGCCATCCATAGCGTTTTCTACTCGTATGCATTTTTCGACGACAGGACTTAACGGCAGTCTACTTTCTGTTGAAGGACAGTGCAGCACCTGCAGTGAGTGAATTCATCCCAAAGATGGCGCCATAGCACTAACAATATAACACCCTCTCAGAGATTTTATTAGATTAAAAAAAAAATCATATAAAATATAATTAGAACAATCCATAAATTGACCGCTCTGTCTTGTTGACTGCAGGGTTCAAAGTACCTTACAGTCCAGGTTTTATGGTAATTTGACCGACCAGACTTGTGTCTAGCGTGACAAAAGTGTGCGTTCTTCGGCCTTGCGGAAGTCGTTTCATGCCAGAAATGTGATCCGCTCATCTGGCCTTTATTTTTTTTGTTGTTTTTTTTTTTTTACGAGAGCAGACATGAAAGGCATGCTGGAATTGTTTGCAAGCTTCTCCTACAAAGCGGTAAAAACACATTTTGCAACATCTCCAGGAAGTCGGAGTCGGTGCCACATGTTGCTGCTACCACTCGGGCAGGGGGAGTCAAACGTACGGGCCGAGGGTGCCGGATCAGGCCGCAGAACAAGTTTTATCCGGCCCAGAGATGAGTTTGCTAAGTATAAAAATGAACATGAATTTTTTATTATTTTTTTTCAATTGAAAGAAACTGCGGTTCTAAATGTGTCCACTGGATGTCGCAATAGCAATTCTTCATATCTTTGTAGATGATGCTACATATATGGGTCGAGGAAAATGGTCAAACTACGTACAGTCGCGATCGAAAGTTTACATACAGTGTTAGAATGTTTTGTATGCGAGTGAAAATAAAATTTTAAAATGTCATTCTAAATTGTCAATGACTGGTCCTCAAATTCCTCCTACAGGACAGACAGTCCGATGTTATCCAAATCACATGAGTGACCACAGTTCTTCCCGCATCCTCCAAACATTTGTGGCAGTTTTGGGGTACTTTGAGGACGGCGTGGCGGTGTTGGGAGAGGGGTCGTGCCAGCAACCTGAGGGTTCCTGGTTCGATCCCCACCTTCTACCAACCTCGTCACGTCCGTTGTGTCCTTGAGTGAGACACTTCACCCTTGCTCCTGATGCGTCCTGGTTAGGGGCCTTGCATGGCAGCTACCGCCCTCAGTGTGTGAATGGGTGAATGTGGAAATATTGTGAAAGTGCTTTGAGTACAGTACCTAGAAGGTAGAAAAGCGCTACACAAGTATGACCCATTTAAGGGCCCAAAATTGTTAGTCAAAAGCCGTTGGATACGGCATGGCGGGGTCGGAAGAGTGGCCGTTCCTGGTTCGATCCCCACTTTCTACCAACCTCCTCACGTCCGTTGTGTCCTTGAGCAAGACACTTCACCCTTGCTCCTGATGGGTCTTAGGTTTTCGGGACTTGCCTGGCATCTCCCGCCATCAGTGTGTGAATGTGTCTCCAAGCCAGGGAAACAATCCAAGTTACAATGTTTTGTATGCAGTGAAAATAACATTTTAAAATTTCACTCTAAATTGTCAATGACTGGTCCTCAAATTCATCCTGCAGGACAGACGGTCCGATGTTATCCAAATCACATGAGTGACCACAGTTCTTCACGCATCCTCCAATCATTCGTGGCAGCTTTGGGGTACTTTGAGGACGGCGTGGCGATGTTGGGAGAGTGGTCGTGCCAGAAACCTGAGGGTTCCTGGTTCGATCCCCACCTTCTACCAACCTCGTCACGTCCGTTGTGTCCTTGAGCGAGACCCTTCACCCTTGCTCCTGATGTGTCCTGGTTAGGGGCCTTGCATGGCAGCTACCGCCATCAATGTATGAATGGGTGAATGTGGAAATAGTGTCAAAGCGTTTTGAGTACCTTGAAGGTAGAAAAGCGCTATATGAGTATAACCAATTTACCATTTAAACAAAAACAATCTGAAGTTGTCTTTATTTTTAAGATATCTTGCTGTGTTTTTACCAGTCCGGCGCACTTGGGAGTACATTTTTCTCCATTTGTCCCCCGATTTAAAATGAGTTTGACACCCCTGGACTACGGCCTTGATGCTTGGTCTAGGCGCCTTTTGGCGGTCTCACTCCCACCTGCTCGCCCCGCAGGTCCTGCCATCCTCTCCGCTATTCGACCTCGCGTCCGCGACACATGCTTAAGCAATTATTGCGTGCATTCCCCTCGGAGACGGTGGGCTTTTTGACGGAGAGCTTTTGACAGCATCCGAGGCGCGGGGAGAGGACTGGCAAGGCACTGGGAGCAATCATGAAAGCGGAGCGCTGCTCCTTTCGTCCTTCTTAGAGAGGGAGCGTGTAGACTGGAATCGGACACAAACTGAACAAATTGAATCCCGATGTCGCCAGACACGGAAGAAACTCAAATGCTGCGCTTCTTCGTCATTTCTGGGAAGAATGTCAGCGGTCAATCAACAAGTTCAGTTTTTGGCGATGCCTCAGAAGTGTGATGACGACTATCGATCGACACGTAATTGTCCTGGCTGCTCATTCCAAATATTTAGGAATCCACAGCCAACCATAATAAACACTTGGCTCTCCATAATGACCAACAGTAGCGTAGTAGGCCTAGGTATCCATTAAAAACAAGGCGGCGGTTCTATTTAACGAGTATATTAATTGTTTTATTTAACGAGTATATTCATTGTTTTCCATTGGAGGCTGATAAAACGTTTAACGGCTCGAGTCACGGACGTCCCAATAGGGATCCTGCGAGGGCTCGCTTATTTTTACTCTTGCATGGCGGTTATTAATGCGGACGGTTTAGTAAGTATGAATTGTTTTAGTTGTATCGTAAAACTTGAAAACATTGCTTGGAGTGATGAATGAAGACTCTATACGAGTAGAAACACTATGGACGACTACAAGCCTGAATGGCCGTTGCAAGTTAATAATACTAAAACACTCGTAGCGTGTTAGCACATTAGCTAATGCTAACGACGCTAGCTCGAGTACATTACCGGAGCACGTACAAATATGCATGCAAACACTCCTACAGACATCACACATGGGACGGTTTAGTAAGTATGAATTGTTTTAGTTGTATTGTAAAACTTAAAAATGTTGCTGGGGGGGGGGGGGGGTTACCCACATTTGAGGTCCTCTCCAAGGTTTCTCATAGTCAGCATTGTCACTGGCGTCCCACTGGGTGTGAATCCTCCTTGCCCACTGGGTGTGAGTTTTCCTTGCCCTTATGTGGGTTCTTCCGAGGATGTCGTAGTCGTAATGGTTTGTACAGTCCTTTGAGACATTTGTGATTTAGGGCTATATAAATAACATTAATTGATTGATTGATTGATTGAAATGTTGCGGAGAAGGTGTCAGGTTGAGTTGTTGACGAACCCCAAAAGACAGTGGCAGGCTTTGAATAAGAAAACATAATTTAATGTCCAAAAATTTAAAAATAAAGAAGAAACACAAACCAGGAACAAACAAACTGGAATCAGGGAACAGGAATAAGGATACAAAGAATCAGCTAGCAACGACACGACAATAAACCAGCACCGAGTGGAGGAACAAGCAGGTCTAAATAGTACCTGGCTGATTGACACCAGGTGTGGCCCGTTGCCAATTAGCCACAGCTGAGGGGAAAAAGCAATAAGGGATAACAGCAGGAAGTAA
>NC_084636.1:10462601-10532601 GCF_033978795.1 Nerophis ophidion | reverse complement strand
GTTAATCAATTCAAGGCAATGAATGACAAAGGAGGTATTTGATGCCGAGAACAGTTTAAATGTTGTGTTTTGGTTCAGTCCCAGAAAGACTGTGACTTTGTAACTACACTGAGATCAAGTCTAAACTCATTTTGTTTTGGAAGCTGCACCAATTTCCTCAGATTTTTTTTACAAACTTTGAAGTGTTTTGTCCAGAGGATTATCTGTGGTTTGTACATTCTCATAATGTGCTCGTTCTACTTTTGGCCAAAGCAAAACAAAGAAAACAACCTGGAGTTGTTTTTATTTTAAGTTATCATGCCATGATTTTACCGTTACGGCACACTTGGGAATAGATTTTTCCTCCATGCCGCCCCTGAGCCAAAAATGAGTTTGACACCCCTGCTTTAAATGATTTGTTGATGCACCTATAATTCCATCTCCTATTTGGCTGCCACATCCTCATGAGAAACAGAAGCAATATGTTTATATTACTCGAACATCCTCCGTATAAAAGGAATCCATTGCCGTTTTTAGGGATCTACCGCCCAAAAACCCCAAACGTGCTAACAAAACTTTATTTTGTTTTACCTTCCAAAGACAATACTTTTAATAAAGTCATTTTCTCGTGCTTGCTTGCAGCCATTTTTTAGGAATACAGATAAAAATCCCTGCATTGTATCACACAATCACTGGAAAACTGAGATGCTTCTTCTACTGCAGGGGTAGGGGACCTATGGCTCTTGAGCCAGATGTGGCTCTTTTGATGACTGCTTCTGGCTCTCAGATCAATCTTAGCTGACATTGCTTAACGCGATAATTATGCATAATTTTGCTGGTAATTACAGTGCTAAAAATAACGCGCAAAATACAAAACATTCTCATGCATTTAAATCCATCCATCTGTTTTCTACCGCACCTGTTCAAGAAGTCGCATAAATGGTAAAAAGTATTTTATGTCACTGCTTGCTGCAGGGTCGTTCTCCCAGGAAGGTAGACGGACTACTCGGGACACGGCATTTAGGTAAAAACATGATTTAATTTAAGCTAAAAAAAAGATACAAACAAAAATCGCTCACATTGGAGGTACAACTTGGGCTAAGGAACAAAGCTAACGCATAAACAGACTATGAACATAAATCAAAAATTACTTGGCATGGCATGAAGCACGAAACTATGGCAAGGCATGAACAAAGTCAGCACAGAGCAAGAAAAGATCACATTGACGCCAGGGCGACTGACTGGCAAAGACAAGCTTAAAAACTGCCTCTGATTAGTGCTCGGGAAGCAGGTGAGCGGCATTTTGTCCACCAGAGACAGGTGGACAAAATGACTAACCAAGGAAACCAGACAAGGGAGTGGAAAAAAAACAGGAACTTTAAGAGTCCAAAAGACAAACAGCGCATGGCCAAACAAAAACATGATCAACAGACATTACATTTGATTTATTATTGGTTAGCTTCAGAATAACAATGTTATTAAAAAGAATAAGAGACTTAAGATACTCTAAAAATGTTAGTGTTACTTAAAAATGCACACATTTATTTGTATTCAGTGTTAAAAAATATGATATGGCTCTCACGGAAATACATTTTTGAAATATTTGGCTTTCATGGCTCTCTCAGCCAAAAAGGTTCCCGACCCCTGTTCTACAGAATAAAATTATTTGTTATTATGTTTGCATTACATTATTTAGATCAGTGGTCCCCAACCACCGATTGGTACCGGGCCGCAGAAGAATTTTTTATTCATTTTTATTTAAAAAATAAATAAAAAAATACAACTTTTTTTTTTTAATTAAATCAACATAAAAAACACAATATACACTTACAATTAGTGCACCAACCACAAAAAAATCCCCTTTTCATAACAAAAACGTCACTTTTTCATGGGAAAAAAAAAAAAAAGCACTGATTTAGATGATAAAAAAAACAAAAACATATAATATCCTTCAACATTTCTCCCTGGCCCTCTTTTTTTAATTGTATTTTTACTTTTTAGAAATAATAATTACAGTGAAAGTCATAAAAATAGGAACAGGAGAGATAAAAACAAACATTCCAATCTCTATGGTGCGGTATAGCTCGGTTGGTAGCAACTTAAGGGTTGCAGGTTCGATCCCCGCTTCCGCCATCCTACTCACTGCTATTGTGTCCGTGGGCAAGACACTTTACCCGCCTGCTCCCAGTGCCACCCACACAGGTTGAAAAAAAAAAAAAAGGAACTTGGATATTGGGTTTCACAATGTAAAACGCTTTGAGTCACTTGAGAAAAGCGCTATATAAATATAATTCACTTCACTATACTCTTCTGCATACAGAAAATCATAACTCATCGCAATCGTACAGCATATCTTACTCATTATTTCATCATTTAAATAGAGATGGAGTGCTTACCTGTGCTTATCACATACATACAGGTAAATAAATAAATATACTGTACATACATATACACATACAGACAGTACACAGACATATACAATAATGCCTTCCTACATTATAATTATATGTGAGGGTGAATGTTGTCTGTCTATCTGTGTTGGCCCTGCGATGAGGTGGCGACTTTCCAGGGTGTACGCCGCCTTCCGCCCGATTGTAGCTGAGATAGGCGCCAGCGACACCAAAAGGGAATAAGCGGTAGAAAATGAATGGATGGATGGATTTATCAGTAATTATATGACATAAATCTTCTGGATATAATTTATTAAATATTTCTATTTTCTATCTAATACAGGAGTGTCAAACTCAAATACAGAGTGGGTGAAAATTTAAGACTGAACAAAGCCGCGGGCCAAGGTTGAACAAATGAACCTTTTAATAGGGACCCAAACACGTTTTGTATTAAATATTGAACAAGCAAAGCTTATATAACTTTAGTGACATGCAAAATCCAGTTTCAAATAATAATAATAATAATAATTAAAAAAAATATCAATGCATATCAAATAAAATTTAAATAAAAATGTTATACCTTTTTTTCTATTTGCAGTCTTCTGAGGTAAATATCAATTTTTTTCCACAGGCTAATAATACATTTGAAAATAAAATAACAATAATGACTGAACCAAACATTCAAGCTTTGAAGTAGCAAGAGAAAATGCATGAATAAAACGATAATTATTGGTGAGTTTGCTGGAAGTTTCCCGTAAAAGTTAGTGCTGCAAGGGATCCTAGGTATTTGTTCTGTTGTGTTACGGTGCATATGTTCACCCGAAATGTGTTTGTCATTCTTGTTTGGTGTGTGTTCACAGTGTGGCGCATATTTGTAACAGTGCTAAAGTTGTTTATACAGCCACCCTCAGTGTGACCTGTATGGCTGTTGACCAAGTATGCTTTGCATTCACGTGTGTGTGTGTGTAAATGCCACAAATATTATGTGACACGCTGTTAGTACGGAGGAAAAGCGGACGTGACGACAGGTTGTAGAGAACGCTAAAGGCAGTGCCTTAAATGCACGCCCCCAATATAGTTGTCCAGGTGGAAATCGGTAGAAATTCGGGAGAATGGTTGCCCCGGGAGATTTTCAGGGGGGGCACTGAACTTCGGGAGTCCATCGGGAAAATTAGGAGGGTTAGCAAGTATGAGTATTAGCGGTGAATGCGGTGTTACAGCGGCACCGACGCTGTATAACACCGGCGGTCCAGCTCTAATGCTAAATTGATATTGCTACAAGAGCCAAATTAAATTACACAGCGGGCCAGATTTGGGCCACGGGCCAGAGTTCGACACCCATGGTCTAATATCAAATGTATTTTTTCAAATGTATATCATCTGTTAGAAGCGATAGAAAAATGGATGGATATTGTCCAGGATTTTAATATTAGATGCTGTAGTCTCTTTCCAAGATATTAACTATGTAATTTCACTGATTCAATACATTAAATAGGTGTACGTATGTTTTTTTGTGTTTTATATTTATTCCATTTTTTTTCTGTTGAGTGTATTTTTATTTATTAAGACTTTGAAACTTTATTTACAGAATAAATATGTGTAATTGTTTGTATATCGTAAGTAATTGGTGCAAAGGTTTAACACGTGTACAATGATATTTCACATGTCTTAATTGTGTATATAATTGAACAGTATTTATGTTGTGTACATTGCGTATTTATAATATGAAGAAAATTTCATATTTTTTGGCAGCTCATCTTGTACTTGACTTTGTTTACAGGGTTAGGCGCAATAAGTGTTCAACTTCAGCCTAAACCAGTGGTTCTTAACCTGGGTTCGGTGAGTCGCCCTCGGGTTTGGCGGAGGTCAAAACACACCCGACTCATCGTGCCAATACAAACTCCTCCCTATCGGCGTATTATGGATAAGGCAACAGCAGAAGTCAGACTGATTTGCAGGTGTGTAATTTCTTGTGAGTTTATGCACTGTGTTGGTTTTGTTGTTTGAACAAAATGATGTTCATGCACGGTTAATTTTGTGCACCAGTAAAAAAAACATGGTAAAACTTTAGTATGGGGAACATATTCACCATCAATTACTTGCTTATTAACATGCAAATTAGTAACATATTGGCTCTTAACTAGTCATTATTAAGTACTTATTAATGCTTTATTCGACATGGCCTCATTATAACCCTAACCCCCTAACCCTAACCAGATAACTCTAAATTATGTATTTTTTACTTAGAACGGTGGTCCCCAACCACTGGGCCGCGGCCGTGGCCCGATTGGTACCGGGCCGCAGAAGAATTTTTTATTAATTTTTATTTTAAAAAAAATAATTTAAAATTAAATCAACATAAAAAACACAATATACACTTACAATTAGTGCACCTCCCTTTTCCTTGACAAAAACATCCCTTTTTCATGACAAAGATTAAAAAAAAAAGGACACCCCCCCAGGCCGCGGGACAAATTATTAAGCGGATACAAAAAGGTTGGGGACCACTGACTTAGAATATGTTCCCCTAGTGTCAAAAAAACTTTAAATTAAGTCTTTGTTACTTAAAATATACTCTCCATACTAATCCAATCCAATCCACTTTATTTATATAGCACATTTAAACAACAATAACGTTTCCAAAGTGCTGCACAGCCATGTTAAAAACAATATTATGCTCCACCAATGACTGAATAAAACAAAAAATGAATAAAAATAAAACCAATAAAAACAATATAAAAACAAATATGATTAAAAACTATTTTAAAGGGTAAAATTAATTAAAACAGTAAAATAAAAAAATAAAAAAAATAAAAGTGTTACCAAAAACATATAACTTTGTCTTGAATTAAAAAAAAACATTTTAGTCTTCACTAAGAAGGGTTCGGTGAATGTGCATCTGTTTGTTTATGTAAAACTATTTGTTTATTTTGTTGACCATTGACCGAAGAAATAATAAATAACTAAATACCTAAATACGCCACTATTCAGTTCACGCCATAATAACAATACAGTACAGTGCTAGTCTGCCATCTTGTGGTCAAAATGGTACATTACACCTGCAAAAACACAACAAAAACAGTCCACCGCGTCATTGCATACATTTTCGTAATGTCTTACCACTAGGGTCTGGATTCTGTTTACTATTCTTTTCAATTTCAATGCGTGTTTAGACGTTCATAAAAGACATATAGGACAAAATAACGTCTTATACGTATATCGGACGTTTTTGGTGCCAATGAGTGCGACCTAGACGTTGGAAACAAGCGCGCCCGCCAATGATCACCTTTTAAGCCCGGAGAGGGGCGGGGTCATCGCTGTCTAAGTAACACTCCAAGAAGCGCCCCGCCCCGCCCCTCAGTGCGCCGGGCTGATTGACAGGCAGCACACCGCGAATATGGCAGAGCGGCAACAGCAGAAGCTCGAAGGCAGGGTGAAGATCGGCCATTACGTCCTCGGCGTCACTCTCGGCGTGGGAACCTTCGGCAAAGTGAAGAGTTAAGTCGCGCTGTCGAGTGCTTGTTTATGTTTTTTATTTGTGAGCGTTTTGGCTGTGAAGTTGTCACGGTGCGACCTTCTTCACCCTCCTCTTTTTCGGACGTGCAGTCAGCGGCGGTGTAGTGTTTTGGCGTAGCTGCCCAGAGCAACGATAGCAACGTCAGAAAGCCACTGCGTAAAAGGCCTTTGAGAATACGGTTGTTTGAAAGTCACATTCCTGGAGCAAAATCAATGGCAGGTGGAATTATTTAGAGCAGGGGTGTCCAAACTTTTTCCACTGAGGGCTGCACACTGAAAAATCAAAGCAAGTGGGGGCCATTTATTTGAAAAAAACATTACAATATATGAATAAAAAAATACACATTTAGGCCTCCACTCAGGCTTGATCTCGGGGACCCCAAAGGGTTTTGGTAAAAATAAAATGTTAAAAATGTGGCATTCAGTATTATTGTTTTTATTATTATTCAAGTTTTAAATCTCTAGGTCAGGGGTCACCAACCTTTTTGAAACCACGAGATACTTCTTGAGTATTGATTAATGCGAAGGGCTACCAGTTTGATACACACTTAAATAAATTGCCAGAAATAGCCAATTTGCTCAATTTACTTTTAATAAATACATCTATATACATACAAAAATGGGTATTACTGTCGGTCATTCCGTCGTACATTTGTTTTCCTTTTACGGAAGGTTTTTGTAGAGAATAAATGATGAAAAAAACACTTAATTGAACGGTTTAAAAGAGGAGAAAACAGGAATTTTTTTTATTATATTTTGAAACATAGTTTATCTTTAATTTCGACTCTTTAAAATTCAAAATTCAACCGAAAAAAAGAAGAGAAAAACTAGCTAATTCAAATCTTTTTTGAAAAAAAAAATTAAAAAAAATTGATGGAACATCATTAGTAATTTTTCCTGATTAAGATTAATTTTAGAATTTTGATGACATGTTTTAAATAGGTTAAAATACAATCTGCGCTTTGTTAGAATATATAACAAATTGGACCAAGCTATATTTCTGACAAAAACAAATCATTATTTCTTCTAAATTTTCCAGAATTTTTTTTTAAAAGAAATTCAAGAGACTTTGAAATATAATTTTAATTTGATTTGCCAGAATAATTTTTATTTTATTTTAATCATAAGTTTGAAGAAATATTTCAAAAAATAATCTTCGTCGAAAAAACAGAAGCTAAAATGAAGAATTGAATTAAAATGAATTTATTATTCTTTACAATAATAAAAAAAACTTGAACATTGATTTAAATTGTCAGGAAAGAAGAGGAAGGAAATTAAAAGATAAAAAGTTATGTGTTTAAAAATCCAAAAATAATTTTTAAGGTTGTATTTTTTCTCTAAAATTGTCTTTCTGAAAGTTATAAGAAGCAAAGTAAAACAAATAAATGAATGTATTTAAACAAGTGAAGACCAAGTGTTTGAAATATTTTCATGGATTTTCAAATTCTATTTGAGTTTTGTCTCTCTTAGAATTAAAAATGTTGAGCAAAGCGAGACCAGCTTGCTAGTAAAAAAATACAATTCAAAAAATAGAGGCAGCTCACTGGTAAGTGCTGTTATTTGAGCTATTTTTAGAACAGGCCAGCGGGCGACTCATCTGGTTCTTACGGGCTACCTGGTGCCCACGGGCACCGCGTTGGTGACCCCTGCTCTAGATCAACATTAGGTCTATCTGTCAATATGACGTTTTTAAAGATTTAGGTTGTATGCTCTTTTTGTCAAAGAAAACCATGTTTTTAACGGAAAAAAAAATGCAATATTTTAAAGTAATTTTTAAGTAGAATGTTTGAGATTATATCATAATTGGAGCCGTAAAAAGGTCAACAACTCATAACGCCATTGATTTTAATCCCCTGTTATTTTTTGTGCAATGACACTTAAAAACAAAACCCACTGATCCAAAAGGGTCTACTCATTAAAGTGCTAAAAAAAATATATATATATTTTTTTACTGTTTAGTTTTAACACAATGGTCTCGAGATCAACTTCAGATTTATTCATCAATTATAAGTTTTTTTGTAGTTTTTTTTTTGTTTTGTTTTTTCGTTTTAGGCCCTTCTTTTAAACAAAAACAGCTCAGTTTTTTATATGGCAAACACAAAATATCTCAAAGTGAAATATTTAATGTGACGAAAATGGAGCCTTGAATCGGTCAATAATTCATAATTGATTTTGAATCACTATTTTTTTTTTTTTTAAGAAAGAATCAGCCTGCATGGACGCTTTGTGTTATTAGAGTAAACATTGCAACATGTTCTTGTTACATTTCACCTGTTTTCTTTTTTATACCACTTTTATTGTTTTTAATTTTTTTCCATAGTATTTTTAAAATGTGCCGCGGGGCCATTAAAAAATGACCTGCGGGTGGCAAATGGCCCCCGGGCCGCACTTTGGACACCCCTGATTTAGAGTATGACACTATCGCAAATATTTAAAATTTCACACGCGTTGTCTGTTTATATTTTACTTTATTTTTTATTTTTGAAAGGGCACGCACCGGGTTTAGCCCCCATTTTATCTTGCAAGACACCTACTGCTGTTCGAGATTAATCAGTGCGATTCAGAGTCGATTATTTTACCCTGTTGTGATATAAATGTAGCTATTAGAGAGAATATATATAGTGTGCAACATTCTGCTTTTCATAACAATAACAAGTGCTTACACGTCAGTTTTTTTTTTGTAGTTTTGACCACCCTGTGTGTGACCTTGTTTGCTTCAGCTGCAAACTAAACTGGCAAAACAACGTTTAACACCAGCTGTGTTGTGTAAATCATAAATAAAAACATTGCAAATCCTTTTATTATATTCAATTGAATAGACTGCAAAGACAAGATATGTAATGTTCGATTTGAGAAAGTATTTTTTATATGTTTGCAAATAATCATTAACTTATAATTTAATGGCAGCAACTCATTGCAAAAAAAATCGTCAGGGACATTTTTACCACTGTGTTACATGGCCTTTCCTTTTAACAACACTCAGTAAACGTTTGGGAACTGAGGGGACCCAATTTTTGAAGCTTTCCAGGTGGAATTTTTTACCATTCTTGCTTGATGGACACCTTAAGTTGTTCAACAGTCCGTTGTGGTATTTTAGGCTTCATAATCCGCCACATATTTTGAATGGGTTACAGGTCTGGACTACAGGGAAGCCAGTCTAGTACCCATACTCTTTTACTACGAAGCCACGCTGTTGTAACACGTGGTTTGGCATCGTCTTGCTAAAATAAGCAGCCATCCAAGCACCATGATAATGGTGCTTGGATGGCAACATATCAATCAATCAATCAATGTTTACTTATATAGCCCTAAATCACTAGTGTCTCAAAGGGCTGCACAAACCACAACACAAACCACTACGACATCCTCGGTAGGCCCACATAAGGGCAAGGAAAACTCACACCCAGCCCAGTGGGACGTCGGTGATAATGTTGCTCCAAAACCTGTATGTACCTCCTCAGCATTAATGATGCCTTCACAGATGTGTAAATTACCCATGCCTTGGGCACTAATACACTCCCATACCATCACAGATGCTGGCTATTGAACTTAGCGCCTAAAACAATAAGGACGGTTCTTTTCCTCTTTGGTCCGGAGAACACAACGTCCACAGTTTCCAAAAACAATTTGAAATCTGGACTCATCAAACCACAGAACATTTTTACATGTTGCATCAGTCCATCTGAGATGAGCTCGGGCCCAGCGTTTCTGGGTGTTGTTGATAAATGGCTTTCGCTTTGCATAGTTGAGTTTTAACTTGCACTTACAGATGTAGCGACGAACTGTAGTTACTGAGAGTGGTTTTTTGAAGTGTTCCTGAGTCCATGTGGTGATATCCTTTACCCACTGATGTCGCTTTTTGATGCTGTACCGCCTGAGGGATTGAAGGTCACGGGTATTCAATGTTGGTTTTCAGCCTTGCTGCTTACGTGGAGTGATTTCTCCAGATTCTCTGAACCTTTTGACGATATTATGGACCGTAGATGGTAAAATCCCTAAATTCTTTGCACCAACTTGGTGGCCTATTGGTTAGAGTGTCCGCCCTGAGATCGGTAGGTTGTGAGTTCAAACCCCGGCCGAGTCATACCAAATACTAAAAAAATGGGAGCCATTCCCTCCCTGCTTGGCACTCAGCATCAAGGGTGGGGAATGGGGTTTAAAAATCACCAAAATGATTCCCTACTGCTCCCCTCACCTCCCAGGGTGTGTTCAAGGGTGATGGGTGAAATGCAGAGAATAATTTCGCCACACCTAATGTGTGTGTGTCTACCATTGGTACTTTAATAGCTGGTTGAGAAATGTTGTTCTTAAACAATTTGCTCCCACATTTGTTCACAAAGTGGTGACCCCCACCCCATCCCGGTTTGTGAATGACTGGGTATAAAAGCAGCTTCCATGAAATGCTCAATAATGGCACCCACCTGTTCCCAGTGTGCCTGTTCACCTGTGGGATTTTCCAAATAAGTGTTTGATGAGCGTTCCTCAACTTTCTCAGTCTTTTTTGCCACTTGTGAAAGCTTTTTTGAAACATGTTGCAGGCGTCAAACTCCAAATGAGCTGATATTTGCACAAAATAAAACTATTTTCCAGTTCAAACTTAAATATCTTGTCTTTGCAGTCTATTGAATTGAATAAACGTTTTTATTTACCATTTACACAACATGCCAACTTCCCTGGTTTTGGGTGTGGTACATTTTAAACCATAATATGAGGGAGTGTGTGCAACAGGTTTCCAAAACAGCACCATTAGCACCTTGTCCCATAGGGCCCATATGCTCTTGTCCATGGCATAGGGGAGCTGGATACACCTGCACACTCAAACTAGATAAATACATGAATCAGCAATAGTAGAAACTAGAGTTGCACGATTTTGCGACAAAAAATGTAATTGCAATTTTTCTCTCAAAGTGCAATTCGATTTGCAATGTTTATACTTTACACATCTAGATGCATACAACTCTGAAAATAACGAGTGACATGTTACTTCTACTTTCTATCAACATCTTCTTATTTTAAGATGCCCCCTAAAACAGGGGTGTCCATACTTTTTCCACTGAAATCCACGTGCTGAAAAATTCAAGCATGCGGCGGCTATTTTTAATATTTAAACAGTTCAATAAACGTGAATAAACAAACAGCAGTGACACAATTCCTTTCTGATATTTTCAACCAAATATCCTGTTTTGCATCTTGTCTTCCTTGGCGTCATTAGTCGGGGAGCACCAGCTGACGGGGCATAAGGTGGCAGTGAAGATCCTCAACAGGCAGAAGATTCGCAGCCTGGATGTCGTGGGCAAAATCAAGCGAGAGATCCAGAATCTCAAACTGTTCCGGCACCCGCACATCATCAAGCTGTGAGTGAGGAATGCTTTAAATCAGGGGGTTCTTGACCTTTTTGACATCAGGGCCCAACTTTTCCACTACAGAGGGGCCTGGGACTTACTCAAATATTAGCACTGAATTAGTAATCTTTCACCTGATTTTAATTATTTCCAATAATTATAAATAACCTACTTACAGTTTGCAAACACGTCAAATGATTTGAAAGCATGTGTTAATCACACAAAAAAAAATATTTAGTCAACACAAACATTAGGCTTAGGTCAGGCTGATTAGAAAAATAAATATTAATCAAATATAGTGTATAAGAAAGGCCTCATAAATAACCAACACAAATGAATATACATAAATAATTGATATTGAGCAAAAAAAAAAGGAAAAAATATGTTAACTTAACCGTCAATAAAATGTAAGTGTAAATAAAAATACATACCGTATTACCTGGACTATATTGCGCTCTTAAAATCCTTTTTTTCCTCAAAACTCGACAGTGCGCCTTATAACTTGGTGCGCCTAATGTAAGGAATAAGTTTGGTTGAGCTCACCCACCTCGAACCTATTTTATTTGGTATGTGGTGTAATAAGTGTGACCAGTAGATGGCAGTCAAACATAAGAGATAAGTGTAGCCTGCACTATGATGGGTCTCAAATAAACAACACCAACATTTTAAATGTTGCATTGAAAATATAGAACATTACACACAGCGCTCAAAAATCTATCAAAATGTTTTAGTACAACTTTGGTAAGCTATGAAGCCGAACCGCTTGAAGGATTGTCTGCGCATCAAACATAAGAGTATTATAATGGTGTGTGTATTAGGTAAGATCTGGCGTTTCGTGTCGCAATATCATGCAAAAGCAACTTTTCTTACCTTCTGGTACCTGCTGACCTGTAATTGGGATCTGCATTAATCTTGAAAAATTGCTTGCGTCCGCGGCGACGCTGTAGCTGATAAACTTTTTTTCTTTTTCCTATCTTCCTGTTATGGGACATTCATACTCCGCTGTTGCCATTTTTAATATATAGTAGTTTAAAGTTATTACTTATATCTGTCAGTAAACTCACCATGAAAGCTCTAAAACATACCGGTGTAGTGAGTTGTTATTGTTCACTCAAGGAACTTTAGTTATTAGAGTTCCGGTCGGACGATTTTTCAAGGGACACATTTCCGGTGTGGTTGTTTCCGGATGAGGAGATGCTGCTCCGTTACTGATTGAAGTAAAGTCTGAATGTCATTAAAACAGTTAGCTCCATCTCTTGACACTTCTTCCACTCCCGTCCTCGCACGCTACACCGTTACAACAAAGATGACGGGGTAGAACCCGCTGCCGAAGATGAGCCACGTAAATAAGACTGCACACAAATGGCGCATCCAGAAGCGACTGTCAGAAAACGGCTTGAAGACGATCTGTAAAACATCATCTATGCAACATTTTGACCCAAAGAACCACTATTACATGTTATGTAGACCACAAGGAAGTGTATTACAAAAAAAAATATTTAAAACAAACTCCTTTTAATGAGCCCTATATAATCCGGTGCGCCTAATATATGAAAAAAGATCAAAAATAGATCACTCATCGGCAGTGCGCATTATAAACAGGTGCGCCCTATGGTCCGGAAAATATGGTATTCACCATTAGTCATAACTTTTGCACTTAAGAAACTTCTCTCTCACTTAAACTCTAAACTTCTTCTGTCTGTTTGATATTGTCATTACCGCCACAAGTGGTTGAAAACTAAGTACCCCTGCAGCCTATACAGACCACAGCTGAAAAACTGATATTTGCTGAACAATTGGCCTTATGATTAAGAAACACTATTGGGACCAATGACCTAAAGTCTCGAGTCTGCATTCGGAGCAGGTTTACTTGTGAGTTGCCGTGAAACTAAAGTCTGTCATTGAAGTTGGATTATACAGAGCATCGTCTAATCCCTTCTGTTTACTACTGTGGTATATTTTCTAACAGATATTTCCGCCATGTTTGATCTAGGTCAGTGTTTTTTTAACCTTTTCTGAGACAAGGCACGTTTTTTTCATTGAAAAAATCTCAAGGCACACCACCAGCAGAAAACATTAAGAAATGACAGCCGATATTGACAGTAAAAAGTCGTTCTCGCATTTGTTGGATATGAATTCAAACCATAACCAACCATGCATCACTATAGTTCTTGTCTCAAAGTAGGTGTACGGTCACGACCTGTCAGAACACGCCGTGACTTATTTTGAATTTCCTGTATAGTGTTTTACTTCTTGTCCTGCACTCCTATTTTGTAGACGCCGTCTACTGCTCCACACGCTGTAAGTCTTTGCTGTCGTCCAGCATTCTATTTTTGTTTACTTTGCAGCCAGTTCAGTTTTAGCTTCATTCTCCATAGCCTTCCCTAAGCTTCAATGCCTTTTCTTAGCGGCACTTGCCTTTTGTTTATATTTGGTTTAAGCATTAGATACCTTTTACCTGCACGCTGCCTCCCGCTGTCGTCTGCATATTGTGATCACGACAAACCACGTTCCCGACATCTACACTGATATGGAAGAGTATAACATGGTTACTCTGCCGATCTGTAGACAGCATAGGCACTCAACAACGGCAAATTTGCGGATTATAATTACCGGTTTGCAAAACATATTTTTAACCCAATTACCGCATTTTTCGGAGTATAAGTCGCTCCAGAGTATAAGTCGCACCTGCCGAAAATGCATAATAAAGAAGGAAAAAAATCTATAATTCTCACTGGAGTTGTAGATTCCTAAAGTAGCCTTAGCTTGACGCTCTTCTACTATCACATTCACTCCGCTTGCTGCTGCAACAACAAAACAAAACTCCAGATGTTCTTCTTCGTTTGTATGGTTTACTTGTGATCTTAATAATTCAAAACATAAAACAGTCACGATGTGGGAACAAATGAATGACAAAATAAAGAGAGTTTGTTGCAGTACGAGTTAGAAAAAGTATGAATGAGAATAAGTATGAGTGAGGTCAAAAAACGGTGTGGCTCGATTCCACCGCACCTGACTGCCATTACCCATGACACCTTGCGTCCAAAAACCACCTTACCACACAGATCCTTCCGCCATACGTATATACACTTAAAACAGTTAGATTAGATTAGATAGTACTTTATTTATTCCGTCAGGAGAGTTCCTTCAGGAAAATTACAATTTTCAGCACAATCCCATTCAAGATCAGACAAACATTACAGGGAGACAGAACATGGTCGCTGACGGGTCTGCCGGCTTCCAGCGCCCCTTACAAAAAAGATGACATACAGGTAAACGGGGGGGGGGGGATGGGAGAAAAGAATAGAAGATTAAAATAAAAAATAAAAAAAATCGGTCTTAGCCTGGGCCCTGGAGTGGGGGTGCAGACTGAGGCCAAGGGAAAAAAAAAAAAACAACTCATAGCCATAGTACACATCCCTCTTACATGTGTGTAAGAGGGAAACATCAAACATCAAAGAACACAGAGGACATAAAAGACATTAAAGCAGCAGATACAACCAGACACTTCTACATACAGCTATGAATAAAAAGTAAAATAAACATATACACTGTGGTGGCCTCTGCGGTGTTCCACGCCATTGTCCGCTGGGGAGGAGGGAGCATGGCCAGAGACAGAAGCAGACCCAACAAAGCAACCAAGACAGCCGACTCCACTCTCGGCCAATGTCCAGTCCGCATGGATGAGCGAGGACACATCCAAGGTGACTGAGGTGTCCGACACCTGCTCACCCAGTCAAGACACCGCGAAGCCTCTCCGTCCCAGCGCTCAGTGCTAGCTTCGCAGCCCTGTCCCCTCATCCGCATCTCCTCCAGTACATCCAAACAAACTCTGGTGTAGCAGAGACCCAGCAGCTGGTCTCCATGGCCAAAAGGCTCCCGGGAGGCAGATCCAAAAGTCCACAAAAAAGCACCACAGAGGTCACGAAAGTGCCACTCCTTGTCACACAGTCCCAAAGGGTCCCAGACCAAAATGCTAAAAAATATAATAACACATGAAAACAAGAGGGAAACACAAAAGGATGACACAAGAGCACAGAGCTCCTGCCTACAGCAGCCACTACAGCAGCGCCATCTTGGAAAAAAAAAAAAAAAAAAAAGTTATGTCATCAAATCATTTTGACAAATGTAATAATTACAATTAAAGTGAGCTTTATATAATTACTCTAAGCATTCAATATATAAATGTTCTTATCATGCAAATAAAGTAAATAGTCCCCTTTTGGCTAAATAAATATAAAGCACCTTCCATAAAATGTAAATGAACTTAAACAGTATTTAGGCTCCTACTGGAGTATAAGTCGCATTTTTGGGGGAAATTTATTTAATAAAACCCAACACCAAAATTAGACATTTGAAAGGCAATTTAAAATAAATAAAGAATAATGAACAACAGGCTGAATAAGTGTATGTTATATGACGCATAAATAACCAACTGAGAAGGTGCCTGCTATGTTATCGTTACATATTACCAAACAATCTGTCACTCCTAATCGCTAAATCCCATGAAATCTTGTACGTCTAGTCACTTACGCGAATGAGCTAAATAATATTATTTGATATTTTACGGTAACGTGTTAATAATGTCACACATAAGTCACTACTGACTATAAGTCGCAACCCCGGCCAAACTCTGGAAAAAAAACTGCGATTTATTGTCCGAAAAATACGGTAGGTGAAATTACATAATCTCCCACAGCACACCAGACTATCTCACCTACTCAGTGGCCTAGTGGTTAGAGTGTCGGCCCTGAGATCGGTAGGTTGAGAGTTAAAATCCCGGCCGAGTCATACCAAAGACTATAAAAAAATGGGACCTGTTGCCTCCCTGCTTGGCACTCAGCATCAAAGGTTGGAATTGGGGGTTAAATCACCATAAATGATTCCCGGGCGCGGCACCGCTGCTGCCCACTGCTCCCCTCACCTCCCAGGGGGTGATCAAGGGCATGGGTCAAATGCAGAGGACAAATTTCACCACACTTAGTGTGTGTGTGTGTGACAATCATTGGTACTTTAACTTTAACTTTAACTCACGGCAGCACGTTGGTTGAAAAACACTGATCCATGTAATATATGCTAACAGCTGATTACCTTGCTCGAACTGAAATGAATCTCAAACATGGTCAATAATAATAATAATACCCCAAAAATCAAATATAAATATATAATAATATTAATAATAATAGTAATATACAGTGGAATTTCCTTGCACGGTTAAATCCTCATCAAGATGCACATGCATGCTAAAATGCTCTGCCATTTTTAATAAATATAAGCGTATGGGGTAGAGAGGCCGTCAAAGGGGGCTTGGCCTGGAGGAGGGCTTTCTGCACGTAAATAGGACCGCCCACAAAACGGTGCATTCTACAGAGGTATTAACTTGTGTATTGCACAGCTACATGTAATATACAGTGGAATTCCCTCCACAGGGTTAAATCCTCATCAAGATGTCTTAGCTCTGCTTATGTTTTCCTTTTGACCTTGCCTACTTTCTCTCTCTCCGCTCTCCACTCTTTTTACCAAACAGCGTCTCAACATTCTCAAGTGTTATTTTTAGCCCCTCCCCAGTAAGGGTTTTAGTCCCCTGTCACCCTGCAAGTTATGGTTGATATGTGACCTCCGAGGTGGTGTGCTGTGGATCACAGCCACAGACGTATACACAACTTCTAGCTTTAAGGCATTGGATGCTGAGGAAGCATCGCCCCCTAAGAGCAGCCGTCTATGAGACTTGGCTTTTAGTCCCTGTGATAGAACCTTTATTTAACAAGATAAGAAACCCATTGAGATCAAGATCTCTTTCACAAGGGTGACCTGGCCAAGAGGTCAACAGCACATGTTAAAAAAGTAATACGCTAAGACAGTGGTTCTCAACCTTTTTTCAGTGATGTACCCCCTGTGAACATTTTTTAAAATCAAGTACACCCTAATCAGAGCAAAACATTTTTGGTTGAAAAAAAGAGATAAAGAAGTAAAATACAGCACTGTGTCATCAGTTTCTGATTTATTTAATTGTATAACAGTGCAAAATTTTGCTCATTTGTAGTGGTCTTTCTTGAACTATTTGGAAAAAGATATAAAAATAACTAAAAACTTGTTGAAAAATAAACAAGTGATTCAATTATAAATAAAGATTTCTACACATAAAAGTAATCATCAACTTAAAGTGCCCTCTTTGGGGATTGTAATACAGATCCACCTGCATTCATGAACTTAATTCTAAACATTTCTTCACAAAAACAGAAATCTTTAACATCAAATGTTATGGAACATGTCCACAAAAAATCTAGCTGTCAACACTGAATATTGCAATGTTGCATTTCTTTTCACAGTTTATGAACATACATTCATATTTTTTTAAATATTATTCAATAAATATATTTATAAAGGATTTTTGAATTGTGGAATATTTAAAAAAAATCTCACGTACCCCTTGGCATACCTTCAAGTACCCCAAGGGGTACGTGTACCCCCATTTGAGAACCACTGCGCTAAGACATTCATTTTAAAATACATAAAAGAGAACTGTAAAACAATAAAGAGTAACACCTTTTAAAAACACAGTTACTGTGCAAACGTCTCACGCTGTCTTTCCCTCAGGACAAAACGGAAGGCTCCACATGGAAGTAGTTCAGTGAGTTTCAGTTTCGTCTGCAATGTATTCCACGCTATAGTTGCAGCAATGCCAAAAGTTCTTCGGTTTATCCATGGGGAACAGTTAAAACATAGAAATTGTTAGTGTAATGCAGGCCTGTGCAATTATTTTGACTAGGAGGCCAAATTTGGAGAAATAAATGTGTCTGAGGGCCGGTATATCTATTTTTAGGAACACTAATACAAAATCTCACAATAATGTCTGATTGAATGCTAAAAAACATTTGGACAGACCGTCTGAAAAAAACCGAACGGAATGTTTGATTTTTCTATGATCGATAAAACACAGAATATTGAACGTCACACCTCCTCTCGATCGACATATTTTACAATCAAGCAAAACGCAAAAAAAATGCAACAAACAGCGGCATATGAACGCAAAGGGTAAAAATACAATATACAATCTGATATATAAATAAGCTTTAGAACAGGGGTGTCAAACGTACGGCCCGCAAACAGGTTTTAACCGGCCCGCAGGATGAGTTTGCTAAATATACAAATTAACCTGAAATTTTTGAATGAAAGAAACAGCTCTTCTACATGGGTCTATTGGATGTTGCAATAGCAATTCTTTGTATCTCTGTAGATCAGGGGTCGAGCCGCATGCGGCTCTTGGATCACTCTGATGTGGCTCAGCTGCATACTTGCCGACCCCCCCCCCCCCCCCTCCCCCCATTTTACCGGGAAGTTTTCCAAATTTCATTGCCTCTCCCAGAAATCTCCCCAGGATAACATTCTCAGATTTTCACCCAGACAACAATATTGAGGCCGTGCCGTGATGGCAATGCCTTAAACGTCCTCTCGACCATGTCGTAGCGTCCGCTTTACTATGCTCTCTGAGTGCCGGCCGGCCACATCTAACGTGCGGCCGCTGACTCACCGCACAAGCGACTGCAAGGCCTAGTTGTTCAACAGCCATAGCGGTTACACTGAGGGTTGTGATATAAATAACTTTAGCACTCTTACTAATATGCGCCACACTGTGAACCCACACCAAACAAGAATGACAAACACATTTCGGGAGAACATCCGCACTGTAACACATTATAAACGCAACATAACAATTACCCAGAATCCCATGCATCCCTAACTATTCCGGGCTTGATTGTACACCCCCACTACCACCCCCGCCCTCCGTGTGTCGATTGAGGTGGGCGGGGTTGGGTGCTAGCGGGGGTGTATAATGGAGCCCGGAATAGTTAGGGATGCATGGGATTCTGGGTAATTGTTAAGTTGCATTTATAATGTGTTACAGTGCGGATGTTCTCCCAAAATGTGTTTGTCATTCTTGTTTGGTGTGGGTTCACAGTGTGGCGCATATTAGTAAGAGTGCTAAAGTTGTTTATAATAAAACCCTCAGTGTTACCTGTATGGCTGTTGAGTAAGTATGCCTTGCAGTCGCTTAGATGTGTCTGCAGAAGCCACATACAACATACGAATGGGCTGGTAAGCTGTTTGTTACGGTTGTGGAGGGCGCTAAACGCATTGTCATCATAACACGCCCTTATTATTGTTGTTTGGGTGAAAACCAGCAGACAGTCGAGAGAAAGGTTGCCCTGAAACTCTGTAGTCTCCCGGAAAAATTGAGATGGTTGGCAAATGTGTTGTCAAGCGGCATTCAAATAAAACTTACACTAATATTAAATGTTCATATTAAGGTGCGGGCCGTGTGTCTGAGACCTTTGGTTAATACATAGCACAAAGCAAAACAAAACTTTGTACGCTGTGTTATTTCATTTTAAATTCCAAAAGAGTCTTGTGGCTCCCATAGTTTTCTTTATTTTGTGAAATGGGTCAAAATGGCTCTTTGAGTGGTAAAGGTTGGCGACCCCTGCTGTAGATGATGGTACATATGTACACAATAAACCACATGATGTTAGTACATCAATCGAGGAAAATGATCAAACTACATACATGGCATACTGTAATTTGATTTTGATATTTTTTTATCTTGATAGATTGAAAATGAACACAATTGAGTTGACTGATCATTCATTCAGAAAATATAAATAACGACAAATGAAGACTACTATGAACCGCAACATATAAGTGTAAAAAAACAACAAGATTATGATTTGTACATTTTCAGAATGTGCTTCTTCTATTTTTAAACACAGAAAACAATCTGAAAGTGTCTTTATTTTTAAGTTATCGTGCGGGGATTTTACCAGTCCGGCCCACTTGGGAGTAGATTTTTCTCCATGTGGCCCCCGATCTAAATTGAGTTTGGCACCCCTGCTTTAGAACTTTGTTGTGAAAATCAACTTCCACGTCTGTCCCTGACACCCACATTTCCGGCTGACACTCTGTGGAAACGCTCCCCGCCCACGCTGCTTGGTGCCTCGTCTGAACTGCTGTGACTTGGATTACCATAGTAACTAATTAATTACCATAGTAACTAGTATATCATGCAAAAGCGCAGATTCCAACCATTGAAATACTTTGTATAGTTCAAGACTTACGGTCATTAGAAAACATCACTGTGCATCATAATGGCAGCTACACTTTCCATCTTAAAGATTAAAAAAATATATTTGGGAATGTCCGGCGGGCCAGATTGAAAAGCTTAAAGGGGAACATTATCACCAAACCTATGCAAGCGTCAATATATACCTTTATGGTGCAGAAAAAAGACCATGTATTTTTTTAACCGATTTCCGAACTCTAAATTGGTGAATTTTGGCAAATTAAACGCCTTTCTGTTTATCGGTCTTTTAGCGATGACGTCAGAACGTGACGTCACCGAGGTAACACACCCGCCATTTTCATTTTCAACACATTAAAAACACCTGGTCTCAGCTCTGTTATTTTCCGTTTTTTCGACTATTTATTGGAACCTTAGAGACATCATGCGTCGTCGGTGTGTTGTCGGAGGGTGTAACAACACTAACAGGGAGGGATTCAAGTTGCACCACTGGCAAGAAATCTGCCACCAGACCCCCATTGAATTTGCCAGAGTGTCTTCACATTTTACCGGCGATGTTAAGACAGACATGGCACAGAGATGTATGGATAACCTGCAGATGCATTTGCAACGATTAAGTCAACGAAATCACAAAGGTGAGTTTTGTTGATGTTGTTGACTTATGTGCTAATCAGACATATTTGGTCACAGCATGACTGCCAGCTAATGCTAACATGCTACGCTAATCGATGCTAACATGCTATTTACGCTAGCTGTATGTACATTTGAAACTAGATACCCACATTTAATGCGAAACAAACACTTACCAATCGACGGATTTAAGTTGCTCCAGTGTCACAAGATGCGAAAGTCCTGATCGTTTGGTCCGCACATGTTACCGGCGATGCTAATAAGGCAGCCATGCTATGGGCCACTTCATTAGGTACACCCATGCTATGGCCGAGTAGCGTCAATAGCTATTCGCTCAAGAGCTTCAATTTCTTCTTCAATTTCGTTTTCGCTATCTGCCTCCATACTCCGACCATCTGTTTCAATACATGCGTAATCTGTTGAATCGCTTAAGCCGCTGAAATCCGAGTCTGAATCCGAGCAAATGTCACTATATCTTGTGATTTAGGGCTATATAAGTAAACATTGATTGATTGATTGATATCTTGCTGTGCTATTCGCCATTGTTTGTTTACATTGGCAGCACTGTATGACGTCACAGGGAAATGGACAGTCGCATCGCGAATAGCGAAAATCAAGAACTTTAAAGCTTTTTTTAGGGATATTCCGGGAGGTGTAAAATTTTGAAAAAAACTTCGAAAAATAAAACAAGCCGCAGGGAACTGATTTTCATTGTTTTGAACCCTTTTGAAATTGTGGTAATGTTCCCCTTTAACGGGCCGCATGTGGCCCCCGGGTCTGGCATAATGCATAAGAGCTGCTTTTTCTTTGTAACAAAGTACACAAGTATGAAAACATTAAAACTAAAAGAGCCTTATAAATGATAGTCAGCCAATGTGTGTATCAGCGTGCACTCAATGAAGATAAGTCTGACTTCATCTACAGTTGATAATGGTGGGTGAGACTATGACAGCCAGTAACAAATATTAGTGCTGAGTGAAAAACAATGTCCGAGGACTGGAGGCATTTAGATGAAGCACTAAAATAAAGCACGTCTCCTTAATCAATTAAGGGCAATTGATATTTCTATTATAATGACAACTGGCTTTTTTAATTGGAGATATGAGCATTTTATCAATTGTTTTAGACTTTTCTCTAATGTTGCGGCTATGTTTCAGGTACCAAGTGATCAGCACGCCAACAGATTTCTTCATGGTTATGGAGTATGTGTCAGGAGGGGAGCTCTTCGACTACATCTGCAAGCATGGACGGGTGAGCGGTCATTTATTTGTCAACTTGCAAGGATCAAATCTTATTTTGGTGTCTTTGGGATTAGCAGCAAGTCCTTCACGGCGATTGGTCATATAAAAGTAGAGATCAAGCAACTATCGGCGCCGATATTTGACGTTTTAAAGTACATCAGTATCAGTCTCTTTTTTATAGGTTTTGGCCTTTTTTAACAACTACAACAAAACTATATTAGTGGGGCGGCATAGCTCAGTTGGTAGATTGGCCGTGCCAGCAATTTTAGGGTTCCAGGTTAGATTCCCGCTTCCGCCATCCTAGTCACTGCTGTTGTGTCCTTGGGCAAGACACATTACCCACCTGCTCCAAGTGCCACCCACACTGGTTTGAATGTAACTTAGATATTGGGTTTCACTATGCAAAGCACTTTGAGTCACTAGAAAAAAGCGCTATATACAAACCCCGTTTCCACATGAGTTGGGAAATTGTGTTAGATGTAAATATAAACGCAATACAATGATTTGCAAATGCTTTTCAACCCATATTCAGTTGAATGCACTACAAAGACAAGATAGTTGATGTTCAAACTCATAAACTAATTTTTTTTTTGCAAATAATGATTAACTTTGAATCACATGGCTGCAACACGTGCCAAAGTAGTTGGGAAAGGGCATGTTCACCACTGTGTTACATCACCTTTTCTTTTAACAACCCTCAATAAACGTTTGGGAACTGAGGAAACTAATTGTTGAAGCTTTGAAAGTGGAATTCTTTCACATTCTTGTTTTATGTAGAGCTTTAGTCGTTCAACAGTCCAGGGTCTCCGCTGTCGTATTTTACGCTTCATAATGAGGCGCACATTTTCGATAGGTGACAGGTCTGGACTGCAGGCGGGCCAGGAAAGTACTTGCACTCTTTTACTACGAAACCACGCTGTTGTAACACGTGGCTTGTCGTTGCTTCGATGACAACTTATGTTGCTCCAAAACCTGTATGGACCATTCTGCATTAATGGTGCTTTCACAGATGTGGAAGTTACCCATGCCTCGAGCACTAATACACGCCCATACCATCACAGATGCTGGCTTTTGAACTTTGCGCTTATAACAATCCGGATGGTTATTTTCGTCTTTGTTCCGGAGGACACCACGTCTACAGTTTCCAAATATAATGTGAAATATGGATTCGTCAGACCACAGAACACTTTTCCACTTTGCATCAGCTCGGGCCCAGCGAAGCCAGCGGCGTTCTTTGGTGTTGTTGATAGATGGGTTTTGCTTTGCATAGCAGAGTTTTAACTTGCACTTACAGATGTAGCGACTAACTGTAATTACTGACAGTGCTCCTGATCCCATGTGGTGATATCCTTTACACTATGTCTGCCGAAAATGTATATTTTTGGGAGAAAAAAATTCGCAAAAATGTCGTAAAGGGGGACCCTTACGCAAACATGTGAAAAAAAGTTCTTGCTTCAGCAGCACATTACTGGTGCTGTAGTTGTAGGAAATGTCTCAAAACATCATCAGGCGTGCCGACAATACCCGAAAATGGCAGAAAATGCAGATTTTTGTAAAACTTTTTCTCGCTAAAATGTCGTAAGGGGGGGCCCTTACGCAAAAATTGGAAAAAACGGACTTGCTTCAGCAGCACAATACTGGTGCTGTAGTTGTAGGAAACGTCTCAAAACCTCATCAGGAGTGCCGACAAAACCCAAAAATGGCAGAAATTGCATATTTTTGGAAAACTTTTTTTCGCTAAAATGTCCTAAGGAGGGACCCTTACGCAAAAATTCGAAAAAACGGACTTGCTTCAGCAGCACAATACTGGTGCTGTAGTTGTAGGAAATATCTCAAAACCTCATCAGGATTGCTGACAAAACCCGAAAATGGCAGAAAATGCATATTTTTGAAAAACTTTTCCCACTTAAATGTCGTAAGGGGGGGGGCCCTTACGCAAAAATTCAAAAATGGACTTGCTTTAGCAGCACAATACTGGCGCTATAGTTGTAGGAAATGTCTCAAAACCTCATCAGGATTGCCGACAAAACCCAAAAATTGCAGAAAATGCATATTTTAAAAAAACTTTTTTTTCGCAAAATATCGTTACGCAAAAATTCGAAAAAACGGACTTGCTTCAGCAGCACAATACTGGTTACTGTAGTTGTAGGAAATGTCTCAAAACCTCATCAGGAGTGCCGACAAAACCCGAAAATGGCAGAAAATGCATATTTTTAAAAAAACATTTTTTCGCAAAAATATCTTACGCAAAAATTTAAAAAACGGACTTGCTTCAGCAGCACAATACTGGTGCTGTAGTTGTAGGAAATATCTCAAAACCTCATCAGGATTGCTGACAAAACCTGAAAATGACAGAAAATGCATATTTTTGAAAAACTTTTTCCCACGTAAGGGGGGGCCCTTACGCAAAAATTCAAAAAATGGACTTGCTTTAGCAGCACAATACTGGCGCTATAGTTGTAGGAAATGTCTCAAAACCTCATCAGGATTGCCGACAAAACCCAAAAATGGCAGAAAATGCATATTTAAAAAAACCTTTTTTTTCGCAAAAATATCGTTACGCAAAAATTTGAAAAAACGGACTTGCTTCAGCAGCACAATACTGGTTACTGTAGTTGTAGGAAATGTCTCAAAACCTCATCAGGAGTGCCGACAAAACCAGAAAATGGCAGAAAATGCATATTTTTAAAAAAACATTTTTTCGCAAAAATATCTTACGCAAAAATTTAAAAAACGGACTTGCTTCAGCAATACAATACTGGTGCTATAGCTGTAGAAAATCTCTCAAAAGCTCATCAGGAGTGCCGACAAAACCCAAAAATGGCAGAAAATGCATTTTTTGGAAAACTTTTTTTCGCAAAAAATGTCGAAAGGGGGGACCCTTACGCAAAATTCGAAAAAAAGTACTTGCTTCAGCAGTACATTACTGGTGCTGTTGTTATAGGAAATGTCTCAAAACCTCATGAGGAATGCCGACAAAACCCCAAAATGGCAGAAAATGCATATTTAAAAAAAACTTTTTTTCGCAAACATATCGTAAGGGGGGACCCTTACGCAAAAATTTGAAAAAACTGACTTGCTTCAGCATCACAATACTGGTGATACACTTGTAGGAAATGTCTCAAAAGCTCATCAGGAGTGCGGGCAAAACCCAAAAATGGCAGAAAAGGCATATTTTTGGAAGACTTTTTTTCGCAAAATTGTCGTAAGGGGGGACCCTTACGCAAAAATTTGAAAAAATGTACTTGCTTTAGCAGCACATTACTGGTGCTGTTGCTGTAGGAAATGTCTCAAAACCTCATCAGGAGTGCCGACAAAACCAGAAAATGGCAGAAAATAAATATATTTTAAAAACTTTTTTTCGCTAAAATATCGTAAGGGGGGACCCTTACGCAAAAATTCGAAAAAACGGACTTGCTTCTGCAGCACAATACTGGTGCTGTAGTTGTAGGAAATGTCTCAAAACCTCACCAGGAGTGCCGACAAAACCCGTAAATGACAGAAAATGCATATTTCTGGAAAACTTTTTTTCGCAAAAATGACATTAGGGGGGACCCTTTTGCAAAAATTTGAAAAAAACGGACTTGCTTCAGCAGCACAATACCGGTGCTGTAGTTGTAGGAAATGTCTCAAAACCTCATCAGGAGTGCCGACATTACCTGAAAATTACAGAAAATGCATATTTTTGTGAAACTTTTTTTCGCAAAAATGACATAAGGGGCGAGCGACCCTTACGCAAAAATTCGAAAAAACGGACTTGCTTCAGCAGCACAATACTGGTGCTGTAGTTGTAGGAAATGTCTCAAAAACTCATCAGGAGTGCTGACAAAATCTGAAAATGGCAGAAAATGCATATTTTTGAAAACTTTTTTCGCTAAAATTTCCTAAGGGGGGGCCCATTCGCAAAAATTCAAAAAACGGACTTATTTCAAAAGCACAATACTGGTGCTGTAGTTGTAGGAAATGTCTCAAAACCTCATCAGGAGTGCCGACAATACCCGAAAAGGACAGAAAATGCATATTTTTGTAAAACTTTTTTCGCAAAATTGTAGTAAGGGGGGACCCTTACGCAAAAATTCAAAAAACGGGCTTGCTTCAGCAGCACAATGCTGGTGCTGTAGTTGTAAGAAATGTCTCAAAGCCTCATCAGGAGTGCCGACAAAACCAAAAAAGGGCAGAAAATGCATTTTTTTGGAAAACTTTTTTTCGCAAAAATGTCGAGAGGGGGGACCCTTACGCAAAAATTCGAAAAAACTGACTTGCTTCAGCATCACAATACTGGTGATACACTTGTAGGAAATGTCTCAAAAGCTCATCAGGAGTGCGGGCAAAACCCAAAAATGGCAGAAAATGCATATTTTTGGAAGACTTTTTCGCAAAATTGTCGTAAGGGGGGACCCTTACGCAAAAATTCGAAAAAACGGACTTGCTTCAGCAGCACAATACTGGTGCTGTAGTTGTAGGAAATGTCTCAAAACCTCACCAGGAGTGCCGACAAAACCCGTAAATGACAGAAAATGCATATTTCCGGAAAACTTTTTTTCGCAAAAATGACATTAGGGGGGACCCTTTCGCAAAAATTTGAAAAAAACGGACTTGCTTCAGCAGCACAATACCGGTGCTGTAGTTGTAGGAAATGTCTCAAAACCTCATCAGGAGTGCCGACAAACTCCAAAAATGGCAGAAAATGCATATTTTTAGAAAACTTTTTTTCGCTAAAATGTCGCAAAATACAAAAAAAAAGTACTTGCTTCAGTAGGACATTACTGGTGCTGTTGTTGTAGGAAATGTCCCAAAACCTAATCAGGAGTGCCGACAAAATCCGAAAATGGCAGAAAATGCATATTTTTGTAAAACTTTTTTTCGCAAAAATTTCGTGAGGGCGGCCCCTTTCGCAAAAATTTAAAAAACGGACTTGCTTCAGCAGCACAATACTGGTGCTGTAGTTGTAGGAAATGTCTCAAAACCTCACCAGGAGTGACGACAATACCCGAAAATGACAGAAAATGCATATTTTTGTAAAACTTTTTTTCGCAAAAATGACATAAGGGGGAACCTTTAAGCATAAATTTAAAAAAAACGGACTTGCTTCAGCAGCACAATACTGGTTCTGTAGTTGTAGGAAATTTCTCAAAACCTCATCAGGACTGCCGACAAAAGCCAAAAATGGCAGAAAATGCATATTTTTGTAAAACTTTTTTTCGCAAAAATGTCATAAGGGGGGGGCCCTTTCGCAAGAATTCAAAAAACAAACTTGCTTCAGCAGAACAATACTGGCGCTATAGTTGTAGGAAATGTCTCAAAAACTCATCAGCAGTGCTGACAAACTCCAAATGTGGCAGAAAATGCATATTTTTAGAAACCTTTTTTTCGCAAAAATGTCGTAAGGGGGGGCCCTTTCGCAAAAATTTAAAAAAAAGGAACTTCCTTCAGCAGCACAATACTGGTGCTATAGTTGTAGCAAATGTCTTAAAAACTCATCAGGAGTGCCAACAAAACCAAAAAAGGGCAGGAAAATGCATATTTTTGGAAAACGTATTTTGGCATAATTTCGAAAAAAAGTACTTGCTTCAGCAGCACATTACTGGTGCTGTAGTTGTAGGAAATGTCTCAAAACCTCATCAGGAGTGCTGACAAAACCCGAAAATGGCAGAAAATGCATATTTTTAAAGAACTTTTTTTTGCTAAAATGTCGTAAGGGGGAACATTACGCAAACATTCTAAAAAACCGGACTTGCTTCAGCAGCACAATACTGGTGCGGTAGTTGTAGGAAATGTCTCAAAACCTCATCAGGAGTCCGGACAAAACCCGAAAATGGCAAAAAATGCATATTTTTGGAAAAGAATTTTTAGCAAAAATTCTCAAAAAAAAGTACCTACTTCAGCAGCTTATTACGGGTGCTGTTGTTGTAGGAAATGTCTCAAAACCTCATCAGGAGGGCAGCCAAAACCCGAAAATGGCAGAAAATGCATATTTTTAAAAAACTTTTTTCGGCTAAAATATCGTAAGGGGGGACACTTAACGTAAAAATTCGAAAAATTGGACTTGCTTCAGCAGCACAATACTGGTGCTGTAGTTGTAGGAAATGTCTCAAAACCTCACCAGGAGTGCCGACAAAACACGAAAATGGCAGAAAATGCATATTTTTGTAAACATTTTTTTCACTAAAATGACATAAAGTGGGGGCCTTTCGCAAAATTCAAATAACTGACTTGCTTCAGCAGCACATTACTGTCGTGTAGTTGTAGGAAATGTCTCAAAAGCTCACCAGGAGTTCCGCCAAAACACAAAAATGGCAGAAAATGCATATTTTGGGGAAAATTTTTTTAGCAAAAATTCTCCAAAAAAAAGTTCCTACTTCAGCAGCTTATTACGGGTGCTGTTGTTGTAGGAAATGTCTCAAAACCTCATCAGGACTGCCGACAAAAGCCAAAAATGGCAGAAAATGCATATTTTTGTAAAACTTTTTTTCGCAAAAATGTCATAAGGGGGGGGCCCTTTCGCAAGAATTCAAAAAACAAACTTGCTTCAGCAGAACAATACTGGCGCTATAGTTGTAGGAAATGTCTCAAAAACTCATCAGCAGTGCTGACAAACTCCAAATGTGGCAGAAAATGCATATTTTTAGAAACCTTTTTTTCGCAAAAATGTCGTAAGGGGGGGCCCTTTCGCAAAAATTTAAAAAAAAGGAACTTCCTTCAGCAGCACAATACTGGTGCTATAGTTGTAGCAAATGTCTTAAAAACTCATCAGGAGTGCCAACAAAACCAAAAAAGGGCAGGAAAATGCATATTTTTGGAAAACGTATTTTGGCATAATTTCGAAAAAAAGTACTTGCTTCAGCAGCACATTACTGGTGCTTTAGTTGTAGGAAATGTCTCAAAACCTCATCAGGAGTGCTGACAAAACCCGAAAATGGCAGAAAATGCATATTTTTAAAGAACTTTTTTTTGCTAAAATGTCGTAAGGGGGAACATTACGCAAACATTCTAAAAAACCGGACTTGCTTCAGCAGCACAATACTGGTGCGGTAGTTGTAGGAAATGTCTCAAAACCTCATCAGGAGTCCGGACAAAACCCGAAAATGGCAAAAAATGCATATTTTTGGAATAGAATTTTTAGCAAAAATTCTCAAAAAAAAAGTACCTACTTCAGCAGCTTATTACGGGTGCTGTTGTTGTAGGAAATGTCTCAAAACCTCATCAGGAGGGCAGCCAAAACCCGAAAATGGCAGAAAATGCATATTTTTTAAAAACTTTTTTCCGCTAAAATATCGTAAGGGGGGACACTTAACGTAAAAATTCGAAAAATTGGACTTGCTTCAGCAGCACAATACTGGTGCTGTAGTTGTAGGAAATGTCTCAAAACCTCACCAGGAGTGCCGACAAAACACGAAAATGGCAGAAAATGCATATTTTTGTAAACATTTTTTTCACTAAAATGACATAAAGTGGGGGCCTTTCGCAAAAATTCAAATAACTGACTTGCTTCAGCAGCACATTACTGTCGTGTAGTTGTAGGAAATGTCTCAAAAGCTCACCAGGAGTTCCGACAAAACACAAAAATGGCAGAAAATGCATATTTTTGGGAAATTTTTTTTAGCAAAAATTCTCCAAAAAAATGTTCCTACTTCAGCAGCTTATTACGGGTGCTGTTGTTGTAGGAAATGTCTCAAAACCTCATCAGGAGGGCCGCCAAAACCCGAAAATGGCAGAAAATGCATATTTTTTAAAAACTTTTTTCCGCTAAAATATCGTAAAAATTCGAAAAATTGGACTTGCTTCAGCAGCACAATACTGGTGCTGTAGTTGTAGGAAATTTCTCAAAACCTCACCAGGAGTGCCGACAAAACCAGAAAATTGCTGAAAATATATATATTTTTGAAAACTTTTTTTCGCTAAAATGTCGTAAGGGAAACCATTACGCAAAAATTCCAAAACTGACTTTCTTCAGCAGCACAATACTGGTGCTGTAGTTGTAGGAAATGTCTCAAAACCTCATCAGGAGTGCCGACAAAACCCGAAAATCGCAGAAAATCAATATTTTTGGAAAACATTTTTTCGCTAAAATGTCGTAAGGGGGCCCTAAGCGCAAAAATTAGAAAAACACGGACTTGCTTCAGCCGCACAATACTAGTGCTGTAGTTGTAGGAAATGTCTCAAAACCTCACCAGGAGTGCTGACAAAATCCGAAAATACCAGAAAATGCATAGTTTTGAAAAACTTTTTTTCGCTAAAATATCGTAAGGGGGGGAATACAAATTTGAGGTTTTGAGACATTTTCCCAAAAATTAAAAAAACGGACTTGCTTCAGCAGCACAATACTGGTGCTGTAGTTGTAGGAAATGTCTCAAAACCTCATCAGGAGTGCCGAAAATACCCAAAAATGGCAGGAAATGCATATTTTTGAAAACATTTGTTTGCTAAAATGTCTTAAGGGCAGAAAATTTATTTTTTTGTAAAACTTTTTTTCGCTAAAATGTCATAAGGGGGGACCCTTACGCAAAAATTCCAAAAAAGTACTTGCTTCAGCAGCACATTACTGGTGCTGTAGTTGTAGGAAATGTCTCAAAACCTCATCAGGGCTGCCGACAAAACCCGAAAATGGCAGAAAATGCATATTTTTGTAAAACTTTTTTTCGCTAAAATGTTCTAAGGGGGGCCCTTTCGCAAACATTCAAAAAACGGACTTGCTTCAGCAGCACAATACTGGTGCTGTAGTTGTAGGAAATGTCTCAAAACCTCATCAGGAGTGCAGACAATACCCGAAAATGGCAGAAAATGCATATTTTTGTAAAACTTTTTTTCGCTAAAATTCAAAAAACGGATTTGCTTCAGCAGCACAATACTGGTGCTGTAGTTGAAGGAGATGTCTCAAAAAGTCATCAGGAGTCCCGACAAATCTCGAAAATGGGAGAAAATGCACATTTTTGGAAAACTTTTTTTCGCTAAAAAGTTCAAAAAATTCTTAAAAACGGATTTGCGTCAGCAGCAAAATACTGGTGCTGTAGTTGTAGGAGATGTCTCAAAACATCATCATGAGTCCCGACAAAACCTGAAAATGGCAGACAATGCATATTTTTAGAAAACTTTTTTTCGATAAAATATCGTAAGGGGGGAGGGAGTTTTTTTCTGCCCATAAATCCCTCCAAAAAACATCCAGAAGGCGACAACAATATTCCATTTATATTTTGTGACTCGAATCTTAACCAAGTATTAGTCATACTGTTAAAAACAATTTGTAGCGGCGCCGCGATCAGAGGGAGCTAACAGCTTGTTGCCCTGGTATTGACATCAGCGGCTGGTGAGCTGCTTTCATGCCTTAGAGCTCGAAAGTTTACTGTAGATATTAAATAATGCATCTCACCCGTATAGTAGAAGGATGGAGACATAATTTGAAAAGTTGGTCAACTTTGGCATCCAACTGAGATGTAGAAATGGCGAGAAAGACATGAAAATACGCTTGGTCTGCACTCTGTTCCACCCATCTTTATTCATAAAGATTATAATTAATTCTTCATTTAAATGGGAATATATCAATATCCAATCAGTAGGTATCCTAATGGCAGCAGACATTGTACAGTAAGTGATATTTTATTATATATTTTGTCTCTCATGAAGTGTGCAGCAGAGCGAGTAGAAATCAATGATGTTTGTTATGATCCGCTGCCCGGATCATACCATATTCTAGTTTTGTTCTGTTTTTATTTTCACATTCTGTTGTTTGACTTCCTTAGTCCCTGATTTATCTGGTTACCGTGGTTTCATATTAGTTCCACCTGCTACTCGCTGTTGACGCACACTTGTTACTCTTGATTACTGCCAGTATTTAAGCCTGCCTCCTTTTGTCATTCTTTCTCGCTTCCTAGTTTTTGTTACACCAAGTTTGTGTTTCGCAACAGTGACGATTCCATGTTTCTACTTGCTAGCTTTCGCGCTATGTATTAGTTTTCCTCTACCCCCCACGGTAATAGTTTTGCAAGTTTGTTTATTTATCTAGCTCCCATGCTAGCGCTTTGTGTTGTTTCTAGCTCCCATGCTAGTTCTGTTTGTTTTGCCTTTTCTGCATAGTACCAGTTTTTCTGTTCATAGTCTGTTTTATTTATTGAATAAATTTACATTTCTTACCGCCCGACTGCATCCTTGAAAGAAAGCCTCCGCATCACAATGCCCAGCAATCGTTACAATGTTGTTGAAAAAAAACTAGCAAACGTTGTGATGCGTCTATGAAATTAATGTGATCAAAATACATAAATATTATTTTACCATACCATACCAACTTTATTTATAAAGCCCTTTAAAAACAGCCATAGTTGAAGAACATAGGGCTGTACACCACAAGAAAATAGTGTGCCTGTTACTACATTACATATATTATTACAGTGTGTACATGAAACCTTGATGGATGTGTTTTTAGAGCGCTTTATAAGCAAAATAGAGCAAGCTTCAAAGGCTCCATTGCAAGCAGACTTTTGATCGCCAGGGTTTCCCCTAAATTGCCAAGATACCTGTGGCAGTGGGGGCGTGGTCACCATGGTATCATCATACCGTATTTTTCGGACTATAAGTCGCAATTTTTTTCATAGTTTGGCCGGGGGTGCGACTCATGTGCAGAGGTGGGTAGTAACGCGCTACATTTACTCCGTTCCATCTACTTGAGTAACTTTTGGGATAAATTGTACTTCAAAGAGTAGTTTTTATGCAACATGCTTTTACTTTTACTTGAGTATATTTATAGAGAAGAAACGCTACTTTTACTCAGCTCCATTTATCTACATTCAGCTCGCTACTGATTTTTATCGATTTGTTAATGTTTGTTTTGGTTTACGACAGACCTTCAAAGAGGATACGCATGCCTGCGTTTCACCAATCACATGCAGTCATTGGTGACGTTGGACCAATCAAACAGAGCCAGGTGGTCACATGACCGTCACACGTGGATCCCGACTTAAACAAGTTAAAAAACTTATTGGGGTGTTACTATTTGGTGGTCAATTGTACGGAATATGTACTGTACTGTGCAATCTACTAATAAAAGTTTCAATCAATCAATCAAAAGTGTAAAGGAAAAAAGACACTTTTTATTTTAACTGTACTTCCCGTCAAAAGCCTAAAGACTGATCACTCAGTTCCTGTCTTCACAATAAAAGTGCCGCTCCACCGCGCCTGCGCTGACAAAATAAGAGTCTCCGAAAGCCAGCTAGCAAGCAAGCTACGGAGTTTGCCGCCGATGTATTTCTTGTAAAGTGTATAAAAACGAATATGGAAGCTGGACAAATAAGATGCCAAAAACCAACGACTTTCATTTGGTATTAGACAGAAAGGATTTGAAAACGTGGATGTTATCAGCACTACTGTCTGATTCCAATCAATGCAAGTCATCAGAATCAGGTAATACACCAACTTATATTCTTGTCTTCATGAAAGATAGGAATCTATATGTTAAACATGCATGTATATTCATTAAAACACCTTTAACGTGAACAAAAACGGCAAAACAAATAAATATAAATTATATACTCTATATAGAAATGTATGTATATATATATATATATATATATATATATATATATATATATATGAGGTAGATCACCTCGACTTGGTCATTTATTAAGTAATTGATTAACGTTGAAAAATTTATTGGGGTGTTACCATTTAGTGGTCAATTGTACGGAATATGTACTGTACTGTGCAATCTACTAAAACAAGTTTCAATCAATCAATCAATGCCTACTGAGCCAATGGTGCTGTTAAGTTATTGTGGCTCAATTTGCCTTATTTTTTTTAATTTTAATGTATTATTATTTAATATATATTATTGTTTCAGTAGGAGAACATTATCACCAGACCTATGTAAGCGTCAATATATACCTTGATGTTGCAGAAAAAAGACCATATATTTTTTTATCTGATTTTCGAAGTCGGAATGGGTGAATTTTGGCGAATTAAACGCCTTTCTATTTATCGCTATCGGAGCGATGACGTCAGAACGTGACGTCACCTAAGTAATAAAGCCGCCATTTTCTCAAACACATTACAAACACTGGCTCTCAGCTCCGTTATTTTCCGTTTTTTCGACTTTTTTCTTGAACCTTGGAGACATCATGCATCGTCGGTGTGTTGTCGGAGGGTGTAACAACACTAACAGGGAGGGATTCAAGTTGCACCACTTGCCCAAAGATGCGAAAGTGGCAAGAAATTGGACTAAATGTGTTCAAAATATGAGTGTGGGGAAAACCGACAAAATGGTCAGTCGTTTGTTCCGCACATTTTACCGACGAAAGCTATGCTACTACAGAGATGGCAAGATCGTGTGGATATCCTGCGACTCTCAAAGCAGATGCATTTCCAACAATAGTCAAAGAAATCTGCCGCCAGACCCCCGTTGAATGTGGAGGAGTGTCTGCACATTTTACCGGTGGTGCTAAGGCAGACATGGCACAGAGATGTATGGATAACTTGCAGATGCATTTCCAACGATTAAGTCAACGAAATCACAAAGGTGAGTTTTGTTGATGTTATTGACTTATGTGCTAATCAGACATATTTGGTCACGGCATGACTGCCAGCTAATCGATGCTAACATGCTATTTAGGCTAGCTATATGTACATTTGAAACTATTTTTACATCCGGCGTTTCCCTCCACCCACATTTAATGCCAAGCAAACACTTACCAATCGACTGATTTAAGTTGATCCAGTGTCACAGGATGCGAAACTTCCGATCGTTGGTCTGCACATTTTACCGGCGATGCTAAGGCAGACATGGCCGAATAGCGTCAATAGCTATTCGGTCAATAACTTCAGTTTCTTCTTCAATTCTGTTTTCGCTATCTGCCTCCACTCTCCAACCATCCGTTAAGCCGCTGAAATCATGGGCTGAATCCGAGCTAATGTTGCTATATCTTACTGTGCTATCCGTATTGGCATCACTGGATGACGTCACAGGAAAATGGACTGTGGCTTCACAGATAGCGAAAATCAGGCACTTTAAAGCTTTTTTTAGGGATATTCCGGGATGGGTAAAATTTTGAAAAAAACTTCGAAAAAATAAGATAAGCCACTGGGAACTGATTTTTATTGGTTTTAACCCTTCTGAAATTGTGATAATGTTCTTCTTTAAGAGATATTCCTGGCTCTGAATTTGCTCATTGCTATTTTTATGTTTTTGTGCATTATTTGTTGCCGTAATCATTAAACAAACATGTTACTCATCAGTTACTCAGTACTTGAGTAGTTAATCACAACATACTTTTTACTTTTACCAAGTAAATATTTGGGTGACTACTCCTTACTTTTACTTGAGTAATAAATCTCTCAAGTAACAGTACTCTTACTTGAGTACAATTTCTGGCTACTCTACCCACCTCTGCTTATGTGTGAAATTATTAACACATTACCGTAAAATATCAAATAATATTATTTAAAAGCAACACCGAGGAAGAAGATTTCATCAAATTTAGCGATTGGAAGTGACAGATTGTTTGGTAAACGTATAGCATGTTTTATATGTTATAGTTATTTGAATGACTCTCACCATAATATGTTACGTTAACATACCAGGCACCTTCTCAGTTGGTTATTTATGCCTCATATAACGTACACTTATTCAGCCTGTTCACTATTCTTTATTTATTTTAAATTTCCTTTCAAATGTCTATTCTTGGTGTTGGGTTTTACCAAATACATTCCCCCAAAAAATGTGACTTATACTCCAGTGCGTCTTACATGTTTTTTTCCTTCTTTATTATGCATTTTCGGCAGGTGCGACTTATACTCCGGAGCGACTTATACTCCGAAAAATATGGTAATTGGCTATGATGTGATTTTCTTTAAAAAGGCTAAATTATGTATACATAAATTTAAAACAAATCGGTATTAACACACATATATATATATATATATATATATATATATATATATATATATATATATATATATATATATATATATATATATATATATTAAACGTTTTGCCATGTTTTCAATCATTGCCTTTTTGTACATTGTACTTTGAGATTATTTCAAGTGTTTCCAGATTTTATTGAATTTTTTAAAATTAAAGACAACTAGCAACAAATGTACCATGTAATTCTGGTGTTATTATAAAATGTAGTCTTATTTAGAGACTACTCCTGTCCCTCGATGTCGTTTACTAAAGAGGCTCGCTGAAACGAGCTTGATGTCACACTTGCTTGGCACTGTTGCTCAAGTTTTTCTTCTTAAAAGCCGCCACTGTCCTCTTGATATTTGCACATTTTGTAGATGGCTGTCCACGCTGGTGTATCTGCACTGTATAGAAAAATGACGTCCACGTTGCAGACATGCTGACAACGCTCGAGAAAGTCACAATGGCGTGTCTTTTGTTTACTTCTGGTTTCGGTAGCGTGTTTTTCACTTTTCGTGGTCAAGTTTTCGGTACATCACTTTTTAATAGTGTGCAAATAGTAGGCATTATATATCAGTTCATACTGTAACAGCCAGTTAAAGGCCTACTGAAATGAGATTATCTTATTTAAACGGGGATAGCAGCTCCATTCTATGTCATACTTGATCATTTCGCGATATTGTCATATTTTTGCTGAAAGGATTTAGTAGAGAACGTCCACGATAAAGTTCGCAACTTTTGGTCGCTAATAAAAAAGCCTTGCCTGTACCGGAAGTAGCACATGATGTACGCGTGACATCACTAGTTGTAGAGCTCCTTACGTCTGAACATTGTTTACAATCATGGCCACCAGCAGCGAGAGCGATTCGGACCGAGAAAGCGACGATTTCCCCATTAATTTGATCGAGAATGAAAGATTCGTGGATGAGGAAAGTGAGAATGAAGGACTACAAAACAAAAAAAAACTATACAGTGGGAGCGATTCAGACAAATTTACTATGATAATTCTGGAAAATCCCTTTATCTTCTTATTGTGTTACCAGTGTTTTAGTGAGATTATATGGTCGTACCTGTACAGCCTGAAGGTCGGCCCCGCACCTTTCTTCAGCACCAGTCGACGGGTGGGGGCGATCCCCATCTCTGCCCTTCGCAAGGGACCCTCTTCGAAACACGATCTTTCAAAAAGATCGCTGCATAATACACTGTACTTTGTGTGTGTGTGTGGTCCAATCCAACCGTGTTCACTTGACCGCTCTGTTCCATAGTAAAGCCGTCATCTTTCGGGAATGTAAACAATGAAACACGGGCTGTGTTTGTGTTGCCAAAGGCGGCCACCTACAGCTTTCTTCTTTGACGTCTCCATTATTCATTGAACAAATTGCAAAAGATTCAGGAACACTGTGGAATTATGCGATGAAAACAGACGACTTATAGCTGGGCACGGTGCTGGAACAAGATGTCCTCTACAATGTGTGACGTCATCATACCGCGACGTTTTAGCATGATACTTTTGCGCGAAATCTAAAATTGCAATTTAATAAACTGAACCAGCCGTATTGGCATGTGTTGCAATGTTAATATTTCATCATTGATGTATAAACTATCAGACTGCGTGGTCAGTAGTAGTGGGTTTTAGTAGGCCTTTAATATTTTATCTTCGTGTGGTTTGGATTCGATGTTTGTTTTTTCCGTGTTTGGCAAATACACCGTCCTTGCCTGAAAGGTGATTGGCGGAGAATGAGGAAGTGTTGTTGTGTGTCTGGAGAAGCGCGGACTCACAAGGCGAAAGTTTAAAAAAAGCGTCTGACTTTGTGATTTCTTCTGAGCGCTACAATATATTTAATTTGTTTTAAAAAAAACCTAAACTTATTTTAAAGGTCTGCCGGTAATAAAAATGCCGTGGCATTAATTTGACTGTTCAGAATGCCATCGCTCCATCCATTTTCTACCGCTTATTCCCTTTGGGGTCGCGGGGGGCGCTGGTGCCTATCCCGGCTACAACCGGGCAGAAGGCCGTTTACACCCTAGACAAGTCGCCACCTCATCGCAGGGCCAACACGGATAGACAGACAACATTCACACTCACATTCACACACTAGGGCCAATTTAGTGTTGCCAATCAACCTATCCCCAGGTGCATGTCTTTGGAAGTGGGAGGAAGCCGGAGTACCCGGAGGGAACCCACGCAGTCACGGGGAGAACATGCAAACTCCACACAGAAAGATCCCGAGCCCGGGATTGAACCCAGGACTACTCAGGACCTTCGTATTGTGAGGCAGACGCACTAACCCCTCTGTCAACGTGAAGCCCCTGTTTAGAATGCTTTGAAAAAAAAATACAAAAATAAAAAAAGATATTTGTTCTTGTATCACATAAGGATTGTGAATTATAGACACAATTCCCCCAATAAACTGCATTTCCCCTCTAACAATGCAGTTTGAATGTAAACAGTTGCATGACCAAAGCCCAAACATGATATTCTTAAACGAGAGGTTATAACATTTCCACTTTCTTTGTTCCTGCTCTTGTCTCATCTTCAGGTGGAGGACACCGAAGCCCGCCGCCTTTTCCAGCAAATCATCTCAGCTGTGGATTACTGTCACCGTCACATGGTGGTCCACAGGGACCTCAAACCTGAAAATGTCCTGCTGGATGCCAGCAAGAATGCCAAGATTGCAGACTTCGGTAAGATTTTCTTCCTAAAAACGCCAAACCCTACATTGGTTATTGATGGATGATTCACTGAGTATCTTAAAGTCATATAGGGCTGCAACAATTCATCAATTAAATTGATTAATTCGATTTAAAAACTTAAATCAATTAATTGTTTTTATGAGTGTAAGTAATAAATATTTACTCTGGACTGCAGGAAGTACCGACAACTTTATATACGCAGTAATAGTTTTTGCAGGGCCGCTGCAATAGAACAGACAGCGGAAACATTGTATTTATACAATTTTTTATTAATGCGCACATACTTAAAGGGGAACATTATCACCAAACCTATGCAAGCGTCAATATATACCTTGATGTTGCAGAAAAAAGCCCATGCATTTTTTTTAACCGATTTCCGAACTCTAAATGGGTGAATTTTGGCAAATTAAACGCCTTTCTGTTTATCGGTCTTTTAGCGTTGACGTCAGAACGTGACGTCACCGAGGTAATACAGCCGCCATTTTCATTTTCACATTGCAAACACCGGGTCTCAGCTCTGTTATTTTCCATTTTTTCAACTATTTTTTGGAACCTTGGAGACATCATGCCTCGTCGGTGTGTTGTCAGAGGGTGTAACAACACTAACAGGGAGGGATTCAAGTTGCACCACTGGCAAGAAATCTTCCGCCAGACCACCATTGAATTTGCCAGAGTGTCTGCACATTTTACCGGCGATGCTAAGGCAGACATGGCACAGAGATGTATGGATAACCTGCAGATGCATTTGCAACGATTAAGTCAACAAAATCACAAAAGGTGAGTTTTGTTGATGTTGTTGACTTATGTGCTAATCAGACATATTTGGTCACGGCTTGACTGCCAGCTAATCGATGCTAACATGCAATGCTAATTGATGCTAACATGCTATTTACGCTAGCTGTATGTACATTTGAAACTAGATACCCACATTTAAGGCGAAACAAACACTTACCAATCGACGGATTTAAGTTGCTCCAGTGTCACAAGATGCGAAAATCCTGAACGTTTGGTCCGCACATTTTACTAGCGATGCTAATAAGGCAGCCATGCTATGGGCCACTTCATTAGGTACACAACATGCTACGGCCGAATAGCGTCAATAGCTATTCGCTCAATAGCTTCAATTTCTTCTTCAATTTCGTTTTCGCTATCTGCCTCCATACTCCGACCATCTGTTTCAATACATGCGTAATCTGTTGAATCGCTTAAGCCGCTGAAATCCAAGTCTGAATCCGAGCTAATGTCGCTATATCTTGCTGTGGTAACCGCCATGTTGTTTGTATTGGCAGCACTGTATGACGTCACAGGGAAATGGACAGTCGCATCGCAAATTACAAAAATCAAGAACTTTAAAGCTTTTTTTAGGGATATACCGGGAGGTGTAAAATTTTGAAAAAAAAATCGAAAAATAAAACAAGCCACTGGGAACTGATTTTTATTGTTTTTAACCCTTTTGAAATTGTGATAATGTTTCCCTTTAAAGTGCAAATTCTGTCACGTGGCGGCCGCATTGTTGCGACTGTTGTTTCTCCCAAGATGCAAAGGACGGCAGGAAGCATCTTGCCGGTCAGAATGCTTGTTTGAGCGTTAAGCTAACTGGAAGTCAAATGGTCGACAACGGCAAATGACCAGACAGTCTTAAGTAGAGCAATGAAAAAACGTAACTGTCACAAGTAGGTGCACTGGATGAATATAGGAGAGTGATTAGTGGCAGTGGCAGGTGGGGACACAAATCGATAAACAGAAGCAGACACGCTTAGTAACAAGAATGTAAACAAACAAGGTGCGTTGGCAACATAAATATGCGCTAAATTATGAAGAATAACAGCACCACCAATGAAAGGACATGACCATTGTTTACTTATAATTTAATGTAATCATAATATATAATAATACAAGTAACTTGGGGTGTGGGAAAAAATCGATTCGAATATGAATCGCGATTTTCACGTTGTGCGATTCTGAATCGATTCTCATTTTTAAAATCGATTTAAAAAAATATAATAATATTAATAATATATATATATTTTTTTTTATCAATCCGACAAAACAATACACAGCAATAACATAACAATGCAATCCAATTCCAAAACCAAACCTGACCCAGCAACACTCAGAACTCCAATAAACAGAGCAATTGAGAGGAGACACAAACACGACACAGAACAAACCAAAAGTAGTCAAACAAAAATGAATATTATCAACAACAGTATCAATTTTAGTTATGATTTCAGCATAGCAGTAATTAAAAATCCCTCATTGACATTATCATTAGACATTTATAAAAAAAAAAAAAAGAACAATAGTGTCACAGTGGCTTCTCATAAGCTTGACAACACACTGTGTCCAATGTTTTCACAAAGATAAAATAAGTCGTATTTTTGGTTCGTTTAATAGTTAAAACAAATTTATGTTATTGCAATCAGTTGATAAAACATTGTCCTCAACAACTATAAAAGCTTTTTTTTTTTTAAATCTACTCTGCTAGCGTGTCAGCAGACTGGGGTAGATCCTGCTGAAATCCTATGTATTGAATGAATACAGACTCGTTTTGAATCAGCAAAATATCGTTTTTGAATCGAGAATCGCGTTGAATCGAAAAAATCGCGACCCAAGAATCGATATTGAATCGAATCGTGGGACACCCAAAGATTCGCAGCCCTAAAAGTAACCATTTAAAATGATCATTTTTTAAAAATGTATCATTACTGTATCATTGTTTACCATTGTACTGTAATTGAAATGTAAACAACTGTTATTTTAAATAAATAAAAAATAAATAAGATAGACTAAGTGAACATTTACCTAAATAAATATTGAACATCTTAAAGTGCATTTTTTCCCAGATTGTTAAATGTGGACGGCCGTTGTCTTTTTTTTTTGTTTTTGTTTTTTATTGCCATCACATGATCGCGGTATTTTCGCTCCTTCGTCCGTGTTGATGGGCTCATATTGCCCATTTTATTTGGGACATTTTGGCTTTGTAATCGTACTTTTTTTCCTACAAATTTGTGTTACTTTGCGGCACTCCCCACTGGCGGGTCGCGAGTGTACTGTGTACTCTGTGTACTCAGTCATTAACAAAGATAGTTAATGACTGAAAAGAGGGGTTACTGGTCAGTTAATTCCATTGTTAAATATATGTTGAGAGCACAAAGAAAGACGTCTTTCTTCCTGTTTGAAGTGAAAGAAAAACAAATGGAACAACTCTGAGAACATGTCTGTCAGACTTGTCCAGGGTGTACCCCGCCTTCCGCCCGATTGTAGCCGAGATAGGCACCAGCGACCCCCGCGACCCCAAAGGGAATAAGCGGTAGAAAATGGATGGATGGATGTCTGTCACTCAAATGCCTGAAAAAATAAAAATAAAAATGCCTGAGACGGCAGAGGAAAAAGCTAATCTCAGCCTCTTGCGGTTATTTGTCGCACTAATTAATTCCTCAATGTTGATTGGATTTCAATTAAACGTGCAGCCCTAGTAGGTTTGATCAAGTGAAATTAGTCAGAGCTCATTGAGACATATAAAACTACATACTTGTGGAATTTTTGTAAAGGTTTAATCAAGTGAAATTATTAAACTATTATTAACAATGGTTTGTATGAAAACACTAACCTATAGCAAATTTATACTTTTGAAGTCTAGTGTTAATTTGTGTTTTACCAACACCTTGTGGTCAAATTAATTAATTAAATTAAGGGCATGACGCAAGAAGTTCAATGATGTGGACACGTTTGTTACCGGATACTTTCCAATACTCCTCGTCAATAATAGAATAGAATAGAATAAAACAGAAAGTACATTATTGATCCCTGGGGGAAATTCAGCACCACAGTTCGCTCACAATAGACAATAATAATAATAAATGATGTAATATATATATAAATATAATATATAATATAAATATAGTCTACATATATTCTACATTTAACTGCAGTCAAGAAGTAACGTATGCATTATACAGTCTGATGGTTGTTGGTATGAAATATGAAATTATATCAATCAATCAATCAATCAATCAATGTTTATTTATATAGCCCTAAATCACAAGTGTCTCAAAGGGCTGCACAAACCACAACGACATCCTCGGTTGAGCCTACATGAGGGCAAGGAAAAACTCACCTCAGTGGGACGTCGGTGACAGTGACAATGATGACTATGAGAAACCTTGGAGAGGACCGCATATGTGGGCATCCCCCCACTCCCCCTCCACCCAGGGGAAATGCAGCTATAATTATTTGACACTTACTTATATTGGCAAATATGACATTTTAGACTGAAATATTGTTCAATTAAGTACATGTATTTCATACGTTTGGTCGGTCTGTTGGTTTCTTTCAGTTTATTTCTAAAATACACACAATGCAATTACAAGGTAATACATTACATATTTCGACATGTTTTGTTACAACATGTCTGAAAAGGAGAAGAAAGAAGCAGAGCTATTTAATGGTACCTTTTTTCGTATCATCACAGTTTTGTCTTCTATTTGGAACACAACAGTGAATAAATAAATAAGTAAATAAATACAATGATATAAAATAAGTAAGTAAATGTGGAAGTTGCCTCCTAGCAGTTCCACTGTAGACACTGTAAAGTTTTTAGTGTGCATAGATTTGTGTACAACTCTTTCTCCAGCAGAACGTGACTTTTCAGTCACGTCCGTATCCTCTCTCCCCTCCTGCTCCCGGCCTTACTGTTAAAGACAACAGATGATTAGATTAACACGTAGCACCTGTGAAATCTAATCACCTGCCAGCTGTGTCTCGCCGTCAGCACTGCCATGTCCCCGTTTGATGGTGCTCTGTACCTAGCACCATCGACAGAGGCGCTGACCTTTGCTCCTGCAGGCAGCGCTGGCCACATCTCCCTCCACAGTAAACAATTATTAAATACATATGAACATATTCCCAATTATTTAAGTTCTCTTAAATAAATAGTTAAGTAATTTATGGTTCACCTGGGAGATGAATGGGATTATCTAATTATTTCAAGAAAGATTCAGTATGTTTATCAGGATTATTCTTTTTTGTACTTTGTAAACACTTGGAGTTTGAACAGTTTCTTCAACTGAATCATATTACCATAGACTATAGACCACACTGAGATATAAGCCACCCCCACTAAATTTTGGAAGAAAATACACATTTTTACATATTAGCCACACCGGACTATAAACCGCAGATGTATACATTGTGAAATGAGTTATTTACACAGAATGATTCTGTAAATGTTTAAAGCAAAGCATTAGTCATCGTCGTAGATCCACTAGCTGCAGAAGCTTGCTCTCCAATCAGCTAAACAGACTCGGTAAGTCCACAATAAGTCATTCTGGAATTTGTGAAACTGAAACAATGCAAAAATAACGCCATTGTAAGTTAATAATACTAACAAAGACACTCGTAAACTTGTTATCATGCTGGTGTCTTTATGTTAAGGTAGCACGTACAAATATGCACAAAAAACACTCCTACAGGCATCACACATGAGATGGTTAAGTCAGTATAAACAGTTTTAGATATCTTGTAAAACTTACAAACGTTGCTTGGAGTGATGAATGAAGAATCCATGCGAGTAGAACGCTATGGAGAGCTGAAAGACAAACGGCACTCCGGTTGAAACAAACAAAAAAATAGAAGGAGACCTGCAGTGAGTGAACTCTTCCATAAGATGGCGGCATAGCACAAACATTAAATCACTTTTTTAGTGTATTTGCTTTTTTTAAATTTTAAGTTTTTATTATTGCTGTTATTGAGGAAAATCCGCCTCAATAACACCTTTAATAAAAATTTAAGAAAAAAGTAGAGACTTATAGTCCAGAATTTACAGTGTTACCGGCATAATTTCCTATCTTAATCCATTACGTAAATTGATTCCACATACTGATATGCTAAATGTTGTAAGTGTTGTACATGCATACAAATGTTTTAAATGAGATATTACTCCAAGGTTATATTTCTCCTCTTTTATTGAGAAGAATTGGTTATAGTTTGCTTTGTACATAATTTCAAAACCAAATTGTTGAATTTAAGTATTTTTAATCTATAAATAAAATTGTTGTCTATATCCAATATTATGTATTGTACTTAATATGTTTTTGTAAGACTGTTGGTGAATGGAGTGTCGTATTGTAGTTATTTCCCCATCAATTTGTTGAATTTCAACATTTGTAATCAATAAATAAAGGTGTTCTCTATTTCCAATATTATGTATTATACTTAAAGGCCTACTGAAATGAAATCTTCTTATTTAAACGGGGATAGCAGGTCCATTCTATGTGTCATACTTGATCATTTCACGACATTGCCATATTTTTGCTGAAAGGATTTAGTAGAGAGCATCGGCGATAAAGTTTGCAACTTTTGGTCGCTAATAAAAAAGCTTTGCCTGTACCGGAAGTAGCAGACGATGTGCGCGTGACGTCACGGGTTGTGGAGCTCCTCACATCTGAACATTGTTTACATTAATAGCCACCATCAGCGAGAGCGATTCGGACCAAGAAATCGACGATTTCCCCATTAATTTGAGCGAGGAAGAACGATTTGTGGATGAGGAAAGTTAGAGTGAAGGACTAGAAAAAAAAAAGAAAAAAAGACGGCAGTGGGAGCTATAAGACACATTTACTAGGATAATTCTGGAAAATACCTTATCTGCTTATTGTGTTACTAGTGTTTTAGTGAGATTATATGGTACCTGAAAGTCGGAGGGGTGTGGTGACCGCCAGTGTCTCTGAAGGAAGCCATATTTCTCGACGAGGCGAAGCGAAGACAGCCGTTGGGGTCGGTGTTAGCTTTTTTTTCCCCCTCCTCCACGGTGGAAGCATCCCACGTTCGGGGGCGGCCGGTCGGAGGAGGCAAGAGAGTCCACAGCTGCCTCTTTGACAGGTGCACGAGGAACGACGCAAGCTATCCGCTCATGTCTACGGTAAGAGCCGACTTATTACCACAATTTTCTCACCGGAACCTGCCGTTTGACATGTGGTAGGGAACCATGTTCGCTTGACCGCTCTGTTCCATAGTAAAGCTTCACCGTCATCTTTAGAGAATGTAAACAAGGAAACAGCGGCCGTGTTTGTGTTGCTAAAGGGAGCCGCAATACACCGCTTCCCACCTACATCGTTCTTCTTTGACGTCTCCATTATTCATTGAACAAATTGCAAAAGATTCAGCAACACAGAAGTCCAGAATACTGTGGAATTATGCGATTAAAGCAGACGACTTATAGCTGGGATCGGGGCTGGAACAACATGTCCGCTGCAATCCGTAACAACAGGACACTTCGCGCGGAATGTAAAATTGCAATTTAGTAAACCAAACCGGCCGTATTGGCATGTGTTGCAATGTTAATATTTCATCATTGATATATAAACTATCAGACTGCGTGGTCGGTAGTAGTGGGTTTCAGTAACTGCGATGTGGTAACACTTGCAGCACCAGCTTGTGTGCTTATCTGTTGTGTAGCTGCTATCTCCTAGTAGCCTATAGCTTACCATCCGTACCTTTTTTTTGTAAAAGATTTCACTGAAAAGATTCAACTTATGTGCTTATTGGAGGACATTGATGACGGACTGACTTTGTACAAATAAAGGCGCTGCAGGACTGCTTATATTGGAGATTTTAGATGTAAGCCGATAATTATCCGATGCTTGTTTTTTTGGACCAATTTTGGATAACAGTCAGATCGGTACACCCCTAATAATTATGTCGTCTAATTTGTAATTTTACCCATTTTTGTATTAATCAGACAATTATTTATAATGCTATGATTGTCACACTTTTGCTTCAACTTTAAAGGTGGAAAGTCTATTTTCCCAACGCCCAAAGGCAAAAGTGAGCAACAGGGCGTGAGGGGAGGGAAGAGAGATGTCACCGAGCAACAAGCAGGTCTCCATATCGGGTCTGGCAGGGTGCCTTGAGGCCCGATGTCACCTGATAGGGAGAGAGACACCCAGCAGGGTGGAGTGTTTTGTTTGGACAGCAGCAGACTGGCGAGCAGTCACAGGGAGCGTCGAGGACAGCGGGATGAAAGATAAACGGGAAGGTCAGCACGTAGCGCAGCGTCTGGTGTTCAAGCATTAGGCTGACGCCCTGCCAGGCACAAGGGGGAAGGGGGGTGGGGGGGGGGGGGGTGACTTATCCCATTAGATGGTCTTTGTTAACGTAGATTAGAGACATGGTGGGTAAAGGAGTATAAAGAGTGTCATTATTAGCCTCCATACTCTTTCACCTCAGAAGCTCCCCAAGCACAAAATGTAACAATGCCCACTTTTGATGAGGTTTAAGATATCATGCCGAGTGTATTCGGCCACACGAAAGAGGCAGGATGATATAAATAACCCTTGCAAACACATTTTTTTTAAAGAATTATTGGATCCATGTTGTCATATTGTGCAGATGTTGCCTCATTTTGTTGTGTATTTACAGCTGTATAGAATTGGCTGGTTGCATCAGCTCTGCTCTTTTAACGTCTTTAAGGATAGGATAGGATAGGTCTTTATTGTCATTGCACAAGTACAACGAAACTTTGTTTTCAGCACAAACCTGTTCAAGATTAGACAAACAAACAGTGGACAGGGTTACAGAACAAGAACGCTGATGGGTCGCCATAAGGCGCCCCGTAAAAGATGGGAAAAAGATAAAGGCCGGGGAAGGATGAGTAAAAAAAATACAATCTAGACTGGGCTCCTAGAGGGGCCCAGTCTGGAGTGGGAAAAAAACCTCCATAGCAAAGCACATATACATATTACAACATACATCTCGAGATATCTAGCAAAAGTTGGAAGGTAGTTCAAGGTCAGGGTGGGGGGTGAGTAAAAAAAATACAATCTAGACTGGGCTCCTACAGGGGCCCAGTCTGGAGTGGGGAAAAAAACCCTCCAGAGCAGAGCACATATACATATTACAACATACATCTCGAGATATCTAGCAACAGAGGGAAGGTAGTTCAAGATCATGGTGGTAGGCCGCAGCTCTCAGGCGCTGACCATCCATTCATCACTCCTACGGGATTTGCGTCGAGGGCGTTGGGTTGGGGGGCAAGGGGTGTGTATGTGTAGCTTATATTTTTGGGGATGTGTGTGTGTGCGTGTAAGCCCGTATTGTGTCTCTGTTATTATGCAGTCGCTAGTCCAAAGTCAACAACAATAGGTGTGTGTCCATGAGAGACAAGAAGGGAGTTTGTTGTGTCTTTGCTGCAGTGTTCTTCGGGAGAGTCTCGAAGCTAGGGAAACAATCCAAGTTAGAATGATTCGTATGCGAGTGAAAATAAAAATTTGCTTTTCACTCTAAGTTGTCTATGACTGGTCCTCAAACCTGCGGGGTAGACAGTCCGATGTAATCCACAGATCTTCCCGCATCCTCCAATCATTTGTGGCAGCTTTGAGGTACTTTGAAGACTGCCAGTGTCACGCCTATGGTTCATGTTTTGTTTTGGTCATGCTATGTTTAGTTTTTTGGACATTTAGTTCTGTTTTGCATTTCCTTGTTTGTCTTACCATGCCAACTGATTTAGTTTTCTGTCATGTCTGATCATGAGTTTTGTATGGCCATATTACCCTGAGCATCCCCAATCTCATCTGTTCTCAATGCTAAGCAGTGTCTGGCCTGGTTAATACTTGGATGGGAGACTGCCTAGGAATACCAGGTGTTTTTGACCTTTGGACTCTAAGTTCCTTTTTTTTTCACTCCCTGTTTTGTTACCATGACGACCAATCAGTTCACCTGTCTTGTCTCACACCTGTTTTCACTTATCACGTTCATTATTTAAGCCACAGTTACCAGGTAGTCAGTCTGGCAACATCACCTCATTCACGCCCTCGATTATCTGCTTCATGCCTTGCAATACTGTCCATTTTGTCCACGTAAGTTTTTGTTATTCATGCCACTGCGCAAGTGTTTTTGTTTCATGTTTGTAGTTTATAGCCTTTGTGCTAGTCTTTTGTTTCATAGCCCAGTTTTTTGTACCGCCACTGTGCGCGCTTTTTGTTGGTTCCTGATTTTAGTTTTAGTGTTAGAATAAAGATGTCTTTACCTTCACGCTGTTTCCACTCCATTCGCTTTGCACCTCGGGAAAACAAACCAAGACCAAGTCCAGGCCTGACAGCCAGCAACTTCCAATGTGTCGACAAACCAGAGCAATGCTTACTCCAATCAGCAGATTTCCTGTTGTCATAATTCCGAATAGGTGGATATCTTCATATCCTCGACAGAAAAGGGTCGCCAGGCATGCGGCCCTCCTTCTTCTCCCAAGAGTCCGTCGTGTGTCCAGCAACAATCGCTTCGTCACGACAGCAGGTTCCTCCAAACCCAAGATCTTGTCAATTTTGTTGAGGCCAGTTAAATAGTTCCAATTGTTTAGAGTTGGAGAGCAGTGGAAAAATAGGCAAGAAGAAAGTTAAGACAAGACAAAACAAAGAAGCAAGCAGGAGAGGAAAGGGGAGCGCCCACCCTCGATGAGTGCCAGAGAGAAAATAATGTCCTTTGGGTTCTTTGATGTGTGCAATGGCTATGAGTTGTTTGTTCCCTTGGCCTCAGTCTGGACCCCCTCTCCATGGGCCCAGGCTTATACCGACTTTTTTTTTTCCCTCCCCCCGCCTCCATTGTTTACCTGTATCTCAACTTCTTTGTCGAGGGCGCCAAAAGTTGGCAGACCCTTCAGAGATCCTGTTCTGTCTCCCTGTAATGTTTGATCCTGTTCTGTCTCTCTGTAATTTGTTTGTCTGATCTTGAATGGGATTGTGCTGAAAATTGTAATTTCCCCTCAAGGATGAATACAGTTGTCAGGGTCAAATACCATGAGACATTATAAAGACACAGAAACAGAGAATAGAAGACAAACCAGTGATTGCTTTTCTCGTACGGGGAGAGTAATCTGGAGCAAGTTGTCAGTTACAGGCTCCTAATTCACTCTCAAAACGTTCTCCACTCTCCTCGCCTTTTAATTCATTTGGGAAAGCCCTACATTACAAACACACACTCCGCTGCACTAAGGGAGGAGGGGGTATTTGCAGCTGTGTTGGAAACCTAAAACCTGTGGTGAGAACTTAACACATGTAAATACAGAGGATACAGCAACTTCCTGCGTTGCTCTGTGCCAATTCCTCTTTGAAGTTGGTAGGTCAACCTAATTTCAATCTAACGCCAAGTTTCGTTTCTCTTCAGCTTGTCTACACAATGCATGAGCAAACAATCATATTTGAATACAATTAGATAACTTATTTATAATTAATCCAACACAAGTATTTCTGATTCGTCAGGTCTGTCAAACATGATGTCCGACGGCGAGTTCCTGAGGACCAGCTGCGGGTCGCCCAACTACGCCGCCCCAGAGGTCATCTCGGGAAGGTGCGAGTGTGTTAGAGTGCATGAATATTGAGTAATCCGGATGTGCCGTTTGTTATTAGGGTTGTACGGTATACTGGTACTAGTATATAGTATCGCGGTACTTCTGAATCAAAAAACGGTACTATACTCTGTTTGAAAAGTACCGTATCACCTTGTGACATTGCTGGTTTTACGAGCAGAGGGGCATGTTCGGCAGCGCACAATCACGGAGCACATACAAGCAGACCGAAAAGGGCGAACGGACGCATATTGGCCTAAAAACTAACGATAAAGGTGAAGCTTGAAGAGGTGCTTTAAGACATGGAGCAGCTAACATCCATCCGCAGGCGGCACTGTTGTAGCTACTTCTAAATCACTAATCCTCACCTCCATGGCGACGAATAAAGTGAGTTTCTTACAAGTATCATCCCTGCAGGACGAGGAATAGCTAAACATGCTTCACTACACACCGTAGGACGATACAATAGCTCACTGGTGTCCTTGCTAACAGCAAACTAGCACTCCTATAATTTTGATAGTAGGTTAATATAGCTCAAATAGACAATTACATCGTGTTGTCTTCATTATAACACTTATATAAGACTTTTTAAAGTTATTTTGATAGTAGGCTAATATAAACACATCACGCACCATGTTGTCTTCATTATAACACTTACATAAGACTTTTAGAGTAATTTTGATAGTAGGCTAATGTAGACACTGACACCACGTGTTGTCTTCATTATAACACTTATATAAGACTGTCAGAGTCATTTTGATAGTAGGCTAATATAGACACAACACATAGACACATCATGTGTTGTCTTCATTATAACACTTTTAGAGTCATTTTGATAATAGGCTAATATAGACACTTACATCACGTGTTGTGTTCATTGTAACACTTATATGAGATTTAAAGTAATTTTGATAGTAGGCTAATATAGACACTGACATCATGTGTTGTCTTCATTATAGCACTTATACAATACTTTTAGAGCCATTTTGATAGTAGGCTAATAAAGACACTGACATCATGTGTTGTCTTCATTATAACACTTATATAAGACTTTTAGAGTCATTTTGATAGTAGGCTAATATAGACACATCACGCATTGTCTTCATTATAAGACTTTTAGAGTCATTTTGATAATAGGCTAATAAAGACACTTACATCAAGTGTTGTGTTCATTGTAACACTTATATGAGATTTAAAGTAATTTTGACAGTAGGCTAATATAGACACTGACATCATGTGTTGTCTTCATTATAACACTTATATAAGACTATTAAAGTCATTTTGATAGTAGGCTAATATAGACACTGACATCATGTGTTGTCTTCATTATAACACTGATATAAGACTTACAGTCATTTTGACAGTAGGCTAATGTAGACACCATGTGTTGTCTTCATTATAACACCTATATAAGACTTTTAAAGTAATTTTGATACTAGGCTAATATAGACACATCATGTTTTCTTCATTATAACACTTATATAAGACTATTAAAGTAATTTTGATAGTAGGCTAATATAGCTAATACAGGCTCTTACTGTACATCATGTGTTGTATTCCTTATAACACATGACTTAGAATCATTTTGATAGTAGGCTAATAGAGACACTTACATCACGTTTTGTCTTCATTGTAACACTTATATAAGACTTTTAAAGTCATTTTGATAGTAGGCTAATAAAGACACTGACATCATGCGTTGTCTTCATTATAACACTTATATAAGACTTTTAGTCATTTTGATAGTAGGCTAATATAGACACTTACATCACGCGTTGTCTTCATTATAACACTTATATAAGACTATTAAAGTCATTTTGATAGTAGGCTAATCTAGCTAATACAAGGTCTTACTGTACATCATCTGTTATCTTCATTATAATACGTATAAGACTTTTAGAGTAATTTTGATAGGCTAATATAGACACTGACATCATGTGTTGTCTTCATTATAACACTTATATAAGACTTTTAGAGTCATTTTGATAGTAGGCTAATATAGACACTGACATCATGTGTTGTCTTCATTATAACACTTATATAAGACTTTTAGAGTCATTTTGATAGTAGACTAATATAGACACTTACATCATGTGTTGTCTTCATTATAACACCTATATAAGACTATTAGTCATTTTGATGGTAGGCTAATCTAGCAAATACAAGGTCTTACTGTACATCATGTGTTGTCTTCATTATTACACGTATAAGACTTTTAGAGTAATTTTGATAGTAGGCTAATAATAGACACTGACATCATGTGTTGTCTTCATTATAACACTTATATAAGACTTTTAGAGTCATTTTGATAGTAGGCTAATATAGACACTGACATCATGTGTTGTCTTTATTATAACACTTATATAAGACTTTTAGAGTCATTCTGATAGTAGGCTAATGTAGACACATCACGTGTTGTGTTCATTGTAACACTTATATGAGATTTAAAGTAATTTTGATAGTAGGCTAATATAGACACTGACATCATGTGTTGTCTTCATTATAACACTTATATAAGACTTTTAGAGTCATTTTGATAGTAGGCTAATATAGACACTTACATCATGTGTTGTCTTCATTATAACACTTATATAAGACTTTTAGAGTCATTTTGATAGTAGGCTAATATAGACACATAATGTGTTGGCTTCATTATATCACTTATATAAGACTTTTAGAGTCATTTTGATAGTAGGCTAATATAGACACTTACATCACGTGTTGTGTTTATTGTAACACTTATATGAGATTTAAAGTAATTATATGAGATTTAAAGTAATTTTGATAGTAGGCTAATAAAGACACTGACATCATGTGTTGTCTTCATTATAACACTTATATAAGACTTTTAGAGTCATTTTGATAGTAGGCTAATATAGACACTTACATCACGCGTTGTCTTCATTATAACACTTATATAAGACTTTTAGAGTCATTTTGATAGTAGGCTAATATAGACACTTACATCACACGTTGTCTTCATTATAACACTTATATAAGACTTTTAGAGTCATTTTGATAGTAGGCTAATATAGACACATCACGCGTTGTCTTCTTTATAACACTTATTTAAGACTTTTAGAGTCATTTTGATAGTAGGCTAATATAGACACTGACATCATGTGTTGTCTTCATTATAACACTTATATAAGACTTTTAGAGTCATTTTGATAGTAGGCTAATATAGACACTTACATCATGTGTTGTCTTCATTATAACACCTATATAAGACTATTAGTCATTTTGATGGTAGGCTAATCTAGCAAATACAAGGTCTTACTGTACATCATGTGTTGTCTTCATTATTACACGTATAAGACTTTTAGAGTAATTTTGATAGTAGGCTAATAATAGACACTGACATCATGTGTTGTCTTCATTATAACACTTATATAAGACTTTTAGAGTCATTTTGATAGTAGGCTAATATAGACACTGACATCATGTGTTGTCTTTATTATAACACTTATATAAGACTTTTAGAGTCATTCTGATAGTAGGCTAATGTAGACACTTACATCACGTGTTGTGTTCATTGTAACACTTATATGAGATTTAAAGTAATTTTGATAGTAGGCTAATATAGACACTGACATCATGTGTTGTCTTCATTATAACACTTATATAAGACTTTTAGAGTCATTTTGATAGTAGGCTAATATAGACACTTGCATCATGTGTTGTCTTCATTATAACACTTATATAAGACTTTTAGAGTCATTTTGATAGTAGGCTAATATAGACACATAATGTGTTGGCTTCATTATATCACTTATATAAGACTTTTAGAGTCATTTTGATAGTAGGCTAATATAGACACTTACATCACGTGTTGTGTTTATTGTAACACTTATATGAGATTTAAAGTAATTATATGAGATTTAAAGTAATTTTGATAGTTGGCTAATAAAGACACTGACATCATGTGTTGTCTTCATTATAACACTTATATAAGACTTTTGGAGTCATTTTGATAGTAGGCTAATATAGACACTTACATCACGCGTTGTCTTCATTATAACACTTATTTAAGACTTTTAGAGTCATTTTGATAGTAGGCTAATATAGACACATCACGCGTTGTCTTCTTTATAACACTTATTTAAGACTTTTAGAGTCATTTTGATAGTAGGCTAATATAGACACTGACATCATGTGTTGTCTTCATTATAACACTTTAACACTTTTAGAGTAATTTTGATAGGCTAATATAGACACATCACGCATTGTCTTCATTATAACACTTATATAAGACTGTCAGAGTCATTTTGATAGTAGGCTAATATAGACACAACACATAGACACATCATGTGTTGTCTTCATTATAACACTTTTAGAGTCATTTTGATAATAAGCTAATATAGACACTTACATCAAGTGTTGTGTTAATTGTAACACTTATATGAGATTTAAAGTAATTTTGATAGTAGGCTAATATAGACACTGACATCATGTGTTGTCTTCATTATAACACCTATACAAGACTTTTAGAGCCATTTTGATAGTAGGCTAATAAAGACACTGACATCATGTGTTGTCTTCATTATAACACTTATATAAGACTGTTAGAGTCATTTTGATAGTAGGCAAATATAGACACTTACATCATGTGTTGGCTTCATTATAACACTTATATAAGACTTTTAGAGTCATTTTGATAGTAGGCTAATATAGACACTTAGATCACGTGTTGTGTTTATTGTAACACTTATATGAGATTTAAAGTAATTATATGAGATTTAAAGTAATTTTGATAGTAGGCTAATAAAGACACTGACATCATGTGTTGTCCTCATTATAACACGTATATAAGACTTTTAGAGTCATTTTGATAGTAGGCTAATATAGACACTTACGTCACGCGTTGTCTTCATTATAACACTTATTTAAGACTTTTAGAGTCATTTTGATAGTAGGCTGATCTAGCTAATACAAGGTCTTACTATACATCATGTGTTGTCTTCATTATAACACAATACTTTTAGAGTTATTTTGATAGTAGGCTAAGAGAGACACTTACATTACGTTTTGTCTTCATTGTAACACTTTTATAAGACTTTTAAAGTAATTTTGATAGTAGGCTAATATAGACACATCATGCCTTGTCTTCATTATAACACTTATATAAGACTTATATAAGACTTTTAAAGTCATTTTGATAGTAGGCTAATATAGCCACTTACATAATGCCTTGTCTTCATTGTAGCACTTATATAAGACTATTAGTAATTTTGATAGTAGGCTAATATAAACTCTTACTATACATAATGTGTTGTCTTCATTATAACACGTATAAGACTTTTATAGTCATTTTGATAGTAGGCTAATATAAACACTGACATCACGCGTTGTCTTCATTATAACACTTATATAAGACTTTTAGAGTCAATTTGAACGTAGGCTAATATAGACACTGACGTCCTGTGTTGTCTTCATTATAACACTTTTATAAGACTTTTAAAGTCATTTTGACAGCACGCTATTATGGAAACTTACATCATGTGTTGTCTTCCTTATAAACTTCCATCCAGCCATTTTCTACCGCTTATTCCCTTCGGGGTCGCGGCTGGCGCTGGAGTCTATTTCAGCTACATTGGGCGGAAGGCGTTGTACACCCTGGACAAGTCGCCACCTCATCACAGGACCAACAGATAGACAGACAGCAACTTATTTTTTAAATAACTTTGAATTTTTTGTGGCTCCAGACAGATTTTTTTTTTGTATTTTAGGTCCAAAATGGCTCTGTCAACGTTTTGGGTTGCCGACCCCTGGTCCAGCCCTATTTAATACATGTGATTGGTATTGGTATCGGCCGATGTCAGTCATGGTTGATCGGTATCGGAATGGAGAACATAAATTCCTGCGATTAACACTTTTGACAAGTTTTAGGCAACGATAATCAGTCAGTGTTGACATCACAGGCTGTACGCGGGCCCAGAGGTGGACATCTGGAGCTGTGGCGTCATCCTGTACGCACTCCTGTGCGGCACCCTCCCCTTCGACGACGAGCACGTCCCCACGCTCTTCAAGAAGATCAGAGGCGGCGTCTTCTACATCCCGGAGTATCTGACCCGCTCGGTGGCCTCGCTGCTGATGTTCATGCTGCAGGTGGACCCGCTGAAGAGAGCCACCATCAAAGACATCAGGTCCTGAGCCGGGCCCCCTCAATACAAAGTGGGCGTGGCTTTACGTGTGTCTGTCTTCCAGGGAGCACGAGTGGTTCAAGCAGGACCTGCCGGGCTACCTGTTCCCCGAGGACCCGTCGTATGACGCCACGGTCTTGGACGAGGAGGCTGTGAAGGAAGTGTGCGACAAGTTTGAGTGCGCCGAGTCGGAGGTTGTTTCCAGCCTCTACAGCGGCGATCCTCAGGTACACCCAGTCTGCCGGGGTCACCGTCTTTTAAAAATGCTTTGTAATTAGAGATGTCCGATTAAAAAAAGAATATATATATATATATATATATATATATATATATATATATATATATATATATATATATATATATATATATATATATATATATATATATATATATGTCTTAATTAGATTGTCCAGAGAATAGTGCTCGATACCGTGGTAGAGCGCAATATATGTATGTGTGGGGAAAAAATCACAAGACTACTTCATCTCTACAGAACTGTTTCATGAGGGGTTCCCTCAATCATCAGGAGATTTTAATGGAAGCATTCACATACCATGGTTTATATAGGGCACAAAACGGGTAGGTACAGGCAGGCGGTGGTGATTGGCTAAACACATGAGCCAATCACCACGCCCCTACGCCTGCCTGTACCTACCCGTTTTATGCCCTATATAAACCATGGTACGTGAATGCTTCCATTAAAATCTCCTGATGATTGAGGGAACCCCTCATGAAACAGTTCTGTAAAGATAAAGCAGTCTTGTGATTTTTTCCCCCCCCACACACACACACACACATATATATATATATATATATATATATATATATATATATATATATATATATATATATATATATATATATATATATATATATATATATATATATATATGTATATATGTATATATATATATGTATATATGTATATATATATATGTATATATGTATATATATATATGTATATATGTATATATGTATATATGTATATATATATATGTATATATGTATATGTATATATGTATATATATATATGTATATATGTATATATATATATGTATATATATATATGTATATATATATATATATATATATATATATGTATATATATATATATATATATATGTATATATGTATATATATATATGTATATATATATATATATATATATGTATATATGTATATATATATATGTATATATATATATGTATATATATATATATATATATGTATATATGTATATATATATATATATATATATGTGTATATTAGGGACTGCCGATATTATCGGCCGATAAATGCTTTAAATACAAAATACTCATTATTATAATTTGAAACTCGATTTTGTATGTGACTACAAAGCTACATAAGCCTTGCTTGTTTAATATTCAATGCAGAACTTGTTTGGGTCCCTATTAAAAGGTTAATTCGTTCAACCTTGGCCCGCGGCTTTGTTCAGTTTTAAATTTTGGCCCACTCTGTATTTGAGTTTGACACCCCTGCTTTAAGGCAATGCCTTTGCAAGCCGGTCCAATCACAAAATATCTACGGCTTTTCACACACACGTAAGTGAATGCAATTCATACTTGGTCAACAGCTATACCGGTGGCCGTATAAACAACTTTAACACTGTTACAAATATGCGCCACACTGTGAACCCACACCAAACAAGAATGACAAACCCATTTTGGGAGAACATCCGCACCGTAACACAACATAAACACAAAAGAACAAATACCCAGTACCCCTTGCGGCACTAACTCTTCCGGGACGCTACGATATACACCGCCCCGCTACCCCCACCCCGCACCTCACCAAATTCCAAGCTGCTGTTTTGAGCCATGTTAAAAAAAAATAATGTACTTCGTGACTTCAATAATAAATATGGCAGTGCCATGTTGGCATTTTTTTCCATAACTTGAGTTGATTTATTGTGGAATACCTTGTTACATTGTTTAATGCATCCAGCGGGGCATCACAGCAAAATTAGGCATAATAATGTGTTAATTCCACCACTGTGTATATCTGTATCGGTTGATATCGGAATCGATAATTAAGAGTTGGACAATATCGGATATCGGCAAAAAAAGCCATTATCGGACATCTGTATTTGTAATGTTTCATTGTGTTACCTACTCAGTGGCCTAGTGGTTAGAGTGTCCGCCCTGAGATCAGTAGGTTGTGAGTTCAAACCCCGGCCGAGTCATACCGAAAACTATAAAAATGGGACTCATTACCTCCCTGCTGGGCATTTAGCATCAAGGGTTGGAGTTGGGGCTTAAATCACCACACCTGATTCCCCGGGCGCGGCACCGCTGCTGCCCATTGCTCCCCTCACCTCCCAGGGGTTGAACAAGGGATGGGTCAAATGCAGAGAACAAATTTTGCCACACCTAAGGTGTGTGTGACAATCATTGGTACTTTACTTTAACCCCTGTTTCACCGTGCTTTAAAATGTAATATCGTAAATTATCGGTACCAGTTTCAAAAAGTATAATTTATGACTTTTTAAAACGCCGCTGTGTACGCGGACGTAGGGAGAAGTACGGAGCGCCAATAAACTTTAAAGGTACTGCCTTTGGATGCCGGTCCAATCACAAAATATATACGGCTTTTCACACACACAAGTGAATGCAAGGCATACTTTGTCAACAACCATACAGGTCACACTGAGGGTGGCCATATAAAAAACAACTAACACTGTTACAAATATGCGCCACACTGTGAACCCACACCAAACAAGAATGACAAACACATTTCGGGAGAACATCCGCACCGTAACACAACATAAACACAAAATAACAAATACCCAGTACCCCTTGCGGCACTAACTCTTCCGGGACGCTACGATATACACTGTCCCGCTACCCCCACCCCCCACCTCAACAAATTACAAGCTGCTGTTTTGAGCCATGTTAAAAAAAAATAATGTACTTCGTGACTTCAGTAATAAATATGGCAGTGCCATGTTGGCATTTTTTTCCATAACTTGAGTTGATTTATTTTGGAAAACCTTGTTACATTGTTTAATGCATCCAGCGGGTGCATCAAAACAAAATTAGGCATAATAATGTGTTAATTCCACGACTGTGTATATCGGTCGATATCGGAATCGGTAATTAATAGTTGGACAACATCAGATATCTGCAAAAAAAGCCATTATCGGACATCTGTATTTGTAATGTTTCATTGTGTTGTGGCCACCCAGGACCAGCTCGCGGTGGCCTATCACCTCATCATAGACAACCGCCGCATCATGACGCAGGCCAGCGAGTTCTACCTGGCCTCCAGTCCACCTCAGGGCTCCTTCATCGAGGAGGGCCTGCCGCTGCCCCCGGGGGTCAAGCCCCACCCGGAGAGAATGCCCCCGCTGCTGGCCGACAGCCCCAAGGCCCGATGTCCCCTGGACGCCCTCAACACCACCCGGCCCAAACCGCTGGCCGTGAAGAAAGCCAAGTGGCACCTGGGCATTCGGAGCCAGAGCCGACCCTATGACATCATGGCCGAGGTCTACAGGGCCATGAAACAACTGGGCTTCGACTGGAAGGTAGGCGGGAAACATGCTGATCAACACATCATGCGATGACCTTGTTTTTGTGCTAGGTGGTGAACCCGTACCACCTGCGGGTGCGCAGGAAAAACCCAGTGACCGGCAACCTGGTGAAGATGAGTCTGCAACTCTACCAGGTGGACAGCAGATCCTACCTGCTCGACTTCAAGAGCATCGACGGTCGGTGACAAACAAAACAATCATTACATCTCCTCACACAAAATATTTGGAGTTTGAATCTAATATGGCGGTGGTTCTCAACCTGATGTACCCCCCGTGAACATTTTTTTTAAATTCAAGTACCCTCTAATCAGAGCAAAGCATTTTTGGTTGGAAAAAAAGAGATAAAGAAGTACAATACAGCACTATGTCATCAGTTTCTGATTTATTAAATTGTATAACCGTGCAAAATATTCCTCATTTGTAGTGGTCTTTCTTGAACTATTTGGAAAAAAAAGATATAAAAATAACTAAAAAACTTGTTGAAAAATAAACAAGTGGTTCAATTCTAAATAAAGATTTCTACACATAGAAGTAATCATCAACCCAAAGTGCCCTCTTTGGGGATTGTAATAGAGATCCATCAGGATTCATGAACTTAATTCTAAACATTTCTTCACAAAAAATAAATCTCTAACATCAATATTTATGGAACATGTCCACAAAAAATCTAGCTGTCAACACTGAATATTGCATTGTTGCATTTCTTTTCACAGTTTATGAACTTACATTCATATTTTGTTGAAGTATTGTTCAATAAATATATTTATAAAGGCTTTTTGAATGGGTGCTATTTTTAGAATATTTTTTTTAAATCTCAGGGACCCCTTGGTATACCTTCAAGTACCCCCAGGGCTACGCGTACCCCCATTTGAGAACCACTGTAATATTGGATACAATTACAATAAATTGTACCGAGCTTGAGTCACTAAGCTAACACTACCAGTGTTTCCCACAGAACTTTCAGCATGACGTATGTAACAAGGTGGGCTTGTTTTATGTCTCTGTGAAAAGGAGACACAAAAAGTGAGAAACGCATGTAGTGTAATGCCCGCAGCTAAAAGCAACTGCGTGAGAACGTATACTCGAATATCACGATATAGTCATTTTCTATATCGCACAGAGACAAACCCGCGATGTATCGTGTATATCGCCCAGCCCCAAGTATATTACACATTAAGTTGACAAAGTTGTTAAGTTTGCAACACTCATCCCTCCTGCTATCTCTTCTTATTCTCTGGCAGACCACGGGTGTGTGTATAAGCAAATTCTCTGGCAGACCATGGGTGTGTGTGTATAAGCAAGCATATACCCCCACCAGGACCTACTTTATGAAGTTGTAACAACAAGATACATTTATAGACAGTCCCTTTTTATAATGTTTTTAGAGAACATTGCACCAAATCCATTCGGAGCAGTCCGAATTTGCAATAAAAAAATACTAATACATGGACTGCAGGCCAACACTAATATAAGAATTTTTCGGAAACACGCACATCACTATAAGTTCAGTGTGGGGTTCTATGGCCGTCATCATATTTCTTAGTACCGTATTTTCCGGACCATAGGGCGCACCAGATTATAAGGCGCACTGCCGATGAATGGTCGATTTTTTATCTTCTTTTCATATAAAAGGCACACCAGATTATAGGGCGCATTAAAGGAGTCATGTTTTTATCATATTTTTTTTCTAAATGTAAAACACTTCCTTGTGGTCTACATAACATGTAATTGTAGTTCTTTGGTCAAAATGTTGCGTAGATTGTTTTATAGATCACCTTCAAGCCGCTTTCTGACAGTCGCTTCCGGATGCGCCATTTAGTGGGCGGTCTTTTTTACGTGGCTCTCCTTAGGCAGCGTTTTTTCTCCGTCATCTTTGTTGTAGCGGTGTAGCGTGCAAGGACGGGAGTGGAAGAAGTGTCAAAAGATGGAGCTAACTGTTTTAATGACATTCAGACTTTAGTTCCATCAATAACAGAGCGGCATCTTTTCATCCGGAAACAACAACAAGGCCAAAAATGTGTCCCGTGAAAAACCGTCGGACCAGAACTCTCTTAACGACTAATGTTCCTTGGGTGAGTAATGTAAACTCACTACACCGGTATGTTTTCGCGCCTTCAAGACGAGTTTACTGACCGATATAAGTAAGAACTTTACACTACTTAATATTAGAAATGGCAACAGCGGAGTATGAATGACCCATAACAAGAAGATAGAGAAAAAGAATAAGCTTATCTACTATATTGTCGGCGCAGACTACAAAGGTGGCCATGCACAATTTTTCAGGATTTATGCAGATCCAAAATACAAAATTAGCTGTTACCTGAAGGTAAGAAAAGTTGCGTTTGCATAATATTGCGAAACAAAACACCAGATAATATGTCTTACCTTGTACACACACCATTATAATACTCTTATGTTTAATGCGCTGACAATCCGTCAAGTGGTGCGGCTTCATAGCTTACCAAAATCATACTAAAACGTTTTGATAGATTTTTGAGCGCCGTGTATAATGTTCTATATCAGTGGTCCCCAACGTTTTTGTAGCTGCGGACCGGTCAACGCTTGATAATTTGTCCCGCGGGCGGGGTTGGTGGGGGGGATTCTTTTTTTTTTTTTTTCTCTTCTTTGTCATGAAAAAGGGAGGTTTTTGTCATGAAAAAGGGATTTTTTGGGGGGGTTTGTAATTGTATCTTGTGTTTTTTATGTTGATTTAATAAAAAATAAAATAAAATAAAATAAAAAAAATAATAAAAAATTATTCTGCGGCCCGGTGGTTGGGCACCACTGTTCTATATTCTCAGTGGAACATATACAATGTTGGTGTTGTTTACTTGAGACATATTGCCATCATAGTGCAGTCTACACGTATCTCTTATGTTTGACTGCTGTCTACAGGTCACACTTAACATTACACCATGTACCACATAAAATTGCTTTGAGGTCGGTATGAAAAAACTGAACTATTCTGTCCATCAGACACACCGGGTTATAAGACACACTGTCGAGTTTTGAGGAAGAAAAAATATTTTAAGCGCGCCTTATAGTCCAGAAAATAAGGTACAGAAAGAAAAGCGAATGCTAAACCGCTAAAACAATTGTTCATGTACTGCACTGCGTGCCTCCAGATGACCTCATCGATGCGGTGGGCTTCAAGTCGGGCTCGTCCACCCCCCAGCGGTCCGGCTCGACGGCGGGCCTGCATCGGCCGAGGCTCAGCTTGGACTCGGTGGATGTGCCTCAACTCAGCTCGTCGCTGCCGGGCTCGCTGGGCGGCAGCTCGCCGGCGCTCACCCCGCGCCAGGGTTCGCACACCATGGACTTCTTCGAGATGTGCGCCAGCCTCATCACCACACTGGCCCGCTGACCACCCATCCCCCCTCCACCGGCTGTGAAGACGCAGGGAGACAATCAGATCAGAGCTTTTTCTCAAAGTGTTGCACCCGAGTCCTGATGTCAAGCTGATCCAGGAACAGGAAGGTGAGCACTCGGCACCTTTTTTTTTTTCCCCACCTGAGGGAACATCCCAAACTGATCAGAGGTTAGTTTGTGGTCTGATGGAGCACATGAAGATTATCCACGTATATTGTATTTCTCCCACTATGTAGCGAACAAAATCACTTTAAATAAATGAAAATATTTATTTTTGGAGAGATTATTTTTAAGCACTGAGCACAGATGTATTTAAACCTTGTTTTAAAGGCCTGCTGAAATGAGAATTTCTTATTCAAACGGATATAGCAGGTCCATTCTATGTGTCATACTTGTTCATTTCGCGATATTGCCATATTTTTGCTGAAAGGATTTAGGAGAGATAATCGACGATAAAGTTCGCAACTTTTGGTCGCTAATAAAAAAAGCCTTGCCTGTACCGGAAGTAGCAGACGATGTGCGCGTGACGTCACGGGTTGTAGAGCTCCTCATATCCTCACATTGTTGACAATCATAGCCAGCAGCAGCGAGAGCTATTCGGACCGAGAAAGCGACAATTTCCCCATTAATTTGAGCGAGGATGAACAATTTGTGGATGAGGAAAGTGAGAGTGAAGGACTACAAAAAAAAAAAGACTATACAGTGGGAGCGATTCAGATGTTATTAGACAAATTTACTAGGATAATTCTGGAAAATTCTTTATCTGCTTATTGTGTTACTAGTGTTGTAGTGAGATTATACTGTCGTACCAGAAAATCGGAGGGGTGTGGCCACGAGTGTGGTGACCGCCAGTGTCTCTGAGGGAAGCCACGCAGGTGCCCTTTGTAGGGCTTCTCACATCCTCACATTGTTTACAATCATAGCCAGCAGCAGCTAGAGCTATTCGGACCGAGAAAGCTACAATTTCCCTATTAATTTGAGCAAGGATAAAAGATTCGTGGATGAGGAAATTTAGAGTGAAGGAGCGATTCAGATGTTTTTAGACACATTTACTAGGATAATTCTGGAAAATCCTTTATCTGCCTATTGTGTCGCTAGTGTTTTAGTGAGATTAAATAGTACCTGAAAGTCGGAGGGGTGTGGCCACGGGTGTGTTGACGCCAGAGTCTCTGAGGGAAGTCACGGCAGCTGCAGCAGGACGGAAGCTCCGCTGATGTCTCCGGTAAGAGGCAATTTACTACCACAATTTTCTCACCGAAAACTGCCGGTTTATATTTAGTCGGGATCCATGTTCGCTTGACCGCTCCGATCCATAGTAAAGCTTCATCTTGGGGAATTTTAAACATGGAAACACCGGCTGTGTTTTTGTGGCTAAAGGCTAAAAGCTTCCCATCTCAATCTTTCTACTTTGACTCCTCCATTATTAATTGAACAAATTGCAAAAGATTCAGCAACACAGATGTCCAGAATACTGTGTAATTATGTGATTAAAGCAGACTACTTATAGCTTGGATCGGGCTGGAAAATAATGTCCGCTACAACCGGTGACGTCACACGCACGCATCACTTCGAGGGAAATTTAAAATTGCAATTTAGTAAACTAAACCAGCTGTATTGGCATGTGTTGCAATGTTAATATTTCATCATTGATATATAAACTATCAGACTGCGTGGTCGGTAGTAGTGGGTTTCAGTAGGCCTTTAATATTCTGATTAAAAGAGCAGACTTGAGAAATGAGAGTGAGAGAATGTTCCGCTGGCATTAATGACACGGCACAGACACACACCATCGCACACGGAGGCTGCAAATATATTACACCTACAAATCTGACGACGTTAATATGAAACACTCGTGTTAATTAAAGCCAGCGCGGCGTTGACGAGGCAGACATGGCGCCCTGTCACATGGACGGTAAATTAAAATGACCACTGCTCTTTTTATTATTATTACTCAGTAGAGAACTAATGAAAATGTCCCATCACTGAGAAACCTCTCGCACATTAACGGCTCCGCCCCTTCATTTATGCTGATGCCGTCTTTCTTTAAACACGACTTTTACTATTCAAGCCCTGTGAGATTGTGTGTGCACGACCAGAGGTGGGGAGTAACGCGCCACATTTACTCCGTTACATCTACTTGAGTAACTTTTGGGATAAATTCTACTTCTAAGAGTAGTTTTAATGCAACATACTTTTACTTGAGTATATTTATAGAGAAGAAACGCTACTTTTACTCCGCTACATTTATCACCATTCAGCTCGCTACTCGCTACTGATTTTTATCGATCTGTTAATGCACGCTTTGTTTTGTTTTGTCAGACAGACCTTCAAAGTAGGATTAATCACATGCCTGCGTTTCACCAATCAAATCCAGTCACTGGTGACGCTTGACTCCGTTTCACCAATCAAACAGAGCCAGGCGGTCACATGATTAACTGCACTTTTTTTTTTAATAAACCTTTATTTGAAAATAATATTGAAAGTAATTACAAAAACAGTACAAAACGGTATAAAAACCATACAAAACAGCGCCAGGGGGTCGTAAGTTCAAAGTAAAATAGGATGCAAAAAATATATATATATAAAGTAAACAAAGACCTTTATGAAGAAGAAACATCATGGACCCAGATTTCCCTCGCCCGGACGCGGGTCACCGGGGCCCCCCTCTGGAGCCAGGCCCGGAGGTGGGGCACGATGGCGAGCGCCTGGTGGCCGGGCCTGTTCCCATGGGGCCCGGCCGGGCACAGCCCGAAGAGGCAACGTGGGTCACCCCTCCAATGGGCTCACCACCCATAGCAGGGGCCATAGAGGTCGGGTGCATTGTGAGCTGGGCGACAGCCGAAGGCAGGGCACTTGGCGGTCCGATCCTCGGCTACAGAAGCTAGCTCTTGGGACGTGGAACGTCACGTCACTGGGGGGGAAAGAGCCTGAGCTAGTGCGCGAAGTCGAGAAATTCCGGCTGGATATAGTCGGACTCACTTCGACGCACAGCAAGGGCTCTGGAACCACTTCTCTCGAGAGGGATTGGACCCTCTTCCACTCTGGCGTTGCCGGCAGTGAGAGGCGACGGGCTGGGGTGGCAATTCTTGTTTCCCCCCGGCTCAAAGCCTGTACGTTGGAGTTCAACCCGGTGGACGAAAGGGTAGCCTCCCTCCGCCTTCGGGTGGGGGGACGGGTCCTGACTGTTGTTTGTGCTTATGCACCAAACAGCAGTTCAGAGTACCCACCCTTTTTGGGAACGCTCGAGGGAGTACTGGAAAGTGCTCCCCCGGGTGATTCCCTTGTCCTACTGGGAGACTTCAACGCTCACGTTGGCAACGACAGTGAAACCTGGAGAGGCGTGATTGGGAAGAATGGCCGCCCGGATCTGAACCCGAGTGGTGTTTTGTTATTGGACTTTTGTGCTCGTCACGGATTGTCCATAACAAACACCATGTTCAAGCATAAGGGTGTCCATATGTGCACTTGGCACCAGGACACCCTAGGCCGCAGTTCCATGATCGACTTTGTAGTTGTGTCATCGGATTTGCGGCCTCATGTTATGGACACTCGGGTGAAGAGAGGGGCGGAGCTTTCTACCGATCACCACCTGGTGGTGAGTTGGCTGCGATGGTGGGGGAGGATGCCGGACAGACCTGGGAGGCCCAAACGCATTGTGAGGGTCTGCTTGGAACGTCTGGCAGAGTCTCCTGTCAGACAAAGTTTCAATTCCCACCTCCGGAAGAACTTTGAACATGTCACGAGGGAGGTGCTGGACATTGAGTCCGAGTGGACCATGTTCCGCACCTCTATTGTCGAGGCGGCAGATCGGAGCTGTGGCCGCAAGGTAGTTGGTGCCTGTCGGGGCGGCAATCCTAAAACCCCTTGGTGGACACCAGCGGTGAGGGATGCCGTCAAGCTGAAGAAGGAGTCCTATCGGGTCCTTTTGGCTCATAGGACTCCGGAGGCAGTGGACAGGTACCGACAGGCCAAGCGGTGTGCAGCTTCAGCGGTCGCGGAGGCAAAAACTCAGACATGGGAAGAGTTCGGGGAAGCCATGGAAAACGACTTCCGGACGGCTTCGAAGCGATTCTGGACCACCGTCCGCCGCCTCAGGAAGGGGAAACAGTGCACTATCAACACCGTGTATGGTGCGGATGGTGTTCTGCTGACCTCGACTGCGGATGTTGTGGATAGGTGGAAGGAATACTTCGAAGACCTCCTCAATCCCACCAATACGTCTTCCTATGAGGAAGCAGTGCCTGGGGAATCTGTGGTGGACTCACCTATTTCTGGGGCTGAGGTCGCTGAGGTAGTTAAAAAGCTCCTCGGTGGCAAGGCCCCAGGGGTGGACGAGATCCGCCCGGAGTTCCTTAAGGCTCTGGATGCTGTGGGGCTGTCTTGGTTGACAAGACTTTGCAGCATCGCGTGGACATCGGGGGCGGTACCTCTGGATTGGCAGACCGGGGTGGTGGTTCCTCTCTTTAAGAAGGGGGACCGGAGGGTGTGTTCCAACTATCGTGGGATCACACTCCTCAGCCTTCCCGGTAAGGTTTATTCAGGTGTACTGGAGAGGAGGCTACGTCGGATAGTCGAACCTCGGATTCAGGAGGAACAGTGTGGTTTTCGTCCTGGTCGTGGAACTGTGGACCAGCTCTATACTCTCGGCAGGATTCTTGAGGGTGCATGGGAGTTTGCCCAACCAGTCTACATGTGCTTTGTGGACTTGGAGAAGGCATTCGACCGTGTCCCTCGGGAAGTCCTGTGGGGAGTGCTCAGAGAGTATGGGGTATCGGACTGTCTTATTGTGGCGGTCCGTTCCCTGTACGATCAGTGCCAGAGCTTGGTCCGCATTGCCGGCAGTAAGTCGAACACATTTCCAGTGAGGGTTGGACTCCGCCAAGGCTGTCCTTTGTCACCGATTCTGTTCATAACTTTTATGGACAGAATTTCTAGGCGCAGTCAAGGCGTTGAGGGGTTCCGGTTTGGTAACCGCAGGATTAGGTCTCTGCTTTTTGCAGATGATGTGGTCCTGATGGCTTCATCTGACCGGGATCTTCAGCTCTCGCTGGATCGGTTCGCAGCCGAGTGTGAAGCGACCGGAATGAGAATCAGCACCTCCAAGTCCGAGTCCATGGTTCTCGCCCGGAAAAGGGTGGAGTGCCATCTCCGGGTTGGGGAGGAGACCCTGCCCCAAGTGGAGGAGTTCAAGTACCTAGGAGTCTTGTTCACGAGTGAGGGAAGAGTGGATCGTGAGATCGACAAGCGGATCGGTGCGGCGTCTTCAGTAATGCGGACGTTGTACCGGTCCGTTGTGGTGAAGAAGGAGCTGAGCCGGAAGGCAAAGCTCTCAATTTACCGGTCGATCTACGTTCCCATCCTCACCTATGGTCATGAGCTTTGGGTCATGACCGAAAGGATAAGATCACGGGTACAAGCGGCCGAAATGAGTTTCCTCCGCCGTGTGGCGGGGCTCTCCCTTAGAGATAGGGTGAGAAGCTCTGCCATCCGGGAGGAGCTCAAAGTAAAGCCGCTGCTCCTTCACATCGAGAGGAGCCAGATGAGGTGGTTCGGGCATCTGGTCAGGATACCACCCGAACGCCTCCCTAGGGAGGTGTTTAGGGCACGTCCAACCGGTAGGAGGCCACGGGGAAGACCCAGGACACGTTGGGAAGACTATGTCTCCCGGCTGGCCTGGGAACGCCTCGGGATCCCCCGGGAAGAGCTAGACGAAGTGGCTGGGGAGAGGGAAGTCTGGGTTTCCCTGCTTAGGCTGTTGCCCCCGCGACCCGACCTCGGATAAGCGGAAGATGATGGATGGATGGATGGGTAAACAAAGTGCAAAGTCATAGGCTCACTCAATCTCAGTAAATAACTTAAATATGGGGCGGCTGGGGCAGCATAGCTCGGTTGGTAGAGCGGCCGTGCCAGCAACTTGAGGGTTGCAGGTTCGATTCCCGCTTCCGCCATCCTAGTCGCTGCCGTTGTGTCCTTGGGCAAGACACTTTACCCACCTGCTCCCAGTGCCACCCACACTGGTTTAAATGTAACGTAGATATTGGGTTTCACTATGTAATGCACTTTGAGTCACTAGAGAAAAGCGCTATTTAAATATAATTCACTTCACAAATTCACAAATTTGGAACGCAGCATCATCGTTTTCACAGCTTTTTGGTTGTTAGAGGAAGAGTGTTTTAAAGGCCTACTGAAATGAGATGTTCTTATTCAAACGGGAATAGCAGGTCCATTCTATGTGTCATACTTGATCATTTCGCGATATTGCCATATTTTTGCTGAAAGGATTTAGTAGAGAACACCGACGATAAAGTTCGCAGCTTTTGGTCGCTATTAGAAAAGCCCTGCCCTTACCGGAAGTATGTGCGCGTGACGTTACTGGTTGTAGGGCTCCACACATATTCCCATTGTTTTTAATGGGAGAGCAATTCGTACCGAGAAAGCGACAATTTCCCCATTAATTTGAGCGAGGATGAAATATTTGTGAATTAGGATATTGATAGTGAAGGAATAGGAAAAAAAAAAAAAAACAACAGCTCCGGGCGACGGCAGTGTGAGCGTTTCAGATGTAATTAGACACATATACTAGGATCATTCTGGAAGATCCCTTATCTGCTTATTGTTTTAATAATGTTTTAGTGAGATTTTAAAGATTTTAAAGTAAAGATTGTAAAGACATACCTTGAGGTCGGATGGCTGCGGTGAACACACACTGTCTCAGAGAGAAGCCGAGGAGCCAAGATCACAGCTGCTGCGTGACGACGAATAATCCACTGATGTCTTCGGTAAGATATATATCACAATTTACCCATCCAAAAACATGTAAAACTAGTAAATATATGGGTGACTA
>NC_084636.1:10420101-10455101 GCF_033978795.1 Nerophis ophidion | reverse complement strand
CATATTATGTGTAAAATTACAACTTTAAAAAAAAATTACCACTTAAGTTCTTCTTTTTAAAAAAAAAAGAAAATGTGCAGCTTTATTCTCGTAACATCAGTTTTAAGATGAATATTTTAACTAGTTTCCTGTAATTTAGAACTTTATTCTTGTAACATAATTTTTAAGATTAATATTTTAACTAGTTTCCTGTAATTTAGAACTTCATTCTTGTAACTTAGGTGTCTTTCTCCTAAAATTTCAACAACAACAACAACAATTTTTCCAGGACATCAACATATGTGTAAAATTACAACATAAAAAAAAATTACCACTTAAGTTCTTCTTTTAAAAAAAAAAATGTGCAGCTTTATTCTCGTAACATCAGTTTTAAGATGAATATTTTAATTAAAGAAACAAGTCTTAATGTAAGGAAAACAACCTAAGATACGAAATTAAAACTAAAACATTCGAGAAAAAATGTTAATTTTAATAGAATAGAGTAGAAATAATAAAAGTAACAAAACAGTGGCAGAACAATTCCAAGAATAAAAATGTGACTTTTGCGAAAAATGGCAGAATATTACGATAATAAATGTAAGAATGTTCAAGAAATGGACATCGGGCAAAATAAATTGTTGAATTATAAAGTCGCATATAAAAATACAGTAAGGAAAAACTTGGAATATTACAAAAGAATTACAAAAAACGATCACCTCTGATTATTATACTGTATTTATTGTCACCAATAGAAGGCTTTTGTGATCAGATGTTCATCATCTAACAAAATATGTTTACTAATTCATTTTAGACTAAACTGGGTGAAACAGGAAGACAGCAGCTAAATAATATGGTTAGAAAGAAGTGGTACATAATAAACATCATTGTATGTATTTGTCGCTGGTGAAAACACTGTAAACTGGTAAGTGATGTCTCATAACAATAACGAGATCCAATCCTGATTGTGTGCACCTTGCTTAGTAGCTCATCTTTTATCCAGAAATCAACGGTTCAAATTGGTTTATTGTTCTTTCGTTGAGACTGAAAGCACAAAGAAGTTCCTTGCTGACTTTCTACACTGAAAGTCCACTCTTTATAGTCCAAAAAAGCTTTTAAAAATGTCACAGCATGAAGAAAAATCCATCTTGCTTGTCTGTTCATAAACAAAAACAAATATATCTTAGCATAAACTCAGTTGATTGATTACGATGATTAAACGTCGTACTTACCAGTCGTTAATCACTCGCGTCAGCGTACATCTCTGGAGGAGGCAAAATCAGCATCTCGGGATGTAAAAAATCCTGTACTGAACTCGCCTGGGACCTTTTAAAATGAAAATAAAAATTGGACTCAGAATTAATATTTCAAGAATGTCTTTTCTGTATGTAGGTTCCAAAAATGTCAAAACAAAAAACATTGTAAACGAAGAAAAAAGGTGTAGTATCACGAGAAACTCATACATATAAAAGTCACAGAAATACAAGAAGGAAATTGTCATTTTTAAGAAAAAATTCTAAACGTTAAGACAGAGAACTACGTAACAAGAATGGCAAAAGTACGAGAAAAAACAGAAAAAAGTCGGAATACTATGAAAAACACGTTACAAGCATCATATTGCAACGTTATAACTAAAAAGTCGAATCACAAAAGTATTTGAATAAAATCAGGGACTTCGAGGAAAAAGTCGTAATTTTACGAGAAACTCATCCACATGGTACAAGGATGAAGTTGCAAAAGTACAAAAATGAAATTATACGTTTTAAGGAAAAAGTCTGAATCTTACGACAAATAACTTAAGTAACAAGAATGGCAAAGGTACGAGAAAAAACAGAAAAAAGTCGGAATACTATGAAAAACACGTTACAAGCATCATATTGCAACGTTATAACTAAAAAGTCTAATCACAAAAGTATTTGAATAAAATCAGGGACTTCGAGGAAAAAGTCGTAATTTTACGAGAAACTCATCCACATGTTACAAGGATGAAGTTGCAAAGGTACGACGGATAACCGTTGCAAAAGTACAAAAATGAAATTGTGAGTTTTAAGGAAAAAGTCTGAATCTTACGGCAAATAACTTGACAAGAATGGCAAAGGTACGAGAAAAAACAGAAAAAAGTCAGAATACTATGAAAAACACGTTACAAGCATCATATTGCAACGTTATAACTAAAGAGTCTAATCACAAAAGTATTTGAATAAAATCAGGTACTTCGAGGAAAAAGTCGTATTTTACGAGAAACTCATCCACATGTTACATGGATGAAGTTGCAAAGGTACGATGAATAACCATTGCAAAAGTACAAAAATGAAATTGTAAGTTTTAAGGAAAAAGTCTGAATCTTACGACAAATAACTTAAGTAACAAGAATGGCAAAGGTACGAGAAAAAACTGAAAAAAGTCGGAATACTATGAAAAACACATTACAAGCATCATATTGCAACGTTATAAATAAAAAGTCGAATCACAAAAGTATTTGAATAAAATCAGGGACTTCGAGGAAAAAGTCGTAATTTTACGAGAAACTCATCCACAAGGATGAAGTTGCAAAGGTACGACGAATAACCGTTGCAAAAGTACAAAAATGAAATTGTAAGTTTCAAGGAAAAAGTCTGAATCTTACGACAAATAACTTAAGTAACAAGAATGGCAAAGGTACGAGAAAAAACAGAAAAAAGTCAGAATACTATGAAAAACACGTTACAAGCATCATATTGCAACGTTATAACTAAAGAGTCTAATCACAAAAGTATTTGAATAAAATCAGGTACTTCGAGGAAAAAGTCGTATTTTACGAGAAACTCATCCACATGTTACATGGATGAAGTTGCAAAGGTACGACGAATAACTGTTGCAAAAATACAAAAATGAAATTGTAAGTTTTAAGGAAAAAGTCTGAATCTTACGACAAATAACTTAAGTGACAAGAATGGCAAAGGTACGAGAAAAGCCAGAAAAAAGTCGGAATACTATGAAAAACACGTTACAAGCATCATATTGCAACGTTATAACTAAAAAGTCGAATCACAAAAATATTTGAATAAAATCAGGGACTTCGAGGAAAAAGTCGTAATTTTACGAGAAACTCATCCACATGTTACAAGGATGAAGTTGCAAAGTTATGACGAATAACCGTTGCAAAAGTACAAAAATGAAATGATAAATTTTAAGGAAAAAGTCTGAATCTTACGACAAATAACTTAAGTAACACGAATGGCAAAGCTACGAGAAAAATCTGAAAAAAGTCGGAATACTATGAAAAACACGTTACAAGCATCATATTGCAACGTTATAACTAAAGAGTCTAATCACAAAAGTATTTGAATAAAATCAGGTACTTCGAGGAAAAAGTCGTAATTTTACGAGAAACTCATCCACATGTTACAAGGATGAAGTTGCAAAGGTACGATGAATAACCATTGCAAAAGTACAAAAATGAAATTGTAAGTCTTAAGGAAAAAGTCAGAATCTTACGACAAATAACTTAAGTAACAAGAATGGCAAAGGTACGAGAAAAAACAGAAACAAGTCGGAATACTATGAAAAACACATTACAAGCATCATATTGCAACGTTATAAATAAAAAGTCGAACCACAAAAGTATTTGAATAAAATCAGGGACTTCCAGGAAAAAGTCGTAATTTTACGAGAAACTCATCCACATGTTACAAGGATGAAGTTGCAAAGTTACGACGAATAACCGTTGCAAAAGTACAAAAATGAAATTATAAATTTTAAGGAAAAAGTCTGAATCTTACGACAAATAACTTAAGTAACAAGAATGGCAAAGGTACGAGAAAAAACAGAAAAAAGTCGGAATCCTATGAAAAACACGTTACAAGCATCATATTGCAACGTTTAACTAAAAAGTCGAATCACAAAAGTATTTGAATAAAATCAGGGACTTCGAGGAAAAAGTCGTAATTTTACGAGAAACTCATCCACATGTTACAAGGATGAAGTTGCAAAGGTACGACGAATAACCGTTGCAAAAGTACAAAAATGAAATTGTAAGTTTTAAGGAAAAAGTCTGAATCTTACGGCAAATAACTTAAGTAACAAGAATGGCAAAGGTACGAGAAAAAACAGAAAAAAGTCAGAATACTATGAAAAACACGTTACAAGCATCATATTGCAACGTTATAACTAAAGAGTCTAATCACAAAAGTATTTGAATAAAATCAGGTACTTCGAGGAAAAAGTCGTAATTTTACGAGAAACTCATCCACATGTTGCAAAGGTACGATGAATAACCATTGCAAAAGTACAAAAATGAAATTGTAAGTTTCAAGGAAAAAGTCTGAATCTTATGACAAATAACTTAAGTAACAAGAATGGTAAAGATACGAGAAAAAACAGAAAAAAGTCGGAATTCTATGAAAAACACGTTACAAGCATCATATTGCAACGTTATAACTAAAAAGTCGAATCACAAAAGTATTTGAATAAAATCAGGGACTTCGAGGAAAAAGTCGTAATTTTACGAGAAACTCATCCACATGTTACAAGGATGAAGTTGCAAAGGTACGACGAATGCAAAAGTACAAAAATGAAATTGTAAGTTTTAAGGAAAGTCTGAATCTTACGACAAATAACTTAAGCTATGAGAATGGCAAAAGTTTGAGAAAAACATGGTATGTTTCTAGAAAGAAGTCAGAATATTATAGGAAATGCATCGTATTGTCAAAAGTTTGAATGTAACGACAAAAAAACTATATTACGAGGATGGCAAAGGTTTAAAGAAAACATTGTACATTTTTCGAACAAAGTCGGAATGTTATGAAAAATGTTGCCAGCATCAAGTTGTGAGTATGCAGTAAGATTACAAAGGTACGAAAATAAAATCGTAAACCTCCAGAAAAAAATTGTACTATCACGTGCAAAGTTATGAAGAATAGAAGTCACAAAAGCACAAGAAATAAATTATACATTTAAAGAAAAATGTCAGAACATTGCGACAAAGAACTTAAGTTACGAGAAAATCACGTCAAGAGAATTATGCAAAGGTACGAGAAAAACAGTACGTTTCTTGAAGAAGGTCAGAATAATATGGAAATGCATCATTATATCGTTAAAGTCGGAATGTTACGACAAAGACATTAAATTAAGAGAATGGCAAAGGCTTGAGAAAAACATTGTATGTTTTTGGGAGAAGAAATTCGGAATATTTTGAAAAAAGCATCGCTATGTTACCTGCATCAAAGTGTGAGTGTATAGTAAAATTTCAAAGGTACAAAAATAAAATCGTAAACTTCAAGGGAAAAAAATCGTAACACCACGCGAAACTCATACTAATATTATAAATATTTAGTTGCAAAGGTATGAAGAATAAAAGTCTTAGCAAAGATACGACAACAACATTGTACATTTCCTAATGAAATTTATAATAATATGGAAAATGCATGGTGTTGTGTTGACTGTCTATCTGTGTTGGCCCTGCGATGAGGTGGCGACTTGTCCAGGGTGTACCATGCCTTCCGCCCGATTGTAGCTGAGATAGGCACCAGCGCCCCCCGCGACTCCAAAGGGAATAAGCGGTAGAAAATGGATGGATGGATGTTACTAGCTATGTTACTTACCGACAACAAGTTCCGAAATTTTTAGTGCGAGAATAAAATCCTAAACTTGTAATAGTACGAGAAACTCATCCATATGTTACTAACATTAAGTTGCAAAAGTACAACGAAAACTAGTCACAAAAGTACAACATAAATAAAAATGCTTTTTTGTGAAGTTTAGCATACAGTAAAAGTTACGAGAATAAAGCTGTGAACTTCGAGGAAAAAGTCGTAATGTTACGAGAAACTCATCCATATGTTTCAATTACGAAGTTTCAAAAGTATGACGAATAAAAGTCCCAAAAGCACGTGAATGAAGAGAGAAAAGTTAGAATGTTACGACAAAAAACTTAAGTTACAAGAATGGCCAACGTACGGCAATAACACTGTTGATATTCCGACTTTCTTCTGGAAATTTAAACAACTAATCTCCAATTTTCGACATGATTAGAACACAGTGGAGTCTGAAAAGTATGGGAATATAATTAATCAGGAATGCGGTTTCAGGCACATCCGATATACTTACTGATGAACCTCGTTCTCGCCGTGATGTACAAGACCTGAGGAGCAACCACAAGTTAATTACTGCAAGCAAACACATCCGCCGTGTTACGCAATAAAAAAATCAGTCATTCACAAACACCACTTTGTGAACAAATGCGTTAGCAAATTGTCGAAAACTTTAAGAACATTTCTCAACAAGCTATTGCAAAGGATTTCACCAGCCACGGTCCGTAATATAATCAAAATGTTTAGAGAATCTGGAGAAATGACTGCATGTAAGCGATGATATTACGGCCCTTTGATCGTGCTGCATCAAAAAGCAACATCGATGTGTAAAGGATATCACCGCATGGGCTCAGGAACACTTCACAAAAACACTGTCAGTAACTACAGTGCGTCGCTACATCTGTAAGTGCGAGTTAAAACTTTACTATGCAAAGCCATTTATCAACAACACCAAGAAACGCAGCCGGCTTCGCTGCGCCCGAGTCTATTAAATTGAATAGACTGCAAAGACAAGATACTTAACGTTCAAACTGGTAAACATAGTTATTTTTTGCAAATATTAGCTCATTTGGAATTTGATGCCTGCAACAAATTTTAAAAAAAGTTGGCACAAATGGCAAAAAAGACTGAGAAAGTTGAGGAATGCTCATCAAACACTTATTGGAACATCCCACAGGTGAACAGGCCTATTGGGTATAAAAGCAGCTTCCATGAAATGCTCAGTCATTCACAAACAAGGATGGGGCGAGGGTCACCACTTTGTGAACAAATGTGTGAGCAAATTGTCCAACCAACAGTTTAAGAACAACATTTCTCAACAAGCTCTTGCAATAATTTTAGGGATTTTCACCATCTACTGTCCTTAATATAGTCAAAAGGTTCAGAGAATCTGGAGAAATCACTGCACGTAAGCTGCAAGGCCCGTGACATTCGACCCCTCATGCGGTACTGCATCCAAAATCTGTGTGTAAAGGATATCACCACATGGGCTCAGGAACACTTCAGAAAACCACTGTCACTAACTACAGTTTGTCGCTACATCTGTAAGTGCAAGTTAAACTTCTACCAAAGCCATTTACCAACAACACCCAGACACGCCACCGGCTTCGCTGGGCCCGAGCTCATCTAAGATGGACTAATGCAAAGTGGAAAAGTGTTCTGTGGTCTAAAAAGTCCACATTTCCAATTGTTTTTAGAAACTGTGGACGTTGTGTCCTCCGGACCAAAGAGAAAAAGAACCATCTAGACTGTTCTAGGCGCAAAGTTGAAAAGCCAGCATCTGTGATGGTATGGGGGTGTATTCGTGCCCAAGGCATGGGTAACTCACACATCTGTGAAGGCACCATTAATGCTGAAAGGTACAAACTCCGTTTCCATATAAGTTGGGAAATTGTTTTAGATGTAAATATAAACGGAATACAATGATTTGTTAATCATTTTCAACCAACATTCAGTTGAATATGCTACAAAGACAACATATTTGATGTTCAAACTGATAAAAAAAAATGTTTGTGCAAATAATCATTAACTTTAGAATTTGATGCCAGCAACAGGTGAAAAAGAAGTTGGGAAAAGTGGCAATAAATACTGATAAAGTTGAGGAATGCTCATCAAACACTTATTTGGAACATCTCACAGGTGTGCAGGCTTCCCCAAAAATGCTCAGTAAAGGATGGGGCGAGGTACACCCCTTGTCCACAACTGCGTGAGCCAAGAGTCAAACAGTTTAAGAACAACATTTCTCAAAGTGCAATTGCAAGAAATTTAGGGATTTCAACATCTACGGTCCATTATTTCATCAAAAGATTCAGAGAATCTGGAGAAATCACTCCACGTAAGCGGAATGGCTGGAAACCAACATTGAATGACCGTGACCTTCGATCCCTCAGGCGGCACTGTATCAAAAACCGACATTAATCACTAAAGGATATCACCACATGGGCTCAGGAACACTTCAAAAAACCACTGTCACTAAATCCAGTTCGTCGCTACATCTGTAAGTGCAAGTTAAAGCTCTACTATGCAAAGCGAAAGTCATTTATCAACAACATCCAGAAACGCCGCCGGGTTCTCTGGGCCCGAGATCCTCTAAGGAGAACTGATGCAAAGTGGAAAAGTGTTCTGTGGTCTGACGAGTCCACATTTCAAATTGTTTTTGGAAATATTCAACATCGTGTCATCCGGACCAAAGGGGAAGCGAACCATCCGGACTGTTAGCGACGCAAAGTTCAAAAGCCCACATCTGTGATGGTATGGTGGTGCATTAGTGCCCAAGGCATGAGTAACTTACACATCTGTGAAGGCACCATTAATGCTGAAAGGTACATACAGGTTTTGGAAAAATATTTGTTGCCCTCCAAGCAAGGTCTTTTTCATGGACGCCCCTGCTTATTTCAGCAAGACCATGCCAAGCCACATTCTGCACGTGTTACAACAGCGTGGCTTAGTAGTAAAACAGTGTGGGTACTAGACTGGCCTGCCTGTAGTCCAGACCAGTCCCCCATTGAAAATATGTGGCGCATTATTAAGCCTAAAATACCACAACTTAAGCTGTACATCAAGCAAGAATGGGAAAGAATTCTACCTGAAAATTCTCAAAAATGTGTCGCCTCAATTCCCAAACGTTTATTGAGTGTTGTTAAAAGGAAAGGCCATGTAACACAGTGGTAAAAATGCCCTTGCGCCAACTTTTTTGCAATGTGTTGCTGCCATTAAATTCTAAGTTAATGATTATTAGCAAAAAAAAAAAAAAGTTTCTCAATTCAAATATCAAATATCCTGTCTTTGCAATTGAATATAAGTCGGAAAAGGATTTACGAATCATTGTATTCTGTTTTTATTTACCATTTACACAACGTGCCAACTTCACTGGTCTTGGGTTTTGTACAAGCTTATTATGTTTATTATGTGCAGGTGTACCTAATGTTTTGACTAGTGAGTGAATACATGGTAAACTAAACTTTATATAGTCTTTCTCCACAATTCACTTCTTCCTCCCCGGGGAAGTCTGCTACCGACAAACTGTGCAGATTTGTCAAGTGGTGCTCCTCATAAACAAGCTGATGTGTGTCTTGTTTACTGCGACACACACACACACACACACACACAAAACAGGAGTTCAATGAGTTTCAAGTTGCTTCGAAAAGTTGTTATTGTTTTTGAAGTGGTGGTGGGTGAAGACATGTCTGACTTTGACAAACATGCCGTTTCAAAACAAGAAGACGAGTAATCTTCACTGCTATCTGAGACAGACTAGAAGCTAAGGGTAGCTAAGGTCAAAGGTTATATTCAGTTTGTGTTTTGCTACAAAACTCCAGGAAATATTCCTGGCCGGATCTCGGAAAGGAATGTAGGAAGGTCAATTATTTTGCAGTGCAGTCTGCTGAAAATGATGGAAATTGCCACTCTACAGAGCAACTGAAACTGTGGTCAAAGTTGGAATTGCCACACAACAGATTTTAAGATGTTTTAAATTCTACTGTTGTCAGATATGTTATTTTTCCGTATATTGTCGGAAATCCGTTTTTTTTTATCTCTGAAGAAAATATAAAAAATAATTTTCCGTCTTTTTCATTTTTTCCCACCTACAATTTGTGTTAAAATCTTGATGCTTCTCTTTGCCATACCTGCCAACAATTATGATTTTTTTCCGTAATGAGTACGGTTTTTGATAATGCAGTGGTAAAACGGTTTTCCATTACACAAATAAAAAATAATTTTCCATTTTTCTTCATTTTTTTCCCACCTACAATTTGTGTTAAAATCTTGATCCTTCACTTTGCCATACCTGCCAACAACTATGATTTTTTTTTTCCGTAATGACTATAGTTTTTGATAATGCAATGGTAAAAACAACGGTTTTCCATTAAAAATTACTAATGTAAAAATCGAATTTATGTAGCAAAGCGACTCCACGGGCAGGGGACAAAATATACGGGAAACATCAATGATGAAAATGATGGAAAGTGCCACTCGACAGACCAACTGAAACTGTGGTCAAAGTTGGAATTGCCACACAACAGATTTTAAGATATTTAACATTCTACTGTTGTTAGGCATGAGATTTTTACGTCTATTGTCGGAAATCCGTCTTTTTTATCTCTGTAAAAATATCAAAAATAATTTTCCGTTTTTCTTTGTTTTTGCCCACCTACAATTTGTGTTAAAATCCTGATCCGTCACTTTGCCATACCTGCCAACAACTACGATTTTTTTCCGTAATGAGTACGGTTTTTGATAATGCAGTGGCAAAACGGTTTTCCATTACAAAAATAAAAAATAATTTTCCATTTTTCTTCATTTTTTTCCCACCTACAATTTGTGTTAAAATCTTGATCCTTCACTTTGCCATACCTGCCAACAACTATGATTTTTTTTTTCCGTAATGACTATAGTTTTTGATAATGCAATGGTAAAAACAACGGTTTTCCATTAAAAATTACTAATGTAAAAATCGAATTTATGTAGCAAAGCGACTCCACGGGCAGGGGACAAAATATACGGGAAACATCAATGATGAAAATGATGGAAAGTGCCACTCGACAGACCAACTGAAACTGTGGTCAAAGTTGGAATTGCCACACAACAGATTTTAAGATATTTAACATTCTACTGTTGTTAGGCATGAGATTTTTACGTCTATTGTCGGAAATCCGTCTTTTTTATCTCTGTAAAAATATCAAAAATAATTTTCCGTTTTTCTTTGTTTTTGCCCACCTACAATTTGTGTTAAAATCCTGATCCGTCACTTTGCCATACCTGCCAACAACTACGATTTTGTTCCGTAATGAGTACTGTTTTTGATGATGTAATGGTAAAAACAACGGTTTTCCATGAAAAATTACTAACCTAAAAATCGAAGCTATGTAGCAAAGCAACTCCACGGGCAGGGGACAAAATATACGGGAATCATCACTGATGAAAATGATGGAAAGTGCCACTCGACAGAGCAACTGACACTGTGGTCAAAGTTGGAATTGCCACAACACATTTTAAGATGTTTAGGATTCTACTGTTGTCAGGAATGTGATTTTTCCGTCTATTGTCGGAAAGCCGTCTTTTTTATCGCTGTAAAAATATTAAAAAAAAATGTTTTTTGACCTTTTTCTTTGTTTTTTCCGACCTACAATCTGTGTTAAAAACTTGATCCTTTCCTTTGCCATACCTGCCAAAAACTACGTTTTTTTTCCTGTAATGAGTACGGTTTTTCCTGATAATGCAGTGGTAAAAACAATGGTTTTCCATGAAAATTTTCTAAAATAATTTTCTGTTTTTCTTTATTTTTCCCCACCTACAATTAGTGTTAAAATCTTGATCCTTCACTTTGCCATACCTGCCAACAACTACGATTTTTTTCCGTAATAAGTACAGTTTTTGATAATGCAATGGTAAAAACAACGGTTTTCCATTAAAAAAGTTAAAGTACCAATGATTGTCACACACACGGGCGGCGAAATTATTCTCTGCATTTGACCCATCACCCTTTGACCACCCACTGGGAGGTGAGGGGAGCAGTGAGCAGTGGCCCTGCCCGGGAATTACTAACTTAGAAATCGAAGCTACGTAGCGAAGCAACTCCACAGGCAGGGGACAAAAAAAATATACGGGAAACATCACTGATGATTGGTTGGTTTACGTATAAGATAATCCATGATTGGTTGGTTGTTTACTATGATGAGTTACAATTGGTAAAGATTAGGGCAAAACATTACGGACAGGCCTATCAGAGGCAAGATAGGGCAAGTGTTTTTGATTGATTGAAACTTTTATTAGTAGACTGCACATAGGGCTGGGCGATATATCGATATACTCGATTTGTTACGTTTCATGTGTCAGGTAAACCGCGATGAATGGGGCCATTTGAATCCCCTTCCTACTGTATTGCATATCAAAGATGCTCTATATGACCGTTACTTGCTTCTTCATGTTATTGTGTTACATGGTGAAGAACCCTGTTGATATTGAATTAAGATTTCAGTACTTTGGACAAATGTTTTCATTGCGATTCTGAGGCGTTACTTACTTGTTTGTCGTTCACTGACGCTGAAAAAGAAAGGATGACAACATTTTATATTTGTGCGTATACTTTTTTCTACTAATGTAATAGAATAAAAGTCATTTCATTGTGTTGCCTTTTTGTACGATGCGATACTTCGTTCAAAGTTCTGCTGTGATAAATGGTGCTACTTTGTGTTACCTTGTGTAGCCCGATGCTTTGAGTTACATGATGTTACGTCTTTGCATGCTGTTACGTTGTAATACATTGTTACCTTGTCTTACATTGTGTTATTCCGTGTTATGTTGTGCAATGTGGTCCTTTGTGTTACATTGTTTCACCCTGTGTTACATGCTACATTGTAATACATTGTGCTGGCTCCTGTTCCGTGGTGTTAAGTTGTTTTACATTATAATCCATTGTGGTAGATTCTAATGCACTCTTACCTTGTGTTAAATGGTGTTACGTTGTGTTACTATGCAATACAGTGTTATGTGTTACATGGTGTTACCTCGTGTATTACAACATATGCGACTTAACCCCATGTTAACCCAGTGTACTACAATGTAACACCAGGTCTTATAACACAATGTTTGACATGACACAACTTAGCACAAGGTAACACGCTGTAACACGATGTATCACGTACCATTGTGTTGCGTTGCAATACCGTACGGTATGTTATCGTGTGCTTCATGATAGTACCTTCTATCACGTTGTGTAACGCTGTACATTGTGTAACATGGTGTTTACCTTGTGTTACATAATGTTACCTTATGTCACGTTGTGTGACGTTGCGTAACGTGCGTTGCAGTACCGTACGATATGTTATTGTGTGCTTCATGATGGTACCTTCCATCACGTTGTGTAACGTTGTACATTGTGAAACATGGTGTTTAACTTGTGTTACATAATGTTACCTTATGTCAAGTGGTGTGACGTGTGTTATATGGTGCTACTGCGTGTGTACGTTGTAATACCCTCTGTTAAGCTGTTTTACGTTCCGATGCATTGTGTTACGTGGTGTTTACAGTGTGTTACATTGTGTTGAGTTATGTTGTGTAATGTCATGTATTGTTTTATATGGTGTTACTGTATGTTACGTGTATGTGTCACATTACACTACATAACATGGTGATACGTTGCAATACTGTATGTTATCTTGTGTTACATTGTGTTACACAGTGTTGCGTTGTGTATTACAACATATGCGACTTAACCCCACGTTAACCCAGTGTACTACATCGTAACACCATATCATATAACACAATGGTCCACATGACACCATGTAACACAACTTAGCACAAGGTAACACGCTGTTACACAATGTATCACGTAACATTGTGTTGTGTTGTAATACCGTACGGTATGTTATCGTGTGCTTCATGATGGTAGCTTCCATCACATTGTGTAACGTACATTGTGTAACATGGTGTTTACCTTGTGTTACATAATGGTACCTTATGTCAAGTTGTGTGACGTTGAGTAACATGTGTTATATGGTGCTACTGCGTGGTACGTTGTAATACTCTCTGTTAAGCTGTGTTACGTTCCGATGCATTGTGTTACATGGTGTTACCTTGTGTTAAGTTATGTTATGTAATGTCATATATTGTGTTGTATGGTGTTACTGTATGTTACGTGTATGTATCACATTACACTACATAACATTGTGATATGTTGCAATACTGGATGTTATCTTGTGTTACATTGTGTTACACAGTGTTACCTTGTGTATTACAACATATGCGACTTAACCCCAGGTTAACCCAGTGTACTACAGCGTAACACCATGTAATATAACACAATGTTTCACATAACACAACATAACACGACTTAGCACTAGGTAACACGCTGTTACACGATGTATCACGTAACATTGTGTTGCGTTGCAATACCGTACGGTGTGTTATCGTGTGCTTCATGATGGTACCTTCCATCACGTTGTGTAACGTTGTACAATGTGTAACATGGTGTTTACCTTGTTACATAATGTTGTGTCAAGTTGTGTGACGTTGCGTAACGTGTGTTGTATGGTTCTACTGCATGTTATGTTGTAATACACTCTGTTAAGCTGTGTTAACTTTCAATGCATTGTTACATGGTGTTAACCTTGTGTGCTACATTGTGTTATCTTGTGTTAAGTTGTTACGTTTTGTAATGCGATATATTGTGTTATATGGTGATACCGTATGTTACGGTTTATGTGTCACATGACCCTACATAACATTGTGATACGTTGCAATACCGTATGTTATATTGTGTTACCTTGTGTTAATTTGCGTTAGTTGAGTAACGTGGTGCATTGTGTTATATGGTGTTACTGTATGTTACGTTGTACTGAACTGTTAACTTGTATAATACAATGTATGCATCATGTTACACTAGATACCATTGTGACACGTTGCAATACTGTATGTTATTTTGTGCTACATGGTGGTACGTTGTGTCTACGTTGCATCACGTGATACATTGTGATATGGTGTTACTGCATGTTACGTTGTAATACACTGTTATCCCGTGTTAGGTTCCGAAACATTGTGTAACATGGTGTTTACCTTGCGTGACCTTTCGTTGTTACATTATGTAACGTGATATTGTGTTATATGCTGTTACTTTATGTTACGTTCTAATGCACTGTTAACTTGTATAACACAATATGTGTATCGCGTTACACTACGTAACATTGTGATACGTTGCAATACCGTATTTTATTACATGGTGGTTCCTTGTGTTATGTTATACATTGTTACATGGTGGTTACCTTTTGTTAAGGTGTTTTACGTTGTGTAGCGTGATACATTAGTCTATATGGTGTTCCTGCATTTTACGTTGTAACACACACTAGTAACTTTTATTATGTTCTAGTGCTTTATGTTGTGTAACATGACGCGATACATCGTGTTACATGATGTATACCTTGTGTTACATGTTGTCCCCTTGTGTTAAGTTGTGTTACGGTGTGTAACATGATACTTGGTGTTTCACTTGGCTAACATGCGTTGCGTTTTAGTACATTGTGTTAACATTGTGTAACGTGATACATTGAATACATAGCGTTATATAGTGATGCCTTGTGTGTCAACTTGTGATACATGGGGTTTAGTCGCGTTACGTGGTATTTCGTCATGTTGTATTACACGGTGTTACATTGTGTAACCTAAAATGTTGTGTTTCGTCGTATAAAAGGCTACCTGGTGTTGTATGGCGTTAGGATATGTTTTTCGTTGTACTACAGTTGGTTAACGTGTGTTACATGATGCGTCGTGTAACGTGATCCTTTTGAATACATTACACTGTGTAACGCAATGGCACGTTGTGTTACATTGTGTTGCTTTAGGCCTACCTGGCAGTCGGCTGTACAGTTTTAGGCGATTGGAAAAACGTGGTCAACTTTTGAAGGGCTTCATTTCTGGCTCTGATGAAAACACAATACATATATGATCATGTTATTCATGGTTGTTCAACAATTGTACATAAAGTAAGCGTGTCAACTTACTGTTCGTGCGTTACACCCCCAATGATGTCACTGTTTTTGTACGGTCGGTTGGCATAGGGGTCCGAGTGGCCTTTGAGGACAAGAAGCCAATATCGTCAATAAACTTTCGGTTGCCAAAGCAACACTTCCTGTCCAACGCCCAAGAAAACGCGCTACGATGAGAAAATGTAAACAACGTTTCTTACCTCCGTCCGACACGGAGAACGCTCGGCTGTTGCTCCTGCAGATGCACAAATTACGGCGTTGAGGACAAAAAAAAAGACGAAAGGAAAATGCTAACAATAACTCACACAGCCGCTCGGGGGAACGCGGCGGCGTTGACAACGGCGGATTCATTCTCGTCGTCGCCCCAGTCACTGTCGTCTGAAACTGAACACAGCAAACGTGGGGAAATTGTGTACGTCACTTTGGAACCAGGAAGAAACACTTACAGCTTTCTGAGGCATGTGTGACGGGGTTTGGAATCCTGCAAAAGATTGGAAAATCATCAAAAATAAATACTCCAAATACCGTATTTCCTTGGCAAAATAATTAGCGCAAGCTTCGTATTACCGCCGGGTCGAACTCATGACGTCACGAGTGACACTTCCCCTGTCATCATTTTCAAAATGGAGGAGGCTGATTTCAATACCGGTAATTTGAAATCGCATAAAGGGAAGACGATTAAGAGCTATTCAGTAGGACAGGGGTCGGGAACCTTTTTGGCTGAGAGAGCCATGAAAGCAAAATATAAAAAAATGTATTTCCGTGAGAGCCATATAATATTTTTTAACACTGAATACAATTAAATGTGTGCATTTTTAAGTACGACTAACATTTTTTGAGTATAATAAGTCTCTTTATTCTTTTTAATAACATTGTTATTCTGAAGCTAACCAATAATAAATCAAATGTCAGGTCTGTTGATCATGTTTTTGTTTGGCCATGTGCTGTTTGTCTTTTGGACTCTTTAAGTTCCTGTTTTCTTCCACTCCCTTGTCTGGTTTCCTTGGTTACTCATTTTGTCCACCTGTCTCTGGTGGACAAAATGCCTGCTCACCTGCTTCCCGAGCACTAATCAGAGGCAGTATTTAAGCTCGTCTTTGCCAGTCAGTCGCCCTGGCGTCAATGTGATCTTTTCTTGCTCTGTGCTGACTTGTTTCATGCCTTGCCATAGTTTGGTGCTTCATGCCATGCCAAGTAAGTTTTGATTTATGTTCATAGTCTGTTTATGCGTTAGCTTTGTTCCTTAGCCCAAGTTGTGCCTCCACTGTGAGCGATTTTTGTTTGTATCTTTTTTTAGTTTAAATTAAATCATGTTTTTACCTAAATAGCATGTCCCGAGTAGTCCGTCTACCTTCCTGGGAGAACGACCCTGCAGCAAGCAGTGACATAAAATACTTTTTACCATTAATGCGACATCTTGAACAGGTGCAGTAGAAAACGGATGGATGGATTTAAATGCATGAGAATGTTTTATATTTTGCGCGTTATTTTTAGCACTGTAATTACCAGCAAAATTATTCATAATTATCGCGTTAAGCAACGTCAGCTAAGATTGATCTGAGAGCCAGAAGCAGTCATCAAAAGCGCCACATCTGGCTCTAGAGCCATAGGTTCCCTAACCCTGCAGTAGGATTTAAGATCCAAGCTTACATCACACTCAAATTTTTACTGCATGCCTTTAGTAAGTGCCGGAGTGAGAAGAGGTTTTAAAATAGTTAGCGCATGCTTACTTTTACCACATGCCTTTGGTAAGCGCAGGAGTGAGAAGAGGTTTTAAATTAATTAGCGCCCGGGCGGCAATTCAAGGAAATACGGTATTTACGTTATCTCATTAGCTTTATTGGACATTTGCATTGGTATCAAAAATGTGTATATTAGGCTAATTACAGACTAAATCATTGTTAATGTTATCAAACACATTATTTTATTAAAATTTCTAACTCTGTGATTGTCAAAATGTTTTCATAAAGTACCACCTCAGAAAACACTTGGTTCTCCAAGTACCACCATAATGAGCAACCTTAAAATACAGTAACCAAAATATTCAATAGGAACAATGCAGAGATTTTATTTAACAAGTATATTTAATATTTTGACGACCGTAACATTACACACAGTTTGAACAGTAGCAATGTGTTTGAACAATGTACCGTATTTTCCGCACTATAAGGCGCACCTTCAATGAATGGCCTATTTTAATATTCTGTTCATATATAAGGCGCACCTTCAATGAATGTCCTATTTTGATATTTTGTTCATATATAAGGCGCACCTTCGATGAATGGCCTATTTTAATATTTTGCTCATATATAAGGCGCACCGGATTATAAGGCGCACCTTCAATGAATGGCCCATTTTAATATTTTGTTCATATATAAGGCGCACCTTCAATGAATGGCCTATTTTAATATTTTGTTCATATATAAGGCACACCGGATTATAAGGCGCACCTTCAATGAATGGCCCATTTTAATATTCTGTTCATATATAAGGCACACCTTCAATGAATGGCCTATTTTAATAGTTTGTTCATATATAAGGCGCACCTTCAATGAATGGCCTATTTTAATATTTTGTTCATATATAAGGCGCACTGGATTATAAGGAGCACCTTCAATGAATGGCCTATTTTAATATTTTGTTCATATATAAGGCGCACCGGATTATAAGGCGCACCTTCAATGAATGGCCCATTTTAATATTGTGTTCATATATAAGGCGCACCTTCAATGAATGGCCTATTTTAATATTTTGTTCATATATAAGGCGCACCGGATTATAAGGCGCACCTTCAATGAATGGCCCATTTTAATATTCTGTTCATATATAAGGCGCACCTTCAATGAATGGCCTATTTTAATAGTTTGTTCATATATAAGGCGCACCTTCAATGAATGGCCTATTTTAATATTTTGTTCATATATAAGGCGCACCCTCAATGAATGGCGTATTTTAATATTTTGTTAATATATAAGGCACACCTTCAATGAATGGCCTATTTTAATATGTTGTTCATATATAAGGCGCACTGGATTATAAGGCGCACCTTCAATGAATGGCTTATTTGAATATTTTGTTCATATATAAGGCGCACCGCGTTATAAGGCGCGTAGAATAGATGCTACAGTAAAGGCTGGGGTTACGTTATCAATCCTTTAGATCAGGGGTGTCAAACTCAAATACAGAGTGGGCCAAAATTTAAAACTGAACAAAGCCGCGGGCCAAGGTTGAACAAATGAACCTTTTAATAAGGACCCAAACACGTTTGTTTTTAAATATTGAACAAGCAAGGCTTATATAACTTTATAGTGACATGCAAAATCCAGTTTCTAATAATAATAATAATTAAAAATATCAATGTCATATCCAACAAAATTTTAATTAAAATTCAATGCCTCTTTTCCTATTTGCAGCCTTCTGAGGTAAATATCAAAATAAACTTTTTCCACCGGCTAATAATACATTTGAAAATAAAATAACAATAATGAATGAATCAAACTTAATAGTGCAAAATTAACATTCAAAAAACAAATGGAAAAAAAAAAGTTCAAATAAATACAATTTAAATAAAATATTTAATGCCTCTTTTCTATTTGCAGCCTTCTAAGGTAAATATCAACATTACATTTTTCCACAGGCTAATAAATAGAATAATAATGAGATGGGTGGGGTTGGTGGTGGTGGGTGGGGGGGGGTTATGGTTGGTGATAGTCAGTGCTGCAAGGGTTTCTGGGTATTTGTTCTCTTTATGTTGTGTTACGGTGCGGATGTTCTCCCGAAATGTGTTAGTCATTCTTGTATGGTGTGGGTTCACAGTGTGGCGCATATTTGTAACAGTGTTAAAGTTGTTTATACGGCCACCCTCAGTCTGACCTGTATGGCTGTTGAACAAGTATGCTTGGCATTCAGTGTGTGTACAAGTGGCATATATCATGTGACTTGGCCGGCACGCTGTGTGTATGGAGGAAAAGCGGACGTGACAACATATTGTAGCCAATACTAAAGGCAGTGCCTTTATAGTACCGGCGGGCCAGCTCTAATGTCAATTTGATATTACCTCAAGGGCCGAATAAAAGGGCCAGAGTTTGACACCCATGCTTTAGTTCAGGGGTAGGGAACCTATGGCTCTAGAGCCAGATGTGGCTCTTTTGATGACGGCATCTGGCTCTCAGATAAATCATAGCTGGCATTGCTTAACACGATCAGTCAGTGTTTTTCAACCTTTTTTGAGGCAAAACACATTTTTTTCATTGAAAAAATTCTGAGGCGCACCACCAGCAGAAAACATAAGAAAAATTAAACTCAGTAGCCGATATTGACCCCAAAAAAATTGTTCTCGCAATAGCTCTTGTCTCTATGTAGGTGTACTGTCAAGCCGTAACTTATTTTGAGTTTTTTTCGGTGTTTTCCTGTGTGACTTGCGCTCCTATTTTGGTGGCTTTTCTTCTTTTGTTGTTATTTTCCTGTAGCAGTTTCATGTCCTCCTTGAATGCTATTCATCGCACCTGCTTTGTTTTTACAATGAAGACTATTTAAGTTGTGCGGACGCACTCCTTCTTTGTGTGGACATTGTTGATGGCCATGCCATGTGCGGATGTACTTTGTGGACGCCGTCTGCTCCGCACGCTGTAAGTCTTTGCTGTCGTCCAGCATTCTGCTTTTGTTTACTTTGCAGCCAGTTCAGTTTTAGTTTTGATTTGCTTCAATGCCTTTTCTTAGCGGCACTCGCCTTTTGTTTATTTTTAGTTTAAGTGTTGGATACCTTTTTAACTACATACTGCTTCCGGCATATTGTGATCACGACATACCATGTTCCCGACATCTACAAAAGTAATTAGCTACCTGCTGCCACCTACTGATATGGAAGAGTATTACACGGTTACTCTGCCAGCTGTAGACAGCACAGACACTCAATAACAGCACGTTTTTGAATTATAGTTACAGGTTTGCAAAAAATATTAACCCAATTAGGTGAAATTACATAATGTCTCCCACGACACACTAGACAGTGGTTGAAAAACACAGCGATAAGTAATGAATAATTCCGCTGGTAATCACAGTGTTAAAAATAACGTTCAAAATATAAGACATTCTCATGCATTTTAATCCATCCATCCGTTTTCTACCGTTCCTGTTCAAGAAGTCGCATTAATGGTAAGAACTATTTTATTCATTAGCTTCAGAATAACAATGTTATTAAAAAGAAAATACTTATTATATTCTTAAAATGTTGGTCTTACTTAAAAATGCACACATTTATTTGTATTCAGTGTTAAAAATTATTATATGGCTCTCTCGAAAATACATTTTTTAATATTTTGCTTTCATGGCTCTCTCAGCCAAAAAGGTTCCCGACCCCTGCTCTAGATGGAGCTGCGCTAAAGGTAATGTCAACAAAACAAGTCAGATAGGTCAGTCAAACTTTATTAATAGATTACAAACCAGCGTTCTGACAACTCCGTTCACTCCCAAAATGAATAAACAGCTGTTTTATTATTTTCCCTGATTCAATAAACACTAAAAAACAGTCTGATACTGTTACGGTAAATCAAACATTAGTCCAATCACAATATAGTAACACTCAAAATAGTGCAAAGCAATAATATATTAATAACTCAACCGTGCTCAAATGATAATGTCACACAACACAACACACAAAATAAACATGTAAAGCTCACTTTATTAAGTTATTCCTCATCCACGAATCCCTCAAATTCTTCTTCTTCAGTGTTCGAATTAAACAGTTGGGCGAATATGGCATCCAACTAGCCCGGCTCCGTCTCGTCAAAGTCGTCATTAAACGAGTCAGTGTCGCTGCTGTTAATGTTAAATTCTCTCGCTGCTGCTCTGACTGATCGCCTTGAGTTTAAACTCGGCACGCCTCCCGCAGTCGGATATCCCAGCATGCATTGCGCCCTTCTATGAGGGAAAAAAAGTTATGCGGCTGATTACCGTAGTTGCGAGACCTCTTGTGGCATGTTTAATTCGGACACTGAAGAAGAAGAATTTGAGGGATTCGTGGATGAGGAATAACTTAATAAAGTGAGCTTTACATGTTTATTTTGTGTTTTGTGTTGTGTGACATTATCGTTTAAGCAACATTGAGTTATTGATATATTGTTATTGCTTTGCACTATTTTGAGATGTCGTTAATGGAGTCAGTGTTGCTGCTGTTGTCTAGCAGTTCAGTGACAATTCCTGCTTTCCTGAAATCAGGTCTCTTAATAGGAGCCATTTTGGGGTCTTTATATAAACACATAAATGGAAATGAAACGGCACCGCCTGGCGCAGTCATATATGTGAATTATATTTATATAGTGCTTTTCTCTAGTGACTCAAAGCGCTTTACATAGTGAAACCCAATATCTATGTTACAATTAAACCAGTGTGGATGGCACTGGGAGCAGGTGGGTAAAGTGTCTTGCTTAAGGACACAACGGCAGTGACAAGGATGGCGGAAGCGGGAATCGAACCTGCAACCCTCAAGTTGCTGGCACGGCCACTCTACCAACCAAGCTATACCGCCCCCAGCATGCACCGCGCGCTTCTTCTCCTATGGGGGGAAATGAAATCGGCGGCTTTTTACCGTAGTTGTGAGACCTGTTGTGGCTCAATGTTGGTCCATATATAAGGCATCCCGGATTATAAGGCGCACTGTCAGCTTTGGAGAAAATTTTCGTTTTTTAGGTGCGCCTTATAGTGCGGAAAATCCGGTACTTTAATGAAGTGATTATTTGGCGTACCACTAGATAGAACCCCTAGGAGTGAGGGAAGAGTGGATCGTCTTCAGTAATGCGGACGCTGTATCGATCCGTTGTGGTGAAGAAGGAGCTGAGCCGGAAGGCGAAGCTCTCAATTTACCAGTCGATCTACGTTCCCATCCTCACCTATGGTAATGAGCTTTGGATTATGACCGAAAGGACAAGATCCCGGCCGAAATGAGTTCCCTCCGCCGAGTGGCGGCTCTCTCCCTTAGAGATCGGGTGAGAAGCTTTGTCATCCGGGAGGAACTCAAAGTAAAGCCGCTGCTCCTCCACATGGAGAGGAGCCAGATGAGGTGGTTCGGGCATCTGGTCAGGATGTCACCTGAACGCCTCCCTAGGGAGGTGTTTGGGGCACGTCCGACCGATAGGAGGCCACTGGGAAGACCCAGAAAACGTTGGGTAGACTATGTCTCCCGGCTGGCCTGGGAACGCCTCGGGATCCCCCGGGAAGAGCCTGACGAAGTGGCTGGGGAGAGGAAACTCTGGGCTTCTTCTGGGCTTTTTTTCCCAAGATGGCACCGCTGTAGTGGCTGCTGTTGGCAAAAGCTCTGTGCTCTTGTGTCATCCTTTTGTGTTTCCCTCTTGTTTTCATGTGTTATTATATTTTCTTGCCTTTTGGTCCCGGGACCCTTTGGGACTGTGTGACAAGGGCTGGCACTTTCGTGACCTCTGTGGTGCTTTTTGTGGACTTCTGGATCTGCCTCCCGGGAGCCTTTTGGCCATGGAGACCAGCTGCAGGGTCTCTGCCACACCGTAGTCGGTTTAGAGGGACTGGAGGAGATGTGGATGAGGGGACAGGGCTGCGGAGCTAGCACTGAGCGCTGGGACGGAGAGGCTTCGCGGTGTCTTGGCTGGGTGAGCAGGTGTCGGACACCTCGGTCACCTTGGACGTATCCTCACTCATCCATGCGGACTGGACACTGGCTGAGAGTTGGTTGGCGGCCGAGAGTGGAGTCGGCTGTCTTGGTTGCTTTGTTGGGTCTGCTCCTGTCTCTGGCCATGTTCCCTCCTCCCCAGCGGACGATGGCATGGAACACCGGAGAGGCCACCACACTTTTTATTCATAGCTGTATGTAGAAGTGTCTGGTTGTATCTGCTGCTTTAATGTCTTTAATATCCTCTGTGTTTTTTGATGTTTGATGTTTCCCTCTTACACACATGTAAGAGGGATGTGTACTATGGCTATGAGTTGGTTTTTTCCCTTGGCCTCAGTCTGCACCCCCTCTCCAGGGCCCAGGCGAAGACCGATTTTTTTTATTGTATTTTAATATTCTATTTTTTTCTCCCATTCCCCCCTCCCCCTTGTTTACCTGTATCTCATCTTTTTTGTAAGGGGCGCTGGAAGCCGGCAGACCCGTCAGCGATCCTGTTCTGTCCCCCTATAATGTTTGTCTGATCTTGAATGGGATTGTGCTGAAAATTTAAATTTTCCTGACGGAATGAATAAAGTACTATCTAATCTAATTCCCTGCTTAGGCTGCTTCCCCCGCGACCCGACCTCGGCTAAGCGGAAGAAGATGGATGGATGGATGGACATTTCAAAACAAATGAATTTTTTCCAAACATACCTGCTCCCTGTGTTGGAGGCTTCCAAATCCACAAGGTTGATGGTCTTTGGCGGAGTAGTGGCGGGAACTTTCTTTCCTATCGCCAACATCTCCTTGATGTCCAGCTCCAGGTGTTCCACAGCCACATACCCGTCTAGGCGGTCAACAGAATCACAGACGACCAGTCACTTTTTTTGCTCATGGAGCTTCACGACCCGCTATACTCACAGTTGTTGGCGAGGTCGCGGGCTAACCATCTGCCTTTGGGACATCGGGTGGTCCGGATGATGCTGACCATGTCCCCGTTCTCCACCAGCAGGTCGTCCTTTTGCCTTTTTGTCGTCCCGGTGACCGTGGCGTTGTAAATGGCCTCCTCATTACCGGAGATCTAATTCAGGGATGAGGAAAGTAATGCATGATTGCTTGGTCGCAGTACTTGGCTCCCGCCTGTAGAGGCGCTCTTCTAAGTCTTCTTCTTCCTTCCTAATACTCAGCAGCTACAAGGCAATATTTTCACAAACTAATTAGGCGATGCTCAGGGGAGGAATTAAGGAATGTATGCTAAGATGTCGCCATCATCCCCAGTCCCTCGACTCACCTTGAATTTTTTATTCATCTCGTTCTCCTTCTTCTCCCTCTCCTTGTGCTCCTTCTTCTCCTTCTCTTGTCTCTCCTTCTGTTCTTTCTTCTCTCGCTCCAGGCGCTGCTTCTCTCTCTTTTTCAGCTCCTTCTCGTCAGGACCTTCTAGCGCCACCTTCTTGTCAATTCTGGTGGACCACAATATATACCACTAATATATTTAGACATGCACCTCTATATGGAATACATCCAAAATAGAGGATGAACGGAACAAAAATTTGCATAAGAAACAATTTTTTGAAGTGTTAAAAAATACGAATTACACACTTACATACCGAAAATAAATCCAAATAAAAAAGATGAAAAAAACGCAAAAACAGGCCCTATTTTTTTGTTTGGAATAAAGTAAAATAATAAAAAAATATATTGAACAAAAAAAAGAATATTTTGCTTTTATTCAGAAAAAAAGGCTATTTTGTCATTGAAGATAATACATGTTCTTTAAAATACATCAATTAGAAAAAATACAATTAAAAAGGTCCCGCTTTCCAATTGTTAAAATAATATTTTTATTTCAGAATAAAGCGATCAACATATACTTAAGTCACCTTAAAAAAAAAGATAAGGTAAAAAAAAATGAATACACTTAAAATCAATAAACAAATGTCTTACTTTGCTGTTACTAAAAATGTGGTCTCTTTTTAGGAATCAAAATGTACTTTGAAATACCAAAACATAGTTTTAAAAACTAACGAATACAATTTAAAGAGTAAATAAGTAAAATGAGAAGTTCTAACATTTCTTTATATATATATATATATATATATATATATATATATATATATATATATATATATATATATATATATATATATTATTTTTTATTTTTAAAAAAAGTTGTTTTTGAATATGTATATATATTTTTTAAGAATAAAAAGGCTTAAGTAAGGTAAGAAGTAAAAAAATAATAAATAAAATAGTAAAATAAATACGAACATTTTTTTCTTTTTTGGAATCAAAATGTACTTTGAAACATCAAGACATATTTTTAAAAACTAATAACATTTTAAGAGTAAATACGTACAATTAGAAGTTCTGACATTTCTTGTATTTTATATATCTTTGAATTTGAAAAAAAAATTTTAAATTTTTTTTTATAATATGTAAATGATTAAGTAAGGTAAGAAGTAAAAAAAAAACAATAATAAAAATAACATTACCTTAAAATTAATAAAAACTTACTTGGTCTGTTTTGAAATACCAAAACCTGTTTTTAAAAACTAAGAAAATTTAAACAGTAAGTACGTACATTTAGAAGTTTTTACATTCCTTTTAACTTTTTTTTTTTTTTTTTTTTTTTTAGCAATAAAAGGATTAAGTAGGGTAAAAAGAAAAAAATAAATCAATGTAAAATTGCTTTAAAACGAATAAAAAACTCACCTGATCTCTTTGTAGGAATCAAAATGTACTTTGAAATACCAAAACATATTTTTAAAGAGTAACAAAATTTAAAGAGTAAGTAAATAAGTACAATTAAAAGTTCTTCCAATCCTTTTATTTCACTTTTTTTTTGTATTTTTTTTTTTTTAATTAAAGTTGTTTTTATTTTTTTTTAAGAATAAAACGGATTATAAGTAAGATAAGAAGTAAAAAATAAAAATTATAGTAAAATGACGTTAAAATTAATAAAAACTTACTTGGTTGTTATAAAAAAAGCACACATTTCTTACAAATATATTTAGTCAAATGACTTAAAAATACAGAAATACTTGATTTAAAAAAAAAAATTAACGAATAAGATTCCAGACATGGCTGAGTTTCCTGTTATTTCAGAAAAATGCGATAGTAATAAACAGCATGACTTTCCTCCTACTTATAACGACTACAAATGTGGGCTCGTGGGGTTCTCTGCAGGATCAAAATCAATGGCAGTGCAAAGAAAAACACAAACAAATTAATGAGAAGAAAAAAAATTGAGTTCTTACTTTCCAAACCTGCCCGTCTTGTTTTTCTCTTCACGCTGCAAAAGAAGTCTGGTTGAGTTGATATTTCACTGTGACTCTTTTTGACAGATAATCAACACTCACACTTACACCTTCCTGAGGCGTTTCGGCATAGGGATCTGTGATCAGAGACATCATCAATAGACCTGTCTACGTGTGTCTGTCTATTGTCTACTTCCTACTTTTTAGAGATTTCTTCCTTCTCTTGTTGCCGCCGGTCTTTGTCTTCTTTTTGGCCCCGTCCTCAGAGAAATAATTGTCCGTAGTAAACCTGTGGAAATACAACCAAACTCAGATCGTCCTACTTCAAAAAAATGGGCTCGATGGGCGGGTCCTACCGCCTCATGGCAAGACCGTCCACAGCCGGGTTGGGAAAGGAGGTCTCAGTCCGCAAGGGAAGTGGCTTGTCCGGGTTTCTAACAGCCAACTCAGGATGTCCTTGCAGGGCTACTCCTGGCATCGCGACATTAATACCGTCCGATGGCGCGAGCTTCATGCCGAGTGGAATATCCGGACCGGTGGACTCGGCACGGGCGCCAACGTCAACGCGTCCCACATACCTGCGGTCCGTTTCAGAGAACTCCAAAGACGCCGCAGGGATCTCTAAAGTAGAACGCAACCAAGGCTAGTACCAACGTCACAATACCTTCAAGTCCACACATTACCTTGTAGCGCAGGCGGCCGGATGAAGTCGGGGGTTTTCAGGCTGAATGGTTTGGCTGGCGTCTCTGGAGGAACCACTGGCGGAACCATTGGAGGAACCACTGGAGGAACCACTGGAGGAGCCACTAGAGGAACCACTGGAGGAACCACTGGCAGAGCCACTGGAGGAACCACTGGAGGAACCACTGGAAAGACCGGATCCAAAATCCTGTGTGGAGGAGTTGGGACCACCAACAACTCTGAAACGTCTCCAGTCCCTCCTCGGGCCATGGCGTCCAATGTCGGAGAGTCTCGTCCTGCACACAGTTACATGGTATCGTAACTTCATCTAACGGTATTATCAGTACTGCGGTAGTTCGGTTTCAAAGTCTTCTAAGTAATACGAAAATTTGGCGTTTTAGCATTGGCCAGGTCTGTACATAATCTACGTTTCCCAGAATCCTTCGCACAGCGTTGGAACGGCAAGATGGGTTGGCGTTGAACGCCGTGAAAGGGAAGTGCTGGTGGTATATAAAGATCCAACGGTGCGATTTTGTAGCTATGGCGTCTAATGTCGGAGAGTCTCGTCCTGCACACAGTTACATAATATCGTAACTTCATCTAACGGTATTATCAGTAGTGCAGTATTTCGGTTTCAAAGTCTTCTCAATAATAAGAAAATTTGGCGTTGTAGCATCGGCCAGGTCTGTACATAGTCTACATTTCCCAGAACCCCTCGCACAGCGTTGGAACGGCAAGATGGGTTGGCGTTGAACGCCGTGGAAGGTAAGTCCTGGTGGTATATAACGATCCAGCGGTGCGACTTTGTAGCTTACCAAAGTTGGACTAAAACATGTTCACACATTTTTTAAATTCCTACTGAAACCCACTACTACCGACCACGCAGTCTGATAGTTTATATATCAATGATGAAATATTAACATTGCAACACATGCCAATACGGCCTTTTTAGTTTACTAAATTGCAATTTTAAATTTCCCGGGAGTTTCTTGTTGAAAACGTCGCGGAAAGATGACGGAAATATTAGCGCTTCGCACACACACACACAGCTAAAAGTCGTCTGCTTTAACCGCATAATTACACAGTATTCTGGACATCTGTGTTGCTGAATCTTTTGCAATTTGTTCAATTAATAATGGAGAAGTCAAAGTAGAAAGATGGAGGTGGGAAGCTTAAGCCTTTAGCTCAGGTGTCGGGAACGTTTTTGCCTGAGAGAGCCATTCAAGCCAAATATTTTAAAATGTAATTCCGTGAGAGCCATATAATATTTTTTTAACACTGAATACAACTAAATGTCTGCATTTGTAAGTAAGACCAACATTTATAGAGTTCAATATGCCACAAACTCGCATGGCAGCAGTAGTACCGACCCCAAGATGCAGGAACCAGGAGAGCGAAGAGCAGGTAAGATGATTTTAATATCACCAACAGAGGAGAATGAAGCAGTCTTGCATGTACAGTTCTAAACAATAGTCAATCTTTGAGCCCTGAGGAACCCGCAAGATAAGCATAAATAGAAACATGCTGATTGGCAGCAGGTGTGGGGGAAAAAAAACACAGCTCTCAGCGGGACAAACAGGAAATGGAAACAAAATAAAAGCACTGATGGGAAGTAAATACGAAACAAAGAAGCACAAACAGAAACGAAGTGACAGATCTTCACATAATAAGTCTCTTATTGTTTTTAATATTTTTATTCGGAAGCTCACCGATGATAAAATCCTTAGGTGCGGTAGAAAACAGATGGATGGATTCAAATGTATGACGATGTGTTATATTTTGAATGTAATTTTTAACGCTGCGATTACCAGCGGAATTATTCATGTCAGCTAAGATTTATCTGAGAGCCAGATGCAGTCATCAAAAGAGCCACAGGTTCCCTACCCCTTCTTTAGCCACACAAACACATGGTGATTCTTTGTTTAAATTCCCATAGGTGAAGCTTTCCTATGGATCTGAGCGGTCCAGCCAACATGTATCCCGACCAAATGTCAACCAGCAGTTTCCATGGAGAAAATTGTGGTAAAAAGTCGCCTCTTAACGGAGATCAGCTGAGCTTGTGCTGTCCAAACAGCTGCCGTCGACTTCCATCAGACACTGGCCTCAAGACACCCGTGGACACACCCTTCCGACTAACAGGTACTATTAAACTCACTCAAACACTAGCAACACAATAGAAAGATAAATGATTTCTCAGAATGATCCTAGTAAATGTGTCTAAAAACATCTGAATCCGTCCCAATGCAATCGCGTTTTTGTTTATTTGACTTGATTTATTATTATTTTTTTTTTATTCGAAGCGGCACCTGCACTTAGCTGACTCTCCCAACTGATGGCACCACGGCGCAGACAATACCACACCATTGAAGTGTCTTTGCGTGTGCTTTACGAAAACTATTTGCGTCGTGACAAATCCGTAAATTAGCCGCACCGTTTCACAGGCGGCAGGGTTCAAAGCGTGGGGGGTGGGGGGGGGAAGGTAGCAGCTTATAGTCTGTACATTTTGGGAGAGTTTAAAGACATGCACCTGGGGATAGGTTGATTGGCAACACTAAATGGTCCCTAGTGTGTGTGAATGTTGTCTGTCTATCTGTGTTGGCCCTGCGATGAGGTGGCGACTTGTCCAGGGTGTACCCCGCCTTCCGCCCGATTGTAGCTGAGATTGGCACCAGCGCCCCCCGCCACCCCAAAGGGAATAAGCGGAAGAAAATGGATGAATGGAATTTTTTGTAGTCCGTCGCTATCCATCCATTTTCTACCGCTTATTCCCTTTTGGGGTCGCGGGGGGCGCTGGTGCCTATCTCAGCTACAATCGGGCGGAAGGCATGGTACACCCTGGACAAGTCGCCACCTCATCGCAGGGCCAACACAGATAGACAGACAACATTCACACTCACATTCACACACTAGGGCCAATTTAGTGTTGCCAATCAACCTATCCCCAGGTGCATGTCTTTGGAAGTGGGAGGAAGCCGGAGTACCCAGAGGGAACCCACGCATTCACGGGGAGAACATGCAAACTCCACACAGAAAGATCCCGAGCCTGGATTTGAACCCAGGACTGCAGGACCTTCGTATTGTGAGTCCGTCGCTATCAATATCCTCAAACACGAATCTTTAATCCTCGCTCAAATTAATGGGGAAAATGTTGTTTTCTCGGTCCGAATAGCTGTTTTTGTTGGAGGCTCCCATTACAAACAATGGCCTTTAGTAGGCCTTCAAATGCCCTGTGTAGAGATCTCCGATAATTGCTTTTTTGCCTGAGATTTTCTTATTTAAACGGGGATAGCAGGTCCATTTTATGTGTCATACTTGATCATTTCGCAATATTGCCATATTTTTGCTGAAAGGACTAAGTAGAGAACATCGACGATAAAGTTTGCAACATTTGGTCGCTAATAAAAAAGCCTTGCCTGTACCGGAAGTAGCAGACGATGTGCGCGTGACGTCACGGGTTGTGGAGCTCCTCACATCTTCACATTGTTTATAATCATGGCCACCAGCAGCGAGAGCGATTCAGACCGAAAAAGCGACGATTTCCCCATTAATTTGAGCTAGGAGGAAAGATTTGTGGATGAGGAAAGTTAGAGTGAAGGACTAGGGGGGAAAAAAGGCGAGGGCAGTGGGAGCGTTTCAGATGTTATTAGACACATTTACTAGGGTAATTCTGGAAAATCCCTTATCTGCTTATTGTGTTATTATATGGTAAAAGTCGGAGGGTTGTGGCCACGGGTGTGGTGACCCGCTAGTGTCTCTGAGGGAAGCCACACGGCTGCAGGAGGACACAAGCTCCGCTCATGTCTACGGTAAGAGCCGACTTATTACCACAATTTTCTCACCGAAACCTGCCGGTTGACATGTGGTCGGGAACCATGTTCGCTAGACCGCTCTGTTCCAGAGTAAAGCTTCACCTTCGGGAATGTAAACAAGGAAACACCGGCTGTGTTTGTGTTGCTAAAGTCAGCCGCAATACACCGCTTCCCACCTACATCTTTCTTCTTTGACGTCTCCATTATTAATTGAACAAATTGCAAAAGATTCAGCAACACAGATGTCCAGAATATTGTTTAATTGTGTGATTAAAGCAGACTACTTATAGCTTGGATCGGGCTGGAAAAAAAATGTCCGCTACAATCTCACGTGCACGCTTCATCATACCGATGTTTTTAACTGGATACTTCGCGCGAAATTTGGAAACTAAAAAGGCTGTATTGGCATGTGTTGGAATGTTAATATTTCATCATTGATGTATAAACTATCGGACTGAGTGGTCGGTAGTAGTGGGTTTCAGTAGGCCTTTAATTACCGATTCCGATATCGACCGATACCGATATATACAGTCGTGGAATTAACACATTATTATGTCTAATTTTGTTGTGATGCCCCGCTGGACGCATTAAACAATGTAACAAGGTTTTCCAAAATAAATCAACTCTAGTTATGGAAAAAAGCGCCAACATGGCACTGCCATATTTGTTATTGAAGTCACAAAGTGCATTTTTTTTTTTTAACAAGGCTCAAAACAGCAGCTGCAAATTTGGGACATGCTCTCCCTTAGAGAGCATGAGGAGGTTGAGGTGGGGTTTGTACATTGAAGTGTCCCGGAAGAGTTAGTGCTGCAAGGGGTTCTGGGTATTTGTTCTGTTGTGTTTATGTTGTGTTACGGTGCGGATGTTCTCCCGAAATGTGTTTGTCATTCTTGTTTGGTGTGGGTTCACAGTGTGGCGCATATTTATAACAGTATTAAAGTTGTTTATACGGCCACCCTCAGTGTGACCTGTATGGCTGTTGACCAAGTATGCGTGCATTCACTTGAGTATGTGAAAAGCCGTAGGTATCATGTGACTGGGCCGGCACGCAAAGGCAGTGCCTTTAAGGTTTATTGGCGCTTTGTACTTCTCCCTACGTTTTTAAAAGTCATAAAAGTCATAAATTTTACTTTTTGAAACAGATACCGATAATTTCCGATAATACATTTATCGTCCGATAAAATCGGACATCTCTAGCCCTGTGTAATGTTCTATAGTCTCACTTGAACATTAAAATTTTTGTGTAGCTTGCTTACGAGTACTTGCTAGCGTCATTTATTGAACAGGTACACTGGAAAAACTGTCAAAGTATACAGTTTTAATTTCTAGTCAAAATATCTATAAACAAACTTAATACAAGTCACCAGACCCTGATTGGTATTTTTTCAGTGAGATATAACTTGGTTTTAGGCTACAGATCTCTCTAGATTGGCCATTTTTTTTATTTTTGCTTGTACTGAGAAAAAAAAAAATCTGGCAATGGAACGTGTCAAAATTGTCTTAAAATGAGAAATTAAAAATTAAAACTTATTTTTGGCTATGCTTATTAGTATTGTGAAAATGTGTGTCTTATAACAAGCTTGTATTTTCTTCTTCAGAACATATATTGCCCAAAAACATGTTATGTCTCACTAAAAAAATACTGCTCAGGGGATAGTGATTTGTATTTAATTTTTTAAGATATTTTGACTGGAATTTAGAACTATAAACTTGAGTTTTTCCGGTGCGTCATCCTGGAGTAGACACGTATCTCTTATGCATGACTGCCATCTACTGGTCACACTTATTACACCATGTACCAAATAAAATTGCCCTAAGGTCGGTAAGCATAACAATAATTAATCAGGCGCACCGGGTTATTAGGCGCACTGTTGTTGTTGTTTTTTAAAATTGTTTTTTGAAAAGGATTTTAAGCCCGCCCTAAAGTCCAAAAAATGCGGTACCTGTTTGTGGCACCACCCCACTAATTAACACAAACCATGTATACCAAGGGTCACCAACGCCGTACCCGCGGGCACCAGGTCGCCCGTAAGGACCAGAGGAGTCGCCCGCTGGCCTGTTCTAAAAATAGCTCAAATAGCAGCACTTACCAGTGAGCTGCCTCTATTTTTTACATTTTATTTATTTACTAGCAAGCTGGTCTCGCTTTGCTCGACATTTTTAATTCTAAGAGAGACAAAACTCAAATAGAATTTGAAAATTTAGTAAATACATTTATTATTTTACTTTGCTTCTTATAACTTTCAGACAATTTTAGAGAAAAATACAATCTTAAAAATGATTTTAGGATTTTTAAAACACATACCTTTTTACCTTTTAAGTTCCTTCCTCTTCTTTCCTGACAATTTAAATCAATGTTTAAGTTTTTTTTTTATTGTAAAGAATAATAAATACATTTTAATTGAATTCTTCATTTTAGCTTCTTTTTTTTCTAGACGAAAAATATTTGTGAAATATTTCTTCAAACTTATTATGATTGAAATAAAAAAAAAATACTCTGGCAAATCTAAAAAATCTGTAGAATCAAATTTAAATCTTATTTCAAAGTCTTTTGAATTTCTTTTAAAAATGCTGTTCTGGAAAAGCTAGAAGAAATAATCATTTGTCTTTGTTATAAACATAGCTTGGTCCAATTTGTTATATATTCTAACAAAGAGCAGATTGGATTTTAACCTATTTAAAAGATGTCATCAAAATTCTAAAATTAATCTTAATCAGGAAAAATTACTAATGATGTTCCATAAATTTTTTTAAATTGTTTTTCAAAAAGATTTGAATTAACTAATTTTTTTTAATAAATTTTTTTCAGTTGAATTTTGAATTTTAAAGAGTCGAAATTGAGGATAACTGTGTTTCAAAATTTTATATTCTTTTTTTTTTCGTGTTTTCTCCTCTTTTAAACCGTTCAATTAAGTGTTTTTCATTATTTATTCTCTACAAAAAAACCTTCCGTAAAAGGAAAAAAAAATATACGACGGAATGACAGACAGATATACCCATTTTTTTATTTTTATATATATATATATATATATATATATATATATATATATATATATATATATATAGATAGATTTATGTATTAAAGGTAAATTGAGCAAATTGGCTATTTCTGGCAATTTATTTAAGTGTGTATCAAACTGGTAGCCCTTCGCATTAATCAGTACCCAAGAAGTAGCTCTTGGTTTCAAAAAGGTTGGTGACCCAACTTAATGTTTTGAGATAAGAGTTGTTTTTTAACCAATTGCTGTGCTTTAAATAACTCTTCGATGTACAAGCATTACCACCATTAGCTGGAAAAGAAAATGTTGCAGTAAACGTTCCAAAGAAAAGAAAAGTGCCGTCGGTGGTTTGGATTTGTGGCAACAGGTGTGGAAGAAATGATTGCACGCTGCACAGTTTGTTTAGAACATAGTTGCTCCACATACCGCCAAGATGTGTGAATGGAAAAAGCCTGAAATAATATTCTTAATGTTTTACTTGATTATTTTTTTGCATTAAATGTACAATAATATATTTTATAAGTATTTTATTAAAGACAGAAGATTCAAGTTTGCACTTTATCGATCTAAATGTTGGAGATTATTTATTTGCATGCAATGTGCAATATTACATTTTACTTTACAGACGTATTTTATTCAAGAAAGACGTTCAAAATGTGCACTTTATTAATCTCAATGTTGAATATGAGTACGTATTTGCATGTAATGTGCAATACTACATTTTATCATTTATTCCAAATAGAAGTATTGCCTCCCAGAGAAATCTCTTAATTTAGTTATTTGAAAATTATTCCATAAAAAGTCAAATTTATGTCTGCTCCAAAAAAAACATCATTATGCAAATTAGACTTTTGCTAAGAGTGGGAGGAAAAGTAATTTCAAACTACTATTTTTTGATAAAATAAAGGAAAGACTTGTTTTGAATTATCTCGGTAATTTGATATAACTAGTTGCCTAAAAAGGATGGAAAGAATCAAATTTTTTTTTTATCTGAGTTTTTATTTTTAGTTCAAGTAACCCAGGCCGACTTTGAATTAAAGAAAGAAATCATCAAAAACATCTCAGAGCGAGAAACCGACCTGACGAAGCAATTTGAGCGTATCCGAGTCT
>NC_084636.1:10410101-10415101 GCF_033978795.1 Nerophis ophidion | reverse complement strand
TCCACTCTGTAGTCGGCTAGGGAGAACATGTTGGGGGTTTCTGTCGGCGAGCTTTCGGACTCTGAGTCTTCGAACTCGGGAGGAGTAGGAATGAGTAGGGCTGGTCCGGAGATGTCCAGATCAGGGGAGTCCAAGACGGGATCAGCTGGGATGTCAACAGATTTTGCTGTTTTTTTGAAGCCAAAAAAACCCTTCTTCTTGGAGGTGTGAGCTTTAGGGGGCGCTAGTGCAGACACCATCTCTGTAGGGAACTTTGTATCTCCCTTTTCCTCAAACTCCCTGCTTCCCTTCATCAATGTCTCCTTACCGCCGTTCAGCTTCCCTTCACTCCGATTCGCGTTCGTCTTAACGAGAGGATTCTTCTCACTTTTGAAGACCACCCTGGGGGCCAAGGCGCCCTGCCCGTTCGCGGTCTGGTTAATGGAACTGAGCAGGGACGGGCGAGCTCCTGCCGGGAGGTAGTGGCTCCCAGGGGGAGGAACCGCTTTGGGTTTCTCCGAGAGGGTGTGGCTTTCCCAGGGCTTCTGCCTCAGGAGGACGTTTTCAGCCTGGAACTTTGCCTTCAGCGTCTTGAAGTCCATCGTCTCTTCCTGTCGGCAAGAACACCAGGTCAGCGCTTAGAATTCCGGATCAATTAGGAGTCCCAGTCTTCCCTTAAACATCATCTACTTTTGAACCGCAGCACTAAAAAGGCTGAAAATTGGTCAAAATATGCCTCTCTACCAGGGGTCATCAATCAATCAATCAATGTTTATTTATATAGCCCTAAATCACAAATGTCTCAAAGGACTGTACAAACCATTACGACTACGACATCCTCGGAAGAACCCACATAAACGTCACCAACATTTTTGAAACCAAGAGCTACTTTTTGGGTACTGATTAATGCCAAGGGCTACCAGTTTGATACACACTTAAAAAATTGCTAGAAATAGACAATTTGCTCAATTTACCTTTAATAAATAAATCAATAAATATATTTTAAAAAATGGGTATTTCTATCCGTCATTCCGTTTTTTTTCCTTTTACGGGAGGTTTTTTGTAGAGAATAAATGATGAAAAAAACACTTAATTGAACGGTTTAAAAGAGGAGAAAACAGGAAAAAAATGAAAATCAAATTTTGAAACATAGTTTATCTTCAATTTCGACTCTTTAACATTCAAAATTCAACCGAAAAAAGAAGAGAAAAACTAGCTAATTCGAATCTTTTTGAAAAAATTAAAAAAAATAATTCATGGAACATCATTAGTAATTTTTCCTGATTAAGATTAATTTTAGAATTTGGATGACATGTTTTAAATAGGTTAAAATCCAATCTGCATTTTGTTAGAATATATAACAAAATGGACCAAGCTATATTTCTAACAAAAACAAATCATTATTTCTTCTAGATTTTCCAGAACAAAAATTTTAAAATAAATAAAAAAAAACTTGAAATAAGATTTAAATTTGATTAAAAAGATTTTCTAGATTTGCCAGAATATTTTTTTTGAATTTCAATGATAAGTTTGAAGAAATATTTCTCAAATATTCTTCGTCGAAAAAAAGAAGCTAAAATGAAGAATTAAATTAGAATGTATTTTTTATTCTTTACAATAAAAAAAAAAAAATCCTTGAACATTGATTTAAATTGTCAGGAAAGAAGAGGAAGGAATTTAAAAGGTATATGTGTTTAAAAATCCTAAAATCATTTTTGAGGTTGTATTTTTTCTCTAAAATTGTCTTTCTGAAAGTTATAAGAAGCAAAGTAGATAAAATAAATGAATTTATTTGAACAAGTTAAGACCAAGTCTTTTAAATATTTTCCTGGATTTTGTAATTCTTTTTGAGTTTTGTCTCTCTTAGAATTAAAAATGTCGAGCAAAGCGAGACCAGCTTGCTAGTAAATAAATACAATTTAAAAAATAGAGGCAGCTCACTAGTAAGTGCTGCTATTTGAGCTATTTTTAGAACAGGGCTACTCACCATGTTGGTGACCCCTGTTCTCTACAATGTTCCTTGAGCTGATTTTTCAGCTTGACTTGAAATTTGGCTCTGCAACACACCCGCTCTAACTTCAGCGTGTTTTACCGAATCATCAAGAAACTTTCCACAAACCGTTCGGAGACTGCCAAGCACATGTGTGTAAAGTTTGAGCAAGATTGGTTAAAAAAACACTGTAGTAAACTCAACGATTTGCCAACACTTTGCAACTAATTGTTTATTAAGTCATTGAGGATTGATTTAATGGTTATCCAACTTTGAAATGATTTATAATCCAGTCCAGTTCTATACTAAAGTGATGCGACATACCAGATTTATTTTGACGCCCTCAGAAAGTACGTACGCAGTCCCAACAAGTCAGCGTCTCATCTTAGGCACCAGCAAACATGTCGGCCAATTAACCGGACCAAAAAAAAAGTATCAAAAAAAACAGTTTCTTTTGCACAAAATCCAACGAGGACGGTCGGTCACAGAAGTCCCATGCACACTGCTTCCGGTGGAGGAATGAGAACAAGTAGGAGTCTTGAAAACAGTCCCGTCCCGTCAAACGAGTCGGTCCCAGGTCGAGTGTATGACGGTCTCAAAAGAAGTTCCATTTATTTTATTTTTTTTCATCCTTGAGGAATGTGGCCCGACTGGTGTTCAATCCTCTGAGTCACTGTCATGAAACCTGGCCACTGCCCCGCCAGTGTGTCATTTTTAAATAAATAAACACACAAAAATACTCATGTGATGTACAAAAACCAGGGTATAGCTAAATATATGTATAAAAAAAACTGATTTTTTTGTTGTTGTTTTTTTTTGTTTGTAATTTCAAATATATCCAACATAAAAACAAAATAAGAGAAGAGGTCGGGTTGCATTCCAGCATAGTTGGACAGAATACGACACTGTATAAGCAGACATAGCTGTCACACACACACACACACACACTTTAGCACTTTCCCCTTCGTCACACCGACTTTGTCGACCAAATTTGGACATTTTGACTGAAATCTCACTTAATAATCCAACGCTCGCCTCAGTGTACACTCGAAATGGGGGCGTGGTTGGGGGCGGGGTGTGATTACGAGGGGAGGAGTATATTTACAGCTACAATTCACCAAGTCAAATATTTCATATATATATATTTTATTATATTAATTTATTTACACGTTTACACACACATAACACATAACACCCATCTACTCATTGTTGAGTTAAGGGGTTGAATTGTCCATCCTTGTTCTATTCTCTGTCCCTATTTTTCTAACCATATGCATGTACAGTAGATTAAGAGTGTCACAACATTGCTGTTTATGGCAGACAAACTGCTTTACGGTAGACGAAAATGTGACTGCTGTTGTTATGTGTTGTTACCCCGCTGGGAGGACGTAAATGAAACTGCCCAATAATAAACCCACGTAAGAAACCAAGGACTTGCCCTCGATCGTTCAACAGTTGTAGCGTCATTGGGCGGACACGCTGTTTATATTGTGGGAAAGCGGACGTGAAAACAGGCTGTCCTCACTCAGGTCCGCATGGAGCTGGAGGGGGAGTGGCCTCCAGCTCCGCTTGAATTTCGGGAGAAAATTTTGTCCCGGGAGGTTTTCGGGAGAGGTGCTGAATTTCGGGAGTCTCCCGGAAAATCCGGGAGGGTTGGCAAGTATGCTTTCGGGGAAAGTCCTGTAAAAAAAATAACAAAAACATACTTTCAAAACTAATTATAAGTTTTGATGCATTTTTATTATTTTAAGCAGTATTGTCTCTGTTCATAAATAATTACAAACAACACTGTGCATTAGTCCATCTTAGATGAGCTCGGGCCCAGCGAAGCCAGCAGCCAATTACCATGAATTAATTTACGTGGACCCCGATTTAAACAAGTTGAAAAACTTATTCGGGTGCTACCATTTAGTGGTCTATTGTACGGAATATGTACTGAACTGTGCAATCTACTGATAAAAGTTTCAATCAATCAATCAAAAAAGCATTTCTGGGTGTTGTTGATAAATGGATTTGGCTTTCCATACTAAGAGTTTTACCTTGCACTTACAGACGAAGCGACAAACTGTAGTTACTGACAGTGGTTTTCTGAAGTGTTCCTGAGCCCATGTGGTGATATCCTTTGCACACTGATGGCACTTTTTGATGCAGTACCGCCCGTGGGATCAAAAGTCACGCCCGAGCCGCTTACGTGCAGTGAATTTTTTTTTCAGATTCTCTGAACATTTTGATGATATTACGGCCCGTAGATGGTGAAATCCCTAAATTCCTTGCAATAAAAAACAATTTTCTCACGCATTTGTTGACAGATTCACAAACAACATCCTTGTTTGTGAATGACTGAGCATTTCATGGAAGCTGCTTTCATACCCAATCATCCCAAAAGGGTTTGATGAGCATTCTTTACTTTGTCAGTGTTTTTTGCCATTTTACCAGTTTGAACGTTAAATATCTTGTCTTTGCTGTCTCTTCAATTGAATATAAGTTGAAAAGGATTTTAATATCATTGTATTCTGTTTTTATTTAAGTGCCAACTTCCAAGGTTGTGGGTTTTATAAATAAAAACAACACATATGGCCCTCAGGACCCAGATTAATTCCTTCAGAAATTATGCTACATTAAAAAAAAATCTGATTAATTATTAATGTTTTCATTTTACATGTTTACATCTGCTATATAGCGTAACACTTTTTGGAACTATAACGTTTTTATAAATGTTTTCTGTGCAATTTATGCCAATACTGTAGTGCATTCCTTATTTTGACAAAAAAACAAAGTGCAGTGTGTACTCTAGTTATATACGCTTTATGAATAATTATAATACCTTTGGTTTCTGTATAATATTTGTTTGTGCAGACTATTTAAGTAAAACACTCACACTTCTTACCCTTGCTCAAACTGGTGCTTTTAGAGAATGCTACAAAAATATTTATTTTTATTTAAAATCTTTGTTTGTTTTTTTTTCATTCAGCTTCAGCCCAAATCAAAGCAAAATACTTTTAATGAATTTTTCAAATATTTGTTATATTTT
>NC_084636.1:10352601-10400101 GCF_033978795.1 Nerophis ophidion | reverse complement strand
AATGCTAGGGAAACAGTGCCCGAGGAGAGTGATAAGTTTATAATATTTAGCACTGATGGACCTAATAATAAAAAGAGCTCCTTGATCAGCTTCCCAGGAAGAGGGTCAAGTAAACATGTTGTTTGTTTTATTCCATTTACACGTTGTAACAATTCCTCTAATGTTATTTCCTCAAAACGAGAGAAACTATTTTGGAGGGCAGTATCCGCCGTATATACAATCGTGTCAGTGTTAATAGAACCCCGTTGTAGCTGGGACGCATTGTCTTTAATCTCCTTTCTAATGACTTCAATTTTCTTACTAAAGAATTGCATAAAGACATCGGCTGAGTGGGTGGAGCTACTGGAAGGAGTCCCTTGTTGGGTTAGCGATGCTACCGTACTAAACAAAAATTTAGGATCGTTTTTATTACGGTGGATGAGATTTGAGTAATAATTAGCTTTAGCTAAGGTAAGCATGCGTTTATAAGTTATTAAACCATCACTCCATGCTTGATGGTGCATCTCAAGTTTAGTCGTGCGCCATTTGCGTTCCAGCTTTCTGCATAATAATTTCTGAGCTCTAGTTTCTTCTGTAAACCACGGGGTGCGCTTTTTTGGAGCCTTTTTTAACTTTAGCGGTGCTATGTTATCAATGGTTTCGCGCAGGGCGTCGTTAAAGTTGTTAGTGAGGTTATCAATAGAGCCCACATATTTTGGGAATGGTGCCATTACCGAGGGCAGTAGGTCAGCAAGAGTTGTCGTATTGCCGTATTAATGTTGCGGCTGCTATAGCAGTTATTATTATTGTTAGTTTGACGAACATGCGTCTGAACCTCGAATTTTATAAGGTAATGATCGGACAATACTTTAGTATACGGGAGTATCGTAACTTTGGAAGCGGTGATACCCCTGACAAGCACTAGGTCTATCGTATTACCGTTGCGATGCGTGGGTTCATTTATTATTTGTGTGAGACCACAGCTATCAATTATAGTCTGGAGCGCTACGCACGGTGGGTCCGATGGGGTATTCATATGGATATTAAAGTCCCCCATTATGATTATATTATCGGCGTGTGTCACTAGATCAGCAACGAACTCTGAGAATTCATTGATAAAGTCCGAATAGGGCCCTGGGGGGCGGTAGATAACAGCCAGGTGTAGAGGCAGCGGTGTGACAGACCTCATAGTAAGCACCTCAAACGATTTATATTTATTATTTATGTTAGGACTAAGGTTGAAGTTTTCGTTGTATATTAGTGCGACCCCCCCCACCCCTTTTAAGCGGACGGGCAATATGCGCATGTGTAAAGTTAGGAGGACATGCCTCATTTAGCGCAAAAAAGTCATTTGGTTTAAGGCAGGTTTCACTGAGACTGTTGTCTCTGATAATATCATTAACTAACAACGTTTTGGGAGACAATGATCTTATGTTTAAAAAACCTATATTATAGGTAGTGGGCTGTTTTAGGGAATTTTTGATCAAATTATCCGTAGTAGCAATATTAATAATGTTGTGTTTATTATGCCCAGTGCATTCAGTATAATTACGACCATATCTAGGAATTGATACGACGGTAATGTTCCGATTGTTTGATTGTTGCTTTGATAAACTGCACGCATCATGGTTAGCCTCCTCAGTAATGGGGATTTTCCGATTGTTTGTTTGTTGCTTTGATAAACTGCACGCATCATAGTTAGCCACCTCAGTAACGGGGATTTTCCGATTGTTTGTTTGTTGCTTTGATAAACTGCACGCATCATAGTTAGCCACCTCGGTAAAACACATGTCCAACTCTGAAACACTCAAAGCAGAAAAAACTTGTTCTAATTTAACAGACTCCTTACCCAGACCAGTAGTCTCGCATCTTTCATCTAAATCCGTCTTCAGGATGGAGGGAAGTGGTGTTCTGTGGGGATTAGCCTTCTGCTTTGTTTTAAGCCCCGCTCGGCATCCGCGTTTCCGATCACACCGCTGGCGTCTGCTCCGTAGACGGCCCCCGCTGCTACTAGACTCCGCTGCTTCACAGGCCGCTGGATGTAGCCGCCGACGTATTCCCATGCTAGTTAGCATGTTTAGCACGCATGCGTCTATCAGTCCAAAACGGCCCGATATGTCCACATCCAGAAGTGTCTGGCGGTCGTACGTGATCACGGAGTGACCACGATGCGAGCCAGCCATGAAGTCTGCAGAACTGTCCGGCATTTCCGCCAAATGTTCCATCTTTAGCAAGAGCACCGCAGTGTCGCAGCCCGTCCGGGCGCCATCTTGCAATACATATATATATATATGTGTATATATGTGTGTGTATATATATATTTATATGTATGTATATATATATATATATATATATATATATATATATATATATATATATATATATGTATATATATATATATATATATATATGTATATATATATATATATATATATATATATGTATATATATATATATATATTTATATATATGTATATATATATATATATTTATATATATGTATATATATATATATATTTATATGTATGTATATATATATATATTTATATGTATGTATATATATATATATATTTATATGTATGTATATATATATATATATATATATATATATATATATATATATATATATATATATGTATGTATATATATATATATGTATGTATATATATATATATGTATGTGTATATATATGTATGTATATATATATGTATATATGTATGTATATATATATATGTATATATGTATGTATATATATATGTATATATGTATGTATATATATATGTGTATATATATGTATTTATATATATATATATATATATGTATTTATATATATATATATATATATATATATATATATATATATATATATATATATATATATATGTATGTATATGTAGGTGTTGGAAAAATCACAAGACTACTTCATCTCTACAGAACTGTTTCATGAGGTGTTCCCTCAATCATCAGGAGATTTTAATGGAAGCATTCACATACAATAGTTTATATAGAGCACAGAGTGGGTGGGTTCAGGCAGGCGTAGGGTGTGGTGATTGGCTCATGTGTTACCTAGGAGGTGTTTCCGTCTGTGGCGGCATGTTGAAATGATTTCACTGCGCTTGTTGAGGGATGATAGATCTGGATGATATATAATAAACAGTTTCTCTTTTAAGCATAGGTTGCATCTTTTATTACCACTGTTGTAAGGTGTGCTGGATGCAAGAATTTGCCATGTTATTGAATAATCAACTTTATTGTCTTTGAGGTTCCAAATGTGTTTGATGAGTTCTGTAGAATTCCGCAAAGTCTGGTTTCTGAAGGAGGCGTTGTGATTATTCCATCTTGTTTTGAACGCTCCTTCGGTTAATCCTACGTACGTGTCGGATGTGTTAATGTCCTTGCGTATTACCTTTGCTTGGTAAACGACTGATGTCTGTAAGCACCCTCCGTTGAGAGGGCAATCAGGTGTCTTGCGACAGTTACAGTCCTTATTGGTTTCAGAGTCGTTTAGTCTGGGGGTAGGCAGTCCTTTTGCAATTGCTTTGTTGTGGTTTGAAATGATTTGTTGTATGTTATTCATACAGCTGTAGCTCAATTTAATGTTGTTCTTGTTGAATATTTTTCTTAGGGTGTTGCCTTTGGGGAAGTGTTTGTCGATCAGAGTGAGGAACTTGCGGCCGATGTTGGTTGAGACGTTTTTACTGAATGGCGGATTGTACCAGATGATGTTGTTTCGTTTTCTGCTCTTTTTTGGTTGGTTTCCTGGGGTGGGTTCATAGGTGAGGGTGAAGTTGTATCCGCTTTCATCAAGTGCTTTCTGGTACGGGGGGGTTGCTTGGTCGAATTCAGCTTTGCTAGATGACAGCATCGATAGCCTTTTATTAATTCCGGTAGGTATTCTTTTGGTGGTGGTGGGTGGGTGGTTGCTGTCATGGTGCACGTATTGGAGTGTTGTGTTGGGTTTCGTGAATGGTTGGTAGCTGTTATTTCTCAGGTTGAAAGTGACGTCGAGGAAGTTGACGGTTCGCTTGTTGGCTTCAGTCGTGATCCGTGGGCCGTTTTCTTTGAAGATTTGGCATATGCGCTTCTTGGTGTTCTCGCTGCTCCTTGGCGAGTTGCGGCACACTGCCAGTCCATCATCACGGTAAATACCAAGGTTCAGGTTGAGGCTAGCAAGCTGGGAGAGGAGGAAACTCCCAACGAGTTCGCACGTTTCTGCTCCGTCAAAACTCCCCATAGTAACGTCAAATGTTGAATTGTTCTTTTTTTGCCATGGTGTACTGTTGTGGATGAGTATGGAGTTCTTTGCGTGGATGATGATGTTTCTTTCGTTGCCTGTGATTGAGTCGTAGTCCGAGGCGAAGTTTAGTGCCTGGGTCAGTAGGTCTTGCGTGATGGAAGGGTAAAATTCTTCGATGTCGAAGGAGATAAAGTTGTGTTGTTGTTTGTCTTGGATGTTGTTGAACCATTTGATTACTGCTGCTGTATTTCTCCATTGGTTGAGTGGTGTTTTGTCCTTGATTTTTGTGTTGATTCTGTCCAAGATTATTTTGCTGATTTTTCCTATTTCGGATTTAGTTGGGTTTATTAGTCGGCATTTTGGGTTATATGCGAAGTTGGGTTTGTGGTCCTTCAATGTGATGAAGGCTTCTTTGTTGGCTGTGGCGTCCACCCTGTCCTCAATGAATGAATGTATGTTTGTGTGTTCAATGAATGTATGTATGTTTGTATGTTGAATGAATGTATGTTAGTATGTTGAATGAATGTATGTTAGTATGTTGAATGAATGTATGTTAGTATATGTTGAATGAATGTATGTTAGTATGTTGATTGAAAGTATGTTGAATGAATGTATTTTAGTACTTTGAATGAATGTATGTTAGTATGTTGATTGAAAGCATGCTGAATGAAAGTAAACTAAATCAATGTATGTTAGTATGTTGAATGAATGTATGTTAGTATGTTGAATGAATGTATGTTAGTATATTGAATGAATGTTTGTTAACATGTTGAATGAAAGTATGTTGAATGAATGTATGTTGGTATGTTGAATGAATGTATGTTAGTGTGTTGAATGAATGTATGTTTGTATGTTGAATGAATGTATGTTAGTATGTTGAATGAATGTATGTTAGTATGTTGAATGAATGTATGTTAGTATGTTGAATGAATGTTTGTTAGTGTGTTGAATGAATGTATGTTAGCATGTTGAATTAAAGTATGTTGAATGAATGTATGTTAGCATGGTGAATTAAAGTATGTTGAATGAATGTATGTTAGTATGTTGAATGAATGTATGTTAGTATGTTGAATGAATGTATGTTAGTATGTTGAATGAATGTATGTTAGTATGTTGAATGAATGTATGTTAGTATGTTGAATGAATGTTTGTTAGTGTGTTGAATGAATGTATGTTAGCATGTTGAATTAAAGTATGTTGAATGAATGTATGTTAGTATGTTGAATGAATGTATGTTAGTATGTTGAATGAATGTATGTTAGTATATTGAATGAATGTATGTTGGTGTGTTGAATGAATGTATGTTAACATGTTGAATTAAAGTATGTTGAATGAATGTATGTTAGTATGTTGAATGAATGTATGTTAGTATGTTGAATGAATGTATGTTAGTATGTTGAATGAATGTATTATAGTGTGTTGAATGAATGTATGTTAGTATGTTGAATGAATGTATGTTAGTATGTTGAATGAATGTATGTTAGTATGTTGAATGAATGTATGTTAGTATGTTGAATGAATGTATGTTAGTATGTTGAATGAATTTATTATAGTATGTTGAATGAATGTATGTTAGTATGTTGAATGAATGTATGTTAGTATGTTGAATGAATGTATGTTAGTATGTTGAATGAAAGTATGCTGAAAGAAAGTAAATTAAATAAATGTATGTTAGTATGTTGAATGAATGTATGTTAGTATGTTGAATGAATGTATGTTAGTATGTTGAATGAATGTATGTTAGTATGTTGATTGAATATATGTTAGTATGATGATTGAATGTATGTTAGTATGTTGAATGAATGTATGTTAGTATGTTGATTGAATGTATGTTAGTATGATGATTGAATGTATGTTAGTATGTTGAATGAATGCATGTTAGCATGTTGAATTAAAGTATGTTGAATGAATATATGTTAGTATGTTGATTGAAAGTATGTTGAATGAATTTGTGTTAGTATGTTGAATGAATGTGTGTTATGTTGAATGAATGTATGTTAGTATGTTGATTGAATGTATGTTTAATGAATGTATGTTAGTATGTTGAATGAATGTATGTTAGTATGTATAATGAATGTATGTTAGAATGTTGAATGATTGTGTGTTAGTATGTTGAATGAATGTATGTTAGTATGTTGAATGATTGTATGTTAATATGTATAATGAATGTATGTTAGTATGTTGAATGATTGTATGTGAGTATGTTAAATGAATGTATGTTAGTATGTTGAATGAATGTATGTTAGTATGTTGAATGAATGTATGTTAGTATGTTGAATGAATGTATGTTAGCATGGTGAATTAAAGTATGTTGAATGAATGTATGTTAGTATGTTGAATGAATGTATGTTAGTATGTTGAATGAATGTATGTTAGTATATTGAATGAATGTATGTTGGTGTGTTGAATGAATGTATGTTAACATGTTGAATTAAAGTATGTTGAATGAATGTATGTTAGTATGTTGAATGAATGTATGTTAGTATGTTGAATGAATGTATGTTAGTATGTTGAATGAATGTATTATAGTGTGTTGAATGAATGTATGTTAGTATGTTGAATGAATGTATTATAGTATGTTGAATGAATGTATGTTAGTATGTTGAATGAATGTATGTTAGTATGTTGAATGAATGTATGTTAGTATGTTGAATGAAAGTATGCTGAATGAAAGTAAATTAAATAAATGTATGTTAGTATGTTGAATGAATGTATGTTAGTATGTTGAATGAATGTATGTTAGTATGTTGATTGAATGTATGTTAGTATGTTGAATGAATGTATGTTAGTATGTTGATTGAATGTATGTTAGTATGATGATTGAATGTATGTTAGTATGTTGAATGAATGTATGTTAGCATGTTGAATTAAAGTATGTTGAATGAATATATGTTAGTATGTTGATTGAAAGTATGTTGAATGAATTTGTGTTAGTATGTTGAATGAATGTATGTTAGTATGTTGATTGAATGTATGTTTAATGAATGTATGTTAGTATGTTGAATGAATGTATGTTAGTATGTATAATGAATGTATGTTAGAATGTTGAATGATTGTATGTTAGTATGTTGAATGATTGTATGTTAATATGTATAATGAATGTATGTTAGTATGTTGAATGATTGTATGTGAGTATGTTGAATGAATGTATGTTAGTATGTTGAATGAAAGTATGTTAGTATGTTGAATGATTGTATGTTAATATGTATAATGAATGTATGTTAGTATGTTGAATGATTGTATGTGAGTATGTTGAATGAATGTATGTTAGTATGTTGAATGAAAGTATGTTGAATGAATGTATGTTAGTATATGTTGAATGAAATTAAATTAAATGAATATGTTAGTATGTTGAATGAATGTATGTTAGTATGTTGAATGAATGTGTGTTATGTTGAATGAATGTATGTTAGTATGTTGAATGATTGTATGTTAGTATTTTGAATGAATGTATGTTAGTATGTTGAATGATTGTATGTTAGTATGTTGAATGAATGTATGTTAGTATGTTGAATGATTGTATGTTAGTATGTTGAATGATTGTATGTTAGTATGTATAATGAATGTATGTTAGTATGTTGAATGAATGTATGTTAGTATGTTGAATGATTGTATGTTAGTATGTTGAATGAATGTATGTTAGTATGTTGAATGATTGTATGTTAGTATGTATAATGAATGTATGTTAGTATGTTGAATGAATGTATGTTAGTATGTTGAATGATTGTATGTTAGTATGTTGAATGAATGTATGTTAGTATGTTGAATGAATGTATGTTAGTATGTTGAATGATTGTATGTTAGTATGTTGAATGAATGTATGTTAGTATGTTGAATGATTGTATGTTAGTATGTTGAATGAATGTATGTTAGTATGTTGAATGATTGTATGTTAGTATGTATAATGAATGTATGTTAGTATGTTGAATGATTGTATGTTAGTATGTTGAATGAATGTATGTTAGTATGTTGAATGAATGTATGTTAGTATGTTGAATGATTGTATGTTAGTATGTTGAAAGAATGTATGTTAGTATGTTGAATGAATGTATATTACTATGTTGAATGAAAGTATGTTGAATGAATGTATGTTAGTATGTTGAATGATTGTATGTTAGTATGTTGAAAGAATGTATGTTAGTATGTTGAATGAATGTATATTACTATGTTGAATGAAAGTATGTTGAATGAATGTATGTTAGTATGTTTAATGAAATTAAATTAAATGAATATGTTAGTATGTTGAATGAATGTATGTTTGTATGTTGAATGAAAGTATGTTGAATGAATGTATGTTAGTATGTTGAATGAATGTATATTAGTATGTTGAATGAATGTATGTCAGTATGTTGAATGAATGTATATTAGTATGTTGAATGAATGTATGTTAGTATGTTGAATGAAAGTATGTTGAATGAATGTATGTTAGTATGTTGAATGAAAGTATGTTGAATGAATGTATGTTAGTATATGTTGAATGAATGTGTTAGTATGTTGATTGAAAGTATGTTGAATGAATGTATTTTAGTATGTTGAATGAATGTATGTTAGTATGTTGAATGAAAGTATGCTGAATGAAAGTAAATTAAATGAATGTATGTTAGTATGTTGAATGAATGTATGTTAGTATATTGAATGAATGTTTGTTAGCATGTCGAATGAAAGTATGTTGAATGAATGTATGTTAGTATGTTGAATGAATGTATGTTAGTATGTTGAATGAAAGTATGTTGAATGAATGTATGTTAGTATGTTGAATGAATGTATGTTAGCATGTTGAATGACTGTATGTTATGAATGTATGTTAGTATGTTGAATGAATGTGTGTTAGTATGTTGAATGAAAGTAAATTAAATGAATGTATGTTAGTATGTTGAATGAATGTATGTTAGTATATTGAATGAATGTTTGTTAGCATGTCGAATGAAAGTATGTTGAATGAATGTATGTTAGTATGTTGAATGAATGTATGTTAGCATGTTGAATTAAAGTGTGTTGAATGAATGTATGTTAGTATGTTGAATGAATGTATGTTAGTATGTTGAATGAATGTATGTTAGTATGTTGAATGAATGTATGTTAGCATGTTGAATTAAAGTATGTTGAATGAAGGTATGTTAGTATGTTGAATGAATGTATGTTAGTATGTTGAATGAATGTATGTTAGTATGTTGAATGAATGTATGTTAGTATGTTGAATGAATGTATGTTAGCATGTTGAATTAAAGTATGTTGAATGAAGGTATGTTAGTATGTTGAATGAATGTATGTTAGTATGTTGAATGAATGTATGTTAGTGTGTTGAATGAATGTATGTTAGCATGTTGAATTAAAGTATGTTGAATGAATGTATGTTAGCATGTTGAATTAAAGTATGTTGAATGAATGTATGTTAGTATGTTGAATGAATGTATGTTAGTATGTTGAATGAATGTATGTTAGTATGTTGAATGAATGTATGTTAGTGTGTTGAATGAATGTATGTTTGTATGTTGAATGAATGTATGTTAGTATGTTGAATGAATGTATGTTAGTATGTTGAATGAATGTATGTTAGTATGTTGAATGAATGTATCTTAGTATGTTGAATGAATGTATGTTAGTATGTTGATTGAAAGTTTGTTGAATGAATGTATGTTAGTATGTTGAATGAATGTATGTTAGTGTGTTGAATGAATGTATGTTAGTATGTTGAATGAATGTATGTTTGTATGTTGAATGAATGTATGTTAGTATGTTGAATGAATGTATGTTAGTATGTTGAATGAATGTATGTTAGTATATGTTGAATGAATGTATGTTGAATGAATGTATTTTAGTACTTTGAATGAATGTATGTTAGTATGTTGATTGAAAGTATGTTGAATGAATGTATTTTAGTACTTTGAATGAATGTATGTTGGTATGTTGATTGAAAGTATGCTGAATGAAAGTAAATTAAATCAATGTATGTTAGTATGTTGAATGAATGTATGTTAGTATGTTGAATGAATGTATGTTAGTATATTGAATGTTTGTTAACATGTTGAATGAAAGTATGTTGAATGAATGTATGTTAGTATGTTGAATGAATGTATGTTAGTATGTTGAATGAAAGTATGTTGAATGAATGTATGTTAGTATGTTGAATGAAAGTATGTTGAATGAATGTATGTTAGTATGTTGAATGAATCTATGTTAGCATGTTGAATGAATGTATGTTAGTATATGTTGAATGAATGTATGTTAGCATGTTGAATGAATGTATGTTGAATGAATGTATGTTAGTATGTTGAATGAATGTATGTTAGTATATGTTGAATGAATGTATGTTAGTATGTTGAATGAAAGTATGTTGAATGAATGTATGTTAGTATGTTGAATGAATCTATGTTAGCATGTTGAATGAATGTATGTTGAATGAATGTATGTTAGTATGTTGAATGAATGTATGTTAGTATTTTGAATGAATGTATGTTAGTATATGTTGAATGAATATATGTTAGTGTGTTGATTGAAAGTATGTTGAATGAATGTATTTTATTACTTTGAATGAATGTATGTTAGTATGTTGAATGAAAGTATGCTGAATGAAAGTAAATTAAATGAATGTATGTTAGTATGTTGAATGAATGTATGTTAGTATGTTGAATGAATGTAAGTTAGTATATTGAATGAATGTTTGTTAGCATGTTGAATGAAAGTATGTTGAATGAATGTATGTTAGTATGTTGAATGAATGTATGTTAGCATGTTGAATGAAAGTATGTTGAATGAATGTATGTTGGTATGTTGAATGAATGTATGTTAGTATGTTGAATGAAAGTATGTTGAATGAATGTATGTTAGTATGTTGAATGAATCTATGTTAGCATGTTGAATGAATGTATGTTGAATGAATGTATGTTAGTATGTTGAATGAATGTATGTTAGTATGTTGAATGAATGTATGTTAGTATATGTTGAATGAATGTATGTTAGTATGTTGATTGAAAGTATGTTGAATGAATGTATTTTATTACTTTGAATGAATGTATGTTAGTATTTTGAATGAAAGTATGCTGAATGAAAGTAAATTAAATGAATGTATGTTAGTATGTTGAATGAATGTATGTTAGTATGTTGAATGAATGTAAGTTAGTATATTGAATGAATGTTTGTTAGCATGTTGAATGAAAGTATGTTGAATGAATGTATGTTAGTATGTTGAATGAATGTATGTTAGCATGTTGAATGAAAGTATGTTGAATGAATGTATGTTGGTATGTTGAATGAATGTATGTTAGTATGTTGAATGAAAGTATGTTGAATGAATGTATGTTAGTATGTTGAATGAATCTATGTTAGCATGTTGAATGAATGTATGTTGAATGAATGTATGTTAGTATGTTGAATGAATGTATGTTAGTATGTTGAATGAATGCATGTTAGTATATGTTGAATGAATGTATGTTAGTATGTTGATTGAAAGTATGTTGAATGAATGTATTTTATTACTTTGAATGAATGTATGTTAGTATTTTGAATGAAAGTATGCTGAATGAAAGTAAATTAAATTAATGTATGTTAGTATATTGAATGAATGTTTGTTAGCATGTTGAATGAAAGTATGTTGAATGAATGTATGTTAGTATGTTGAATGAATGTCTGTTAGTATGTTGAATGAATGTATGTTAGTATGTTGAATGAATGTATGTTAGCATGTTTAATGAATGTATGTTATTATATTGAATGAATGTTTGTTAACATGTTGAATGAAAGTATGTTGAATGAATGTATGTTGGTATGTTGAATGAATGTATGTTAGTATGTTGAATGAATGTATGTTAGTATGTTGAATGAAAGTATGTTGAATGAATGTATGTTAGTATGTTGAATGCATCTATGTTAGCATGTTGAATGAATGTATGTTGAATGAATGTATGTTAGTATGTTGAATGAATGTATTTTAGTATGTTGAATGAATGTATGTTAGTATATGTTGAATGAATGTATGTTAGTATGTTGATTGAAAGTATGTTGAATGAATGTATTTTATTACTTTGAATGAATGTATGTTAGTATGTTGAATGAAAGTATGCTGAATGAAAGTAAATTAAATCAATGCATGTTAGTATGTTGAATTAATGTATGTTAGTATATTGAATGGATGTTTGTTAGCATGTTGAATGAAAGTATGTTGAATGAATGTATGTTAGTATGTTGAATGAATGTCTGTTAGTATGTTGACTGAATGTATGTTAGCATGTTGAATGAATGTATGTTAGTATGTTGAATGAATGTATGTTAGTAAGTTGAATTAATGTGTTAGTATGTTGAATGAATGTATGTTAGTATGTTGAATGAATATATGTTAGTATGTTGAATGAATGTATGTTAGTATGTTGAATGAATGTATGTTAGTATGTTGAATGAATGTATGTTAGTATGTTGAGTGAATGTATGTTAGTATGTTGAATGAATGTATTTTAGCATGTTGAATTAAAGTATGTTGAATGAATGTATGTTAGTATGTTGAATGAATGTATGTTAGTATGTTGAATGAATGTATGTTAGTATGTTGAGTGAATGTATGTTAGTATGTTGAATGAATGTATTTTAGAATGTTGAATTAAAGTACGTTGAATGAATGTATGTTAGTATGTTGAATGAATGTATGTTAGTATGTTGAATGATTGTATGTTAGTATGTATAATGAATGTATGTTAGTATGTTGAATGATTGTATGTTAGTATGTTGAATGAATGTATGTTAGTATGTTGAATGAATGTATGTTAGTATGTTGAATGAAAGTAAATTAAATGAATATGTTAGTATGTTGAATGAATGTATGTTAGTATGTTGAATGATTGTATGTTAGTATGTTGAAAGAATGTATGTTAGTATGTTGAATGAATGTATATTACTATGTTGAATGAAAGTATGTTGAATGAATGTATGTTAGTATGTTTAATGAAATTAAATTAAATGAATATGTTAGTATGTTGAATGAATGTATGTTTGTATGTTGAATGAAAGTATGTTGAATGAATGTATGTTAGTATGTTGAATGAATGTATATTAGTATGTTGAATGAATGTATGTCAGTATGTTGAATGAATGTATATTAGTATGTTGAATGAATGTATGTTAGTATGTTGAATGAAAGTATGTTGAATGAATGTATGTTAGTATGTTGAATGAAAGTATGTTGAATGAATGTATGTTAGTATATGTTGAATGAATGTGTTAGTATGTTGATTGAAAGTATGTTGAATGAATGTATTTTAGTATGTTGAATGAATGTATGTTAGTATGTTGAATGAAAGTATGCTGAATGAAAGTAAATTAAATGAATGTATGTTAGTATGTTGAATGAATGTATGTTAGTATATTGAATGAATGTTTGTTAGCATGTCGAATGAAAGTATGTTGAATGAATGTATGTTAGTATGTTGAATGAATGTATGTTAGTATGTTGAATGAAAGTATGTTGAATGAATGTATGTTAGTATGTTGAATGAATGTATGTTAGCATGTTGAATGACTGTATGTTTTGAATGTATGTTAGTATGTTGAATGAATGTGTGTTAGTATGTTGAATGAAAGTAAATTAAATGAATGTATGTTAGTATGTTGAATGAATGTATGTTAGTATATTGAATGAATGTTTGTTAGCATGTCGAATGAAAGTATGTTGAATGAATGTATGTTAGTATGTTGAATGAATGTATGTTAGTATGTTGAATGAATGTATTTTAGTATGTTGAATGAATGTATGTTAGTATATGTTGAATGAATGTATGTTAGCATGTTGAATGAATGTATGTTGAATGAATGTATGTTAGTATGTTGAATGAATGTATTTTAGTATGTTGAATGAATGTATGTTAGTATATGTTGAATGAATGTATGTTAGTATGTTGAATGAAAGTATGCTGAATGAAAGTAAATTAAATGAATGCATGTTAGTATGTTGAATTAATGTATGTTAGTATATTGAATGGATGTTTGTTAGCATGTTGAATGAAAGTATGTTGAATGAATGTATGTTAGTATGTTGAATGAATGTCTGTTAGTATGTTGACTGAATGTATGTTAGCATGTTGAATGAATGTATGTTAGTATGTTGAATGAATGTATGTTAGTAAGTTGAATTAATGTGTTAGTATGTTGAATGAATGTATGTTAGTATGTTGAATGAATATATGTTAGTATGTTGAATGAATGTATGTTAGTATGTTGAATGAATGTATGTTAGTATGTTGAATGAATGTATGTTAGTATGTTGAGTGAATGTATGTTAGTATGTTGAATGAATGTATGTTAGTATGTTGAATGAATGTATGTTAGTATGTTGAATGAATGTATGTTAGTATGTTGAGTGAATGTATGTTAGTATGTTGAATGAATGTATTTTAGAATGTTGAATTAAAGTACGTTGAATGAATGTATGTTAGTATGTTGAATGAATGTATGTTAGTATGTTGAATGAATGTATGTTAATATGTTGAATGAATGTATGTTAGTATGTTGAATGATTGTATGTTAGTATGTTGAATGAATGTATGTTAGTAAGTTGAATTAATGTGTTAGTATGTTGAATGAATGTATGTTAGTATGTTGAATGAATATATGTTAGTATGTTGAATGAATGTATGTTAGTATGTTGAATGAATGTATGTTAGTATGTTGAATGAATGTATGTTAGTATGTTGAGTGAATGTATGTTAGTATGTTGAATGAATGTATTTTAGCATGTTGAATTAAAGTATGTTGAATGAATGTATGTTAGTATGTTGAATGAATGTATGTTAGTATGTTGAATGAATGTATGTTAGTATGTTGAGTGAATGTATGTTAGTATGTTGAATGAATGTATTTTAGAATGTTGAATTAAAGTACGTTGAATGAATGTATGTTAGTATGTTGAATGAATGTATGTTAGTATGTTGAATGAATGTATGTTAGTATGTTGAATGAATGTATGTTAGTATGTTGAATGAATGTATGTTAGTATGTTGAATGATTGTATGTTAGTATGTTGAATGATTGTATGTTAGTATGTTGAATGAATGTATGTTAATATGTTGAATGAAAGTATGTTGAATGAATGTATGTTAGTATGTTGATTGAAAGTATGTTGAATGAATGTATTTTATTACTTTGAATGAATGTATGTTAGTATGTTGAATGAAAGTATGCTGAATGAAAGTAAATTAAATGAATATGTTAGTATGTTGAATGAATGTATGTTAGTATGTTGAATGAATGTTTGTTAGCATGTTGAATGAAAGTATGTTGAATGAATGTATGTTAGCATGTTGAATGAATGTATGTTAGTATGTTGAATGAATGTATGTTAGTATGTTGAATGAATGTATGTTAGTATGTTGAATGATTGTATGTTAGTATGTTGAATGAATGTATGTATGTTAGTATGTTGTCGTGACAATGGACACAAGACTCATCATAGCAGGTTTGATTTGGATTTATTATTTCAATAAACGTTCTGTCTTCTTCTGGCAACTCGGTGGCGTTACTTTTCGTCCACTTCGGGGGTTCATCATATCGCTCTTGTCCTCCATCGTCGTGCTTGTTGTCTTGTTGCCGTGGTTTCCTCGCCTACTTCCTCCTTCCCCTCTTTTTTGCTGCAGCAACAGATGAGCAGATTGAGCGCAGGTGTGTGGTGAACGCACCTGACTTGGATGGCTGGCGCGTTACACTGCGTGCGTCTCGCCTCTTCTCTATGCCGCAAGCCCCGCCTCCTGGCCGCTATCTCGGGTAGGACTGGCATTTGTCCGGCACTGCTGTTGGCTCCTCAGCTCCGTCTCTCCACAGTAAGTTGGTATGTTGAAAGAATGTATGTTGAACTGTTTCAACATACTAAAATACATTCATTCAACATACTAACATACATTCATTCAACATACTAACATAAATTCATTCAACATACTAACATACATTCATTCAACATACTTTCATTCAACATACTAACATACATTCATTCAACATACTAACATACATTCATTCAACATACTAAAATGCATTCATTCAACATACTAACATACATTCATTCAACATACTAACATACATTCATTCAACATTCTATCATTCAACATACTTTAATTCAACATACTAAAATGCATTCATTCAACATACTAACATACATTCATTCAACATACTAACATACATTCATTCAACATACTTTCATTCAACATACTAACATACCTTCATTCAACATAATTTCATTCAACATACTAACATACCTTCATTCAACATAATTTCATTCAACATACTAACATACATTCATTCATTAAACTAACATACATTCATTCAACATATTAACATGCATTCATTCATCATACTAACATACATTTATTCAACATATTAACATACATTCATTCAACAAACTAACATACATTCATTCAACATACTAACATACATTCATTCAACATACATTCATTCAACATACTAACATACATTCATTCAACATACTTTCAATCAACATACTATCATTCAACATACTAACATACATTCATTCAACATACTTTCAATCAACATACTAAAATGCATTCATTCAACATTCTAACATACATTCATTCAACATACTAACATACATTCATTCAACATACTAACATACATTCATTCAACATACTTTCATTCAACATACTAACATACATTCATTCATTAAACTAACATACATTCATTCAACATATTAACATGCATTCATTCATCATACTAACATACATTTATTCAACATACTAACATACATTCATTCAACAAACTAACATACATTCATTCAACATACTAACATACATTCATTCAACATACATTCATTCAGCATACTAACATACATTCATTCAACATACTTTCAATCAACATACTATCATTCAACATTCTATCATTCAACATACTTTAATTCAACATACTAAAAACATACTAACATACATTCATTCAACATTCTAACAAACATTCATTCAATATACTAACATACATTCATTCAACATACTAACATACATTCATTCAACATACTAACATACATTCATTCAACATACTAACATACATTCATTCAACATACTTTCATTCAACATACTAACATACATTCATTCATTAAACTAACATACATTCATTCAACATATTAACATGCATTCATTCATCATACTAACATACATTTATTCAACATATTAACATACATTCATTCAACAAACTAACATACATTCATTCAACATACTAACATACATTCATTCAACATACATTCATTCAACATACTAACATACATTCATTCAACATACTTTCAATCAACATACTATCATTCAACATACTAACATACATTCATTCAACATACTTTCAATCAACATACTAAAATGCATTCATTCAACATTCTAACATACATTCATTCAACATACTAACATACATTCATTCAACATACTAACATACATTCATTCAACATACTTTCATTCAACATACTAACATACATTCATTCATTAAACTAACATACATTCATTCAACATATTAACATGCATTCATTCATCATACTAACATACATTTATTCAACATACTAACATACATTCATTCAACAAACTAACATACATTCATTCAACATACTAACATACATTCATTCAACATACATTCATTCAGCATACTAACATACATTCATTCAACATACTTTCAATCAACATACTATCATTCAACATTCTATCATTCAACATACTTTAATTCAACATACTAAAAACATACTAACATACATTCATTCAACATTCTAACAAACATTCATTCAATATACTAACATACATTCATTCAACATACTAACATACATTCATTCAACATACTTTCATTCAACATACTAACATACATTCATTTAACATACTAACATACATTCCTTCAACATACTAACATACATTCATTCAACATACCAACATACATTCATTAAACATACTTTCAATCAACATACTATCATTCAACATACTTTAATTCAACATACTAAAATGCATTCATTCAACATACTTTCATTCAACATACTTTCATTCAATATATTAACATACATTCATTCAACATACTAACATACATTCATTCAACATACTAACATACATTCATTCAACATACTAACATACCTTCATTCAACATAATTTCATTCAACATACTAACATACATTCATTCATTAAACTAACATACATTCATTCAACATATTAACATGCATTCATTCATCATACTAACATACATTTATTCAACATACTAACATACATTCATTCAACATACTAACATACATTCATTCAACATACTTTCATTCAACATACCGACATACATTCATTCAACATACCAACATACATTCATTCAACATCCTAACATACATTCATTCAACACACAAACCTACATTCATTCAACATACTAACATACATTCATTCAACATACTAACATACATTCATTCAACATACAAACCTACATTCATTCATTAAACTAACATACATTCATTCAACATACTAACATACATTCAGTCATTAAACTAACATACATTCATTCAACATACTAACATACATTCATTCAACATACTAACATACATTCATTCAACATACTAACATACATTCATTCAACATACTAACATACATTCAACATATTCATTCAACATACTAACATACCTTCATTCAACATAATTTCATTCAACATACTAACATACATTCATTCATTAAACTAACATACATTCATTCAACATACTAACATACATTCATTCAACATACTTTCATTCAACATCCTAACATACATTCATTCAACATACAAACCTACATTCATTCATTAAACTAACATACATTCATTCAACAAACTAACATACATCAATCAACATACATTTTTTCAACATACTTTCATTCAACATACCAACAGGCATTCATTCAACATACCAACATACATTCATTCAACATACTAACATACATTCATTCAACATACTAACATACATTCATTCAACATACTAACATACATTCATTCAACATACTAACATACATTCATTCAACATAATTTCATTCAACACACTAACATACATTCATTCATTAAACTAACATACATTCATTCAACATATTAACATGCATTCATTCATCATACTAACATACATTCATTCATTAAACTAACATACATTCATTCAACATATTAACATGCATTCATTCATCATACTAACATACATTCATTCAACATACTAACATACATTCATTCAACATACCACCATACATTCATTCAACATACTTTCAATCAACATACTAACATACATTCATTCAACATACTTTCATTCAACAAACCAACATACATTCATTCAACATACCAACATACATTCATTCAACATACTAACATACATTCATTCAACATCCTAACATACATTCATTCAACATGCAAACCTACATTCATTCATTAAACTAACATACATTCATTCAACAAACTAACATACATCAATCAACATACATTTTTTCAACATACTTTCATTCAACATACCAACAGGCATTCATTCAACATACATTCATTCAACATCCTAACATACATTCATTCAACATACAAACCTACATTCATTCATTAAACTAACATACATTCATTCAACAAACTAACATACATCAATCAACATACATTTTTTCAACATACTTTCATTCAACATACCAACAGGCATTCATTCAACATACCAACATACATTCATTCAACATACTAACATACATTCATTCAACATACTAACATACATTCATTCAACATACTAACATACATTCATTCAACATAATTTCATTCAACACACTAACATACAGTCATTCATTAAACTAACATACATTCATTCAACATATTAACATGCATTTATTCATCATACTAACATACATTTATTCAACATACTAACATACATTCATTCAAAATACTAACATACATTCATTCAACATACTTTCAATCAACATACTAACATACATTCATTCAACATACTTTCAATCAACATACTAACATACATTCATTCAACATACTTTCATTCAACAAACCAACATACATTCATTCAACATACCAACATACATTAATTCAACATACTAACATACATTCATTCAACATACAAACCTACATTCATTCATTAAACTAACATACATTCATTCAACAAACTAACATACATCAATCAACATACATTCATTCAACATACTTTCATTCAACATACTAACATACATTCATTCAACATACAAACCTACATTCATTCAACATACAAACCTACATTCATTCATTAAACTAACATACATTCATTCAACATACTAACATACATTCATTCAACATACCAACATACATTCATTCAACATACAAACCTACATTCATTCATTAAACTAACATACATTCATTCAACATACTAACATACATTCAGTCATTAAACTAACATACATTCATTCAACATACTAACATACATTAATTCAACATACTAACATACATTCATTCAACATACTTTCAATCAACATACTAACATACATTCATTCAACATACTTTCATTCAACATACCAACATACATTCATTCAACATACATTCAATAAACATACTAACATACATTCATTCAACATACTACCATACATTCATTCATCATATTTTTAATCAACATACTAACATACATTCATTCAACATACTTTCATTCAACAAACTAACATACATTCATTTAACTTACTTTCATTCAACATACTCAAATACATTCATTCAACATACTAACATGCTTTCATTCAAAGTACTTTCATTCAACATACTAACATACATTCGTTCAACATACTAACACACATTCTTTCAATATACTAACATACTTTCATTCACCATACTCACATACATTCATTCAACATACTAACATACATTCATTCAACACACTAACACATGAATTTGGCATACTAGCATACATTTATTCAACATACTAACATACATTCATTCAACATACTAACATGCATTCATTCAACATATTAACATACATTTATTCAACATACTAACATGCATTCATTCAACATACTTTCATTCAACATTCCAACATACATTCATTCAACATATTTTAATTCAACGTACTAACATACATTCATTCAACATACTATCATTCAACATACTAACATACATTCATTCAACATACTAACATACATTCATTCAACATACCAACATACATTCATTCAACATACAAACCTACATTCATTCATTAAACTAACATACATTCATTCAACATACTAACATACATTCAGTCATTAAACTAACATACATTCATTCAACATACTAACATACATTAATTCAACATACTAACATACATTCATTCAACATACTTTCAATCAACATACTAACATACATTCATTCAACATACTTTCATTCAACATACCAACATACATTCATTCAACATACATTCAATAAACATACTAACATACATTCATTCAACATACTACCATACATTCATTCATCATATTTTTAATCAACATACTAACATACATTCATTCAACATACTTTCATTCAACAAACTAACATACATTCATTTAACTTACTTTCATTCAACATACTCAAATACATTCATTCAACATACTAACATGCTTTCATTCAAAGTACTTTCATTCAACATACTAACATACATTCGTTCAACATACTAACACACATTCTTTCAACATACTAACATACTTTCATTCACCATACTCACATACATTCATTCAACATACTAACATACATTCATTCAACACACTAACACATGGATTTGGCATACTAGCATACATTTATTCAACATACTAACATACATTCATTCAACATACTAACATGCATTCATTCAACATATTAACATACATTTATTCAACATACTAACATGCATTCATTCAACATACTTTCATTCAACATTCCAACATACATTCATTCAACATATTTTAATTCAACGTACTAACATACATTCATTCAACATACTATCATTCAACATACTAACATACATTCATTCAACATACTTTCGTTCAACAAACTAACACATTCATTCAATATATTTTCATTCAACATACTATTATTCAACATACTAATATACATTGAAAGTATGTTGAATGAATGTATGTTGAATGAAAGTATTTTAGTTTGTTGAATGCATGTATGTTGAACTTATGTATGTCAGTATGTTGAATGAATGAAGTTAGCATGTTGAATGAAAATATGTTGAATGAATTAATGTTTTTATGTTGAATGAATGTATGTTTGTATGTTGAATGAATGTATGTTAGTATGTTGAATGAAGGAAGTTAGCATGTTGAATGAAAATATGTTGAATGAATGTATGTTAGTAAGTTGAACGAAAGTATGTTAGTATGTTGAATGAATGTATGTTAGTATCTTGAATGAAATTATGTTGAATGAATGTATGTTAGTATGTTAAATCAAAGCATGTTGAATGAATGTATGTTAGTATGTTGAATGAAAGTATGTTGAATGAATGTATGTTAGTATGTTGATTGAATGTATGTTAGTGTGTTGAATGAATGTATGTTAGTATGTTGAATGAATGTATTTTAGTAAGTTGAATGAAATTATGTTGAATGAATGTATTTTAGTATGCTGAATGAATGTATGTTACTATGTTGAATGAAAGTATGTTGAATGAATGTATGTTAGTATGTTGAATGAAAGTATGTTGAATGAATGTATGTTAGTATGTTGAATGAATGTATGTTAGTATGTTGAATGAATGTATGTTAGTATGTTGAATTAAAGTATGTTAGTATGTTGAATGAATGTATGTTGAATGAAAGTATGTTGAATGAATGTATGTTAGTATGTTGAATGTTTGTATGTTGAATGAATGTATGTTAGTATGTTGAATGAATGTATGTTACATGTTGTTTGAATGAATGTTTGTATGTTGTATGTTGAATGAATGTCTGTTAGTATGTTGAATGAAAGTATGTTGAATGAATGTATGTTAGTATGTTGAATGAAAGTATGTTGAATGAAAGTATGTTGAATGAATGTATGTTGAATGAAAGTATGTTGAATGAATGTATGTTAGTATATTGAATAAATGTATGTTAGTATGTTGAATGAAAGTATGTTGAATGAAAGTATGTTGAATGAATGTATGTTAGTATGTTGAATGAAAGTATGTTGAATGAAAGTATATTGAATGAATGTATGTTAGTATGTTGAATGAATGAATGTTAGTCTGTTGAATGAATGTATGTTTGTATGTTAGTATGTTGAATGAATGTCTGTTAGTATGTTGAATGAATGTATGTTAGTATGTTGAATGAATGTATGTTAGTATGTTGAATGAAAGTATGTTGAATGAAAGTATGTTGAATGAATGTATGTTTGTATGTGGAATGAATGTATGTTTGTATGTTGAATGAATGTATGTTAGTATGTTGAATGAATGTATGTTAGTATATTGAATGAATGTATGTTAGTATGTTGAATGAAAGTATGTTGAATGAATGTATGTTAGTATATTGAATGAAAGTATGTTGAATGAAAGTATGTTGAATGAATGTATGTTAGTATGTTGAATGAATGTATGTTTGTATGTGGAATGAATGTATGTTTGTATGTTGAATGAATGAATGTTAGTAAGTTGAATGAATGTATGTTAGTAAGTTGAATGAATGTATGTTACTATGTTGAATGAATGTATGTTAGTATGTTGAATGAATGTATGTTAGTATGTTGAATGAATGCATGTTTGTATGTTGAATGAATGAATGTTAGCATGTTGAATGAATGTATGTTAGTATGTTGAATGAATGTATGTTAGTATGTTAAATGAATGAATGTTAGTATGTTGAATGAATGTATGTTTGTATGTTGAATGAATGCATGTTTGTATGTTGAATGAATGCATGTTAGTATGTTGAATGAATGAATGTTAGTATGTTGAATGAATGTTAGTATGTTGAATGAATGTGTGTTAGTATGTTGAATGAATGTATGTTAGTATGTTGAATGAATGTATGTTAGTATGTTGAATGAATGTATGTTAGTATGTTGAATGAATGAATGTTAGTATGTTGAATGAATGTATGTTAGTATGTTGAATGAATGTATGTTAGTATGTTGAATGAATGTATGTTAGTATGTTGAATGAATGTATGTTAGTATGTTGAATGAATGTATGTTAGTATGTTGAATGAATGAATGTTAGTATGTTGAATGAATGTTAGTATGTTGAATGAATGTATGTTTGTATGTTGAATGAATGCATGTTTGTATGTTGAATGAATGCATGTTAGTATGTTGAATGAATGTATGTTCGTATGTTGAATGAATCAATGTTAGTATGTTGAATGAATGTATGTTTGTATGTTAGTATGTTGAATGAATGTATGTTTGTATGTTAGTATGTTGAATGAACTTATGTTAGTATGTTGAATGAATGAATGTTAGTATGTTGAACGAATGAATGTTAGTATGTTGAATGAATGTATGTTAGTATGTTGAATGAATGTATGTTAGTATGTTGAATGAAAGTATGTTGAATGAAAGTATGTTGAATGAATGTATGTTAGTATGTTGAATGAATGTATGTTTGTATGTGGAATGAATGTATGTTTGTATGTTGAATGAATGAATGTTAGTAAGTTGAATGAATGTATGTTAGTAAGTTGAATGAATGTATGTTACTATGTTGAATGAAAGTATGTTGAATGAATGTATGTTAGTATGTTGAATGAATGCATGTTAGTAAGTTGAATGAATGTATGTTAGTAAGTTGAATGAATGTATGTTACTATGTTGAATGAAAGTATGTTGAATGAATGTATGTTAGTATGTTGAATGAATGCATGTTTGTATGTTGAATGAATGAATGTTAGCATGTTGAATGAATGTATGTTAGTATGTTGAATGAAAGTATGTTGAATGAATGTATGTTAGTATGTTGAATGAATGTATGTTAGTATGTTGAATGAATGTATGTTAGTATGTTGAATGAATGAATGTTAGTATGTTGAATGAATGTATGTTTGTATGTGGAATGAATGTATGTTTGTATGTTGAATGAATGAATGTTAGTAAGTTGAATGAATGTATGTTAGTAAGTTGAATGAATGTATGTTACTATGTTGAATGAAAGTATGTTGAATGAATGTATGTTAGTATGTTGAATGAATGCATGTTTGTATGTTGAATGAATGAATGTTAGCATGTTGAATGAATGTATGTTAGTATGTTGAATGAAAGTATGTTGAATGAATGTATGTTAGTATGTTGAATGAATGTATGTTAGTATGTTGAATGAATGTATGTTAGTATGTTGAATGAATGTATGTTAGTATGTTGAATGAATGTATGTTAGTATGTTGAATGAATGTATGTTAGTATGTTGAATGAATGAATGTTAGTATGTTGAATGAATGTATGTTTGTATGTTGAATGAATGCATGTTTGTATGTTGAATGAATGCATGTTAGTATGTTGAATGAATGTATGTTCGTATGTTGAATGAATGAATGTTAGTATGTTGAATGAATGTATGTTAGTATGTTGAATGAATGTATGTTAGTATGTTGAATGAATGTATGTTAGTATGTTGAATGAATGTATGTTAGTATGTTGAATGAATGAATGTTAGTATGTTGAATGAATGTTAGTATGTTGAATGAATGCATGTTTGTATGTTGAATGAATGCATGTTAGTATGTTGAATGCATGTATGTTCGTATGTTGAATGAATGAATGTTAGTATGTTGAATGAATGTATGTTTGTATGTTAGTATGTTGAATGAATGTATGTTTGTATGTTAGTATGTTGAATGAACTTATGTTAGTATGTTGAATGAATGAATGTTAGTATGTTGAACGAATGAATGTTAGTATGTTGAATAAATGTATGTTTGTATGTTATTATGTTGAATGAACTTATGTTAGTATGTTGAATGAATGTATGTTAGTATGTTGAATGAATGCATGTTTGTATGTTGAATGAATGAATGTTAGCATGTTGAATGAATGTATGTTAGTATGTTGAATGAAAGTATGTTGAATGAATGTATGTTAGTATGTTGAATGAATGTATGTTAGTATGTTGAATGAATGTATGTTAGTATGTTGAATGAATGCATGTTTGTATGTTGAATGAATGAATGTTAGCATGTTGAATGAATGTATGTTAGTATGTTGAATGAAAGTATGTTGAATGAATGTATGTTAGTATGTTGAATGAATGTATGTTAGTATGTTGAATGAATGTATGTTAGTATGTTGAATGAATGAATGTTAGTATGTTGAATGAATGTATGTTTGTATGTGGAATGAATGTATGTTTGTATGTTGAATGAATGAATGTTAGTAAGTTGAATGAATGTATGTTAGTAAGTTGAATGAATGTATGTTACTATGTTGAATGAAAGTATGTTGAATGAATGTATGTTAGTATGTTGAATGAATGCATGTTTGTATGTTGAATGAATGAATGTTAGCATGTTGAATGAATGTATGTTAGTATGTTGAATGAAAGTATGTTGAATGAATGTATGTTAGTATGTTGAATGAATGTATGTTAGTATGTTGAATGAATGTATGTTAGTATGTTGAATGAATGTATGTTAGTATATTGAATGAATGTATGTTAGTATGTTGAATGAATGTATGTTAGTATGTTGAATGAATGAATGTTAGTATGTTGAATGAATGTATGTTTGTATGTGGAATGAATGTATGTTTGTATGTTGAATGAATGAATGTTAGTAAGTTGAATGAATGTATGTTAGTAAGTTGAATGAATGTATGTTACTATGTTGAATGAAAGTATGTTGAATGAATGTATGTTAGTATGTTGAATGAATGCATGTTTGTATGTTGAATGAATGAATGTTAGCATGTTGAATGAATGTATGTTAGTATGTTGAATGAAAGTATGTTGAATGAATGTATGTTAGTATGTTGAATGAATGTATGTTAGTATGTTGAATGAATGTATGTTAGTATGTTGAATGAATGTATGTTAGTATGTTGAATGAATGAATGTTAGTATGTTGAATGAATGTATGTTTGTATGTTGAATGAATGCATGTTTGTATGTTGAATGAATGCATGTTAGTATGTTGAATGAATGTATGTTCGTATGTTGAATGAATGAATGTTAGTATGTTGAATGAATGTATGTTAGTATGTTGAATGAATGTATGTTAGTATGTTGAATGAATGTATGTTAGTATGTTGAATGAATGTATGTTAGTATGTTGAATGAATGAATGTTAGTATGTCAAATGAATGTTAGTATGTTGAATGAATGCATGTTTGTATGTTGAATGAATGCATGTTAGTATGTTGAATGCATGTATGTTCGTATGTTGAATGATTGTATGTTAGTATGTTGAATGATTGTATGTTAGTATGTTGAATGAATGTATGTTAATATGTTGAATGAAAGTATGTTGAATGAATGTATGTTAGTATGTTGATTGAAAGTATGTTGAATGAATGTATTTTATTACTTTGAATGAATGTATGTTAGTATGTTGAATGAAAGTATGCTGAATGAAAGTAAATTAAATGAATATGTTAGTATGTTGAATGAATGTATGTTAGTATGTTGAATGAATGTATGTTAGTATGTTGAATGAATGTATGTTAGTATGTTGAATGAATGTATGTTAGTATGTTGAATGATTGTATGTTAGTATGTTGAATGAATGTATGTTAGTATGTTGAATGAATGTATGTTAGTATGTTGAATGAATGTATGTATGTTAGTATGTTGTCGTGACAATGGACACAAGACTCATCATAGCAGGTTTGATTTGGATTTATTATTTCAATAAACGTTCTGTCTTCTTCTGGCAACTCGGTGGCGTTACTTTTCGTCCACTTCGGGGGTTCATCATATCGCTCTTGTCCTCCATCGTCGTGCTTGTTGTCTTGTTGCCGTGGTTTCCTCGCCTACTTCCTCCTTCCCCTCTTTTTTGCTGCAGCAACAGATGAGCAGATTGAGCGCAGGTGTGTGGTGAACGCACCTGACTTGGATGGCTGGCGCGTTACACTGCGTGCGTCTCGCCTCTTCTCTATGCCGCAAGCCCCGCCTCCTGGCCGCTATCTCGGGTAGGACTGGCATTTGTCCGGCACTGCTGTTGGCTCCTCAGCTCCGTCTCTCCACAGTAAGTTGGTATGTTGAAAGAATGTATGTTGAACTGTTTCAACATACTAAAATACATTCATTCAACATACTAACATACATTCATTCAACATACTAACATAAATTCATTCAACATACTTTCATTCAACATACTAACATACATTCATTCATTAAACTAACATACATTCATTCAACATATTAACATGCATTCATTCATCATACTAACATACATTTATTCAACATACTAACATACATTCATTCAACAAACTAACATACATTCATTCAACATACTAAAATGCATTCATTCAACATACTAACATACATTCATTCAACATACTAACATACATTCATTCAACATTCTATCATTCAACATACTTTAATTCAACATACTAAAATGCATTCATTCAACATACTAACATACATTCATTCAACATTCTATCATTCAACATACTTTAATTCAACATACTAAAATGCATTCATTCAACATACTAACATACATTCATTCAACATACTAACATACATTCATTCAACATACTTTCATTCAACATACTAACATACCTTCATTCAACATAATTTCATTCAACATACTAACATACATTCATTCATTAAACTAACATACATTCATTCAACATATTAACATGCATTCATTCATCATACTAACATACATTTATTCAACATATTAACATACATTCATTCAACAAACTAACATACATTCATTCAACATACTAACATACATTCATTCAACATACATTCATTCAACATACTAACATACATTCATTCAACATACTTTCAATCAACATACTATCATTCAACATACTAACATACATTCATTCAACATACTTTCAATCAACATACTAAAATGCATTCATTCAACATTCTAACATACATTCATTCAACATACTAACATACATTCATTCAACATACCACCATACATTCATTCAACATACTTTCAATCAACATACTAACATACATTCATTCAACATACATTCAATCAACATACTAACATACATTCATTCAACATACATTCATTCAACATACTAACATACATTCATTCAACATACTAACATACATTCATTCAACATACTAACATACATTCATTCAACATTCTATCATTCAACATACTTTAATTCAACATACTAAAATGCATTCATTCAACATACTAACATACATTCATTCAACATACTAACATACATTCATTCAACATACTAACATACATTCATTCAACATACTAACATACATTCATTCAACATACTAACATACATTCATTCAACATACTTTCATTCAACATACTAACATACCTTCATTCAACATAATTTCATTCAACATACTAACATACCTTCATTCAACATAATTTCATTCAACATACTAACATACATTCATTCATTAAACTAACATACATTCATTCAACATATTAACATGCATTCATTCATCATACTAACATACATTTATTCAACATATTAACATACATTCATTCAACAAACTAACATACATTCATTCAACATACTAACATACATTCATTCAACATACATTCATTCAACATACTAACATACATTCATTCAACATACTTTCAATCAACATACTATCATTCAACATACTAACATACATTCATTCAACATACTTTCAATCAACATACTAAAATGCATTCATTCAACATTCTAACATACATTCATTCAACATACTAACATACATTCATTCAACATACTAACATACATTCATTCAACATACTTTCATTCAACATACTAACATACCTTCATTCAACATAATTTCATTCAACGTACTAACATACATTCATTCATTAAACTAACATACATTCATTCAACATATTAACATGCATTCATTCATCATACTAACATACATTTATTCAACATACTAACATACATTCATTCAACAAACTAACATACATTCATTCAACATACTAACATACATTCATTCAACATACATTCATTCAGCATACTAACATACATTCATTCAACATACTTTCAATCAACATACTATCATTCAACATTCTATCATTCAACATACTTTAATTCAACATACTAAAAACATACTAACATACATTCATTCAACATTCTAACAAACATTCATTCAATATACTAACATACATTCATTCAACATACTAACATACATTCATTCAACATACTTTCATTCAACATACTAACATACATTCATTTAACATACTAACATACATTCCTTCAACATACTAACATACATTCATTCAACATACTAACATACATTCATTAAACATACTTTCAATCAACATACTATCATTCAACATACTTTAATTCAACATACTAAAATGCATTCATTCAACATACTTTCATTCAACATACTTTCATTCAATATATTAACATACATTCATTCAACATACTAACATACATTCATTCAACATACTAACATACATTCATTCAACATACTAACATACCTTCATTCAACATAATTTCATTCAACATACTAACATACATTCATTCATTAAACTAACATACATTCATTCAACATATTAACATGCATTCATTCATCATACTAACATACATTTATTCAACATACTAACATACATTCATTCAACATACTAACATACATTCATTCAACATACTTTCATTCAACATACCGACATACATTCATTCAACATACCAACATACATTCATTCAACATCCTAACATACATTCATTCAACACACAAACCTACATTCATTCAACATACTAACATACATTCATTCAACATACTAACATACATTCATTCAACATACAAACCTACATTCAGTCATTAAACTAACATACATTCATTCAACATACTAACATACATTCAGTCATTAAACTAACATACATTCATTCAACATACTAACATACATTCATTCAACATACTAACATACATTCATTCAACATACTAACATACATTCAACATATTCATTCAACATACTAACATACCTTCATTCAACATAATTTCATTCAACATACTAACATACATTCATTCATTAAACTAACATACATTCATTCAACATACTAACATACATTCATTCAACATACCACCATACATTCATTCAACATACTTTCATTCAACATCCTAACATACATTCATTCAACATACAAACCTACATTCATTCATTAAACTAACATACATTCATTCAACAAACTAACATACATCAATCAACATACATTTTTTCAACATACTTTCATTCAACATACCAACAGGCATTCATTCAACATACCAACATACATTCATTCAACATACTAACATACATTCATTCAACATACTAACATACATTCATTCAACATACTAACATACATTCATTCAACATAATTTCATTCAACACACTAACATACATTCATTCATTAAACTAACATACATTCATTCAACATATTAACATGCATTCATTCATCATACTAACATACATTCATTCATTAAACTAACATACATTCATTCAACATATTAACATGCATTCATTCATCATACTAACATACATTCATTCAACATACTAACATACATTCATTCAACATACCACCATACATTCATTCAACATACTTTCAATCAACATACTAACATACATTCATTCAACATACTTTCATTCAACAAACCAACATACATTCATTCAACATACCAACATACATTCATTCAACATACTAACATACATTCATTCAACATCCTAACATACATTCATTCAACATACAAACCTACATTCATTCATTAAACTAACATACATTCATTCAACAAACTAACATACATCAATCAACATACATTTTTTCAACATACTTTCATTCAACATACCAACATACATTCATTCAACATACTAACATACATTCATTCAACATACTAACATACATTCATTCAACATACTAACATACATTCATTCAACATACTAACATACATTCATTCAACATACTAACATACATTCATTCAACATACTAACATACATTCATTCAACATACTAACATACATTCATTCAACATACTAACATACATTCATTCAACATAATTTCATTCAACACACTAACATACATTCATTCATTAAACTAACATACATTCATTCAACATATTAACATGCATTCATTCATCATACTAACATACATTTATTCAACATACTAACATACATTCATTCAAAATACTAACATACATTCATTCAACATACCACCATACATTCATTCAACATACTTTCATTCAACAAACCAACATACATTCATTCAACAAACTAACATACATCAATCAACATACATTCATTCAACATACTTTCATTCAACATACTAACATGCATTCATTCAACATACAAACCTACATTCATTCATTAAACTAACATACATTCATTCATTAAACTAACATACATTCATTCAACATACTAACATACATTAATTCAACATACTAACATACATTCATTCAACATACTTTCAATCAACATACCAACATACATTCATTCAACATACATTCAATAAACATACTAACATACATTAATTCAACATACTACCATACATTCATTCATCATATTTTTAATTAACATACTAACATACATTCATTCAACATACTTTCATTCAACAAACTAACATACATTCATTTAACTTATTTTCATTCAACATACTAACATACATTCATTCAACATACTTTCATTCAACAAACTAACATACATTCATTTAACTTACTTTCATTCAACATACCAACATACATTAATTCAACATACTTTCATTCAACATACTAACATACATTCATTTAACTTACTTTCATTCAACATACTCAAATACATTCATTCAACATACTAACATGCTTTCATTCAAAGTACTTTCATTCAACATACTAACATACATTCGTTCAACATACTAACACACATTCTTTCAACATACTAACATACTTTCATTCACCATACTAACATACATTCATTCAACATACTAACATACATTCATTCAACACACTAACACATGAATTTGGCATACTAGCATACATTTATTCAACATACTAACATACATTCATTCAACATACTAACATGCATTCATTCAACATATTAACATACATTTATTCAACATACTAACATGCATTCATTCAACATACTTTCATTCAACATTCCAACATACATTCATTCAACATATTTTAATTCAACGTACTAACATACATTCATTCAACATACTATCATTCAACATACTAACATACATTCATTCAACATACTTTCGTTCAACAAACTAACACATTCATTCAATATATTTTCATTCAACATACTATTATTCAACATACTAATATACATTGAAAGTATGTTGAATGAATGTATGTTGAATGAAAGTATTTTAGTTTGTTGAATGCATGTATGTTGAACTTATGTATGTTAGTATGTTGAATGAATGAAGTTAGCATGTTGAATGAAAATATGTTGAATGAATTAATGTTTTTATGTTGAATGAATGTATGTTTGTATGTTGAATGAATGTATGTTAGTATGTTGAATGAAGGAAGTTAGCATGTTGAATGAAAATATGTTGAATGAATGTATGTTAGTAAGTTGAACGAAAGTATGTTAGTATGTTGAATGAATGTATGTTAGTATCTTGAATGAAATTATGTTGAATGAATGTATGTTAGTATGTTAAATCAAAGCCTGTTGAATGAATGTATGTTAGTATGTTGAATGAATGTATGTTAGTATGTTGAATGAAAGTATGTTGAATGAATGTATGTTAGTATGTTGATTGAATGTATGTTAGTGTGTTGAATGAATGTATGTTAGTATGTTGAATGAAAGTATGTTGAATGAATGTATGTTAGTATGTTGATTGAATGTATGTTAGTATGTTGAATGAATGTATTTTAGTAAGCTGAATGAAATTATGTTGAATGAATGTATTTTAGTATGCTGAATGAATGTATGTTACTATGTTGAATGAAAGTATGTTGAATGAATGTATGTTAGTATGTTGAATAAATGTATGTTAGTTTGTTGAATGAATGTATGTTAGTATGTTGAATTAAAGTATGTTAGTATGTTGAATGAATGTATGTTGAATGAAAGTATGTTGAATGAATGTATGTTAGTATGTTGAATGTTTGTATGTTGAATGAATGTATGTTAGTATGTTGAATGAATGTATGTTACATGTTGTTTGAATGAATGTTTGTATGTTGTATGTTGAATGAATGTCTGTTAGTATGTTGAATGAAAGTATGTTGAATGAATGTATGTTAGTATGTTGAATGAAAGTATGTTGAATGAAAGTATGTTGAATGAATGTATGTTGAATGAAAGTATGTTGAATGAATGTATGTTAGTATATTGAATAAATGTATGTTAGTATGTTGAATGAAAGTATGTTGAATGAAAGTATGTTGAATGAATGTATGTTAGTATGTTGAATGAAAGTATGTTGAATGAAAGTATGTTGAATGAAAGTATGTTGAATGAAAGTATGTTGAATGAATGTATATTGAATGAATGTATGTTAGTGTGTTGAATGAATGAATGTTAGTCTGTTGAATGAATGTATGTTTGTATGTTAGTATGTTGAATGAATGTCTGTTAGTATGTTGAATGAAAGTATGTTGAATGAAAGTATATTGAATGAATGTATGTTAGTATGTTGAATGAATGAATGTTAGTCTGTTGAATGAATGTATGTTTGTATGTTAGTATGTTGAATGAATGTCTGTTAGTATGTTGAATGAATGTATGTTAGTATGTTGAATGAATGTATGTTAGTATGTTGAATGAAAGTATGTTGAATGAAAGTATGTTGAATGAATGTATGTTTGTATGTGGAATGAATGTATGTTTGTATGTTGAATGAATGTATGTTAGTATGTTGAATGAATGTATGTTAGTATATTGAATGAATGTATGTTAGTATGTTGAATGAAAGTATGTTGAATGAAAGTATGTTGAATGAATGTATGTTAGTATGTTGAATGAATGTATGTTTGTATGTGGAATGAATGTATGTTTGTATGTTGAATGAATGAATGTTAGTAAGTTGAATGAATGTATGTTAGTAAGTTGAATGAATGTATGTTACTATGTTGAATGAATGTATGTTAGTATGTTGAATGAATGTATGTTAGTATGTTGAATGAATGCATGTTTGTATGTTGAATGAATGAATGTTAGCATGTTGAATGAATGTATGTTAGTATGTTGAATGAACGTATGTTAGTATGTTGAATGAATGAATGTTAGTATGTTGAATGAATGTATGTTTGTATGTTGAATGAATGCATGTTTGTATGTTGAATGAATGCATGTTAGTATGTTGAATGAATGTATGTTCGTATGTTGAATGAATGAATGTTAGTATGTTGAATGAATGTATGTTAGTACGTTGAATGAATGTATGTTAGTATGTTGAATGAATGTATGTTAGTATGTTGAATGAATGTATGTTAGTATGTTGAATGAATGTATGTTAGTATGTTGAATGAATGAATGTTAGTATGTTGAATGAATGTTAGTATGTTGAATGAATGTATGTTTGTATGTTGAATGAATGCATGTTTGTATGTTGAATGAATGCATGTTAGTATGTTGAATGAATGTATGTTCGTATGTTGAATGAATCAATGTTAGTATGTTGAATGAATGTATGTTTGTATGTTACTATGTTGAATGAATGTATGTTTGTATGTTAGTATGTTGAATGAACTTATGTTAGTATGTTGAATGAATGAATGTTAGTATGTTGAACGAATGAATGTTAGTATGTTGAATGAATGTATGTTAGTATGTTGAATGAATGTATGTTAGTATGTTGAATGAAAGTATGTTGAATGAAAGTATGTTGAATGAATGTATGTTAGTATGTTGAATGAATGTATGTTTGTATGTGGAATGAATGTATGTTTGTATGTTGAATGAATGAATGTTAGTAAGTTGAATGAATGTATGTTAGTAAGTTGAATGAATGTATGTTACTATGTTGAATGAAAGTATGTTGAATGAATGTATGTTAGTATGTTGAATGAATGCATGTTTGTATGTTGAATGAATGAATGTTAGCATGTTGAATGAATGTATGTTAGTATGTTGAATGAAAGTATGTTGAATGAATGTATGTTAGTATGTTGAATGAATGTATGTTAGTATGTTGAATGAATGTATGTTGAATGAATCTATGTTAGTATGTTGAATGAATGTATGTTACTATGTTGAATGAAAGTATGTTGAATGAATGTATGTTAGTATGTTGAATGAATGCATGTTTGTATGTTGAATGAATGAATGTTAGCATGTTGAATGAATGTATGTTAGTATGTTGAATGAAAGTATGTTGAATGAATGTATGTTAGTATGTTGAATGAATGTATGTTAGTAAGTTGAATGAATGTATGTTAGTAAGTTGAATGAATGTATGTTACTATGTTGAATGAAAGTATGTTGAATGAATGTATGTTAGTATGTTGAATGAATGCATGTTTGTATGTTGAATGAATGAATGTTAGCATGTTGAATGAATGTATGTTAGTATGTTGAATGAAAGTATGTTGAATGAATGTATGTTAGTATGTTGAATGAATGTATGTTAGTATGTTGAATGAATGTATGTTAGTATGTTGAATGAATGTATGTTAGTATATTGAATGAATGTATGTTAGTATGTTGAATGAATGTATGTTAGTATGTTGAATGAATGAATGTTAGTATGTTGAATGAATGTATGTTTGTATGTGGAATGAATGTATGTTTGTATGTTGAATGAATGAATGTTAGTAAGTTGAATGAATGTATGTTAGTAAGTTGAATGAATGTATGTTACTATGTTGAATGAAAGTATGTTGAATGAATGTATGTTAGTATGTTGAATGAATGCATGTTTGTATGTTGAATGAATGAATGTTAGCATGTTGAATGAATGTATGTTAGTATGTTGAATGAAAGTATGTTGAATGAATGTATGTTAGTATGTTGAATGAATGTATGTTAGTATGTTGAATGAATGTATGTTAGTATGTTGAATGAATGTATGTTAGTATGTTGAATGAATGTATGTTAGTATGTTGAATGAATGTATGTTAGTATGTTGAATGAATGAATGTTAGTATGTTGAATGAATGTATGTTTGTATGTTGAATGAATGCATGTTTGTATGTTGAATGAATGCATGTTAGTATGTTGAATGAATGTATGTTCGTATGTTGAATGAATGAATGTTAGTATGTTGAATGAATGTATGTTAGTATGTTGAATGAATGTATGTTAGTATGTTGAATGAATGTATGTTAGTATGTTGAATGAATGTATGTTAGTATGTTGAATGAATGAATGTTAGTATGTTGAATGAATGTTAGTATGTTGAATGAATGCATGTTTGTATGTTGAATGAATGCATGTTAGTATGTTGAATGCATGTATGTTCGTATGTTGAATGAATGAATGTTAGTATGTTGAATGAATGTATGTTTGTATGTTAGTATGTTGAATGAATGTATGTTTGTATGTTAGTATGTTGAATGAACTTATGTTAGTATGTTGAATGAATGAATGTTAGTATGTTGAACGAATGAATGTTAGTATGTTGAATAAATGTATGTTTGTATGTTATTATGTTGAATGAACTTATGTTAGTATGTTGAATGAATGTATGTTAGTATGTTGAATGAATGCATGTTTGTATGTTGAATGAATGAATGTTAGCATGTTGAATGAATGTATGTTAGTATGTTGAATGAAAGTATGTTGAATGAATGTATGTTAGTATGTTGAATGAATGTATGTTAGTATGTTGAATGAATGTATGTTAGTATGTTGAATGAATGTATGTTAGTATATTGAATGAATGTATGTTAGTATGTTGAATGAATGTATGTTAGTATGTTGAATGAATGAATGTTAGTATGTTGAATGAATGTATGTTTGTATGTGGAATGAATGTATGTTTGTATGTTGAATGAATGAATGTTAGTAAGTTGAATGAATGTATGTTAGTAAGTTGAATGAATGTATGTTACTATGTTGAATGAAAGTATGTTGAATGAATGTATGTTAGTATGTTGAATGAATGCATGTTTGTATGTTGAATGAATGAATGTTAGCATTTTGAATGAATGTATGTTAGTATGTTGAATGAAAGTATGTTGAATGAATGTATGTTAGTATGTTGAATGAATGTATGTTAGTATGTTGAATGAATGTATGTTAGTATGTTGAATGAATGTATGTTAGTATATTGAATGAATGTATGTTAGTATGTTGAATGAATGAATGTTAGTATGTTGAATGAATGTATGTTTGTATGTGGAATGAATGTATGTTTGTATGTTGAATGAATGAATGTTAGTAAGTTGAATGAATGTATGTTAGTAAGTTGAATGAATGTATGTTACTATGTTGAATGAAAGTATGTTGAATGAATGTATGTTAGTATGTTGAATGAATGCATGTTTGTATGTTGAATGAATGAATGTTAGCATGTTGAATGAATGTATGTTAGTATGTTGAATGAAAGTATGTTGAATGAATGTATGTTAGTATGTTGAATGAAAGTATGTTGAATGAAAGTATGTTGAATGAATGTATGTTAGTATGTTGAATGAATGTATGTTAGTATGTTGAATGAATGAATGTTAGTATGTTGAATGAATGTATGTTAGTATGTTGAATGAATGTATGTTCGTATGTTGAATGAATGAATGTTAGTATGTTGAATGAATGTATGTTAGTATGTTGAATGAATGTATGTTAGTATGTTGAATGAATGAATGTTAGTATGTCAAATGAATGTTAGTATGTTGAATGAATGCATGTTTGTATGTTGAATGAATGCATGTTAGTATGTTGAATGCATGTATGTTCGTATGTTGAATGAATGAATGTTAGTATGTTGAATGAATGTATGTTTGTATGTTAGTATGTTGAATGAATGTATGTTACTATGTTGAATGAAAGTATGTTGAATGAATGTATGTTAGTATGTTGAATGAATGCATGTTTGTATGTTGAATGAATGAATGTTAGCATGTTGAATGAATGTATGTTAGTATGTTGAATGAAAGTATGTTGAATGAATGTATGTTAGTATGTTGAATGAATGTATGTTAGTATGTTGAATGAATGTATGTTGAATGAATCTATGTTAGTATGTTGAATGAATGTATGTTACTATGTTGAATGAAAGTATGTTGAATGAATGTATGTTAGTATGTTGAATGAATGCATGTTTGTATGTTGAATGAATGAATGTTAGCATGTTGAATGAATGTATGTTAGTATGTTGAATGAAAGTATGTTGAATGAATGTATGTTAGTATGTTGAATGAATGTATGTTAGTAAGTTGAATGAATGTATGTTAGTAAGTTGAATGAATGTATGTTACTATGTTGAATGAAAGTATGTTGAATGAATGTATGTTAGTATGTTGAATGAATGCATGTTTGTATGTTGAATGAATGAATGTTAGCATGTTGAATGAATGTATGTTAGTATGTTGAATGAAAGTATGTTGAATGAATGTATGTTAGTATGTTGAATGAATGTATGTTAGTATGTTGAATGAATGTATGTTAGTATGTTGAATGAATGTATGTTAGTATATTGAATGAATGTATGTTAGTATGTTGAATGAATGTATGTTAGTATGTTGAATGAATGAATGTTAGTATGTTGAATGAATGTATGTTTGTATGTGGAATGAATGTATGTTTGTATGTTGAATGAATGAATGTTAGTAAGTTGAATGAATGTATGTTAGTAAGTTGAATGAATGTATGTTACTATGTTGAATGAAAGTATGTTGAATGAATGTATGTTAGTATGTTGAATGAATGCATGTTTGTATGTTGAATGAATGAATGTTAGCATGTTGAATGAATGTATGTTAGTATGTTGAATGAAAGTATGTTGAATGAATGTATGTTAGTATGTTGAATGAATGTATGTTAGTATGTTGAATGAATGTATGTTAGTATGTTGAATGAATGTATGTTAGTATGTTGAATGAATGTATGTTAGTATGTTGAATGAATGTATGTTAGTATGTTGAATGAATGAATGTTAGTATGTTGAATGAATGTATGTTTGTATGTTGAATGAATGCATGGTTGTATGTTGAATGAATGCATGTTAGTATGTTGAATGAATGTATGTTCGTATGTTGAATGAATGAATGTTAGTATGTTGAATGAATGTATGTTAGTATGTTGAATGAATGTATGTTAGTATGTTGAATGAATGTATGTTAGTATGTTGAATGAATGTATGTTAGTATGTTGAATGAATGAATGTTAGTATGTTGAATGAATGTTAGTATGTTGAATGAATGCATGTTTGTATGTTGAATGAATGCATGTTAGTATGTTGAATGCATGTATGTTCGTATGTTGAATGAATGAATGTTAGTATGTTGAATGAATGTATGTTTGTATGTTAGTATGTTGAATGAATGTATGTTTGTATGTTAGTATGTTGAATGAACTTATGTTAGTATGTTGAATGAATGAATGTTAGTATGTTGAACGAATGAATGTTAGTATGTTGAATAAATGTATGTTTGTATGTTATTATGTTGAATGAACTTATGTTAGTATGTTGAATGAATGTATGTTAGTATGTTGAATGAATGCATGTTTGTATGTTGAATGAATGAATGTTAGCATGTTGAATGAATGTATGTTAGTATGTTGAATGAAAGTATGTTGAATGAATGTATGTTAGTATGTTGAATGAATGTATGTTAGTATGTTGAATGAATGTATGTTAGTATGTTGAATGAATGTATGTTAGTATATTGAATGAATGTATGTTAGTATGTTGAATGAATGTATGTTAGTATGTTGAATGAATGAATGTTAGTATGTTGAATGAATGTATGTTTGTATGTGGAATGAATTTATGTTTGTATGTTGAATGAATGAATGTTAGTAAGTTGAATGAATGTATGTTAGTAAGTTGAATGAATGTATGTTACTATGTTGAATGAAAGTATGTTGAATGAATGTATGTTAGTATGTTGAATGAATGCATGTTTGTATGTTGAATGAATGAATGTTAGCATGTTGAATGAATGTATGTTAGTATGTTGAATGAAAGTATGTTGAATGAATGTATGTTAGTATGTTGAATGAATGTATGTTAGTATGTTGAATGAATGTATGTTAGAGTGTTGAATGAATGTATGTTAGTATATTGAATGAATGTATGTTAGTATGTTGAATGAATGTATGTTAGTATGTTGAATGAATGAATGTTAGTATGTTGAATGAATGTATGTTTGTATGTGGAATGAATGTATGTTTGTATGTTGAATGAATGAATGTTAGTAAGTTGAATGAATGTATGTTACTATGTTGAATGAAAGTATGTTGAATGAATGTATGTTAGTATGTTGAATGAATGCATGTTTGTATGTTGAATGAATGAATGTTAGCATGTTGAATGAATGTATGTTAGTATGTTGAATGAAAGTATGTTGAATGAATGTATGTTAGTATGTTGAATGAATGTATGTTAGTATGTTGAATGAATGTATGTTAGTATGTTGAATGAATGTATGTTAGTATGTTGAATGAATGTATGTTAGTATGTTGAATGAATGAATGTTAGTATGTTGAATGAATGTATGTTTGTATGTTGAATGAATGCATGTTTGTATGTTGAATGAATGCATGTTAGTATGTTGAATGAATGTATGTTCGTATGTTGAATGAATGAATGTTAGTATGTTGAATGAATGTATGTTAGTATGTTGAATGAATGTATGTTAGTATGTTGAATGAATGTATGTTAGTATGTTGAATGAATGTATGTTAGTATGTTGAATGAATGAATGTTAGTATGTTGAATGAATGTTAGTATGTTGAATGAATGCATGTTTGTATGTTGAATGAATGCATGTTAGTATGTTGAATGCATGTATGTTCGTATGTTGAATGAATGAATGTTAGTATGTTGAATGAATGTATGTTTGTATGTTAGTATGTTGAATGAATGTATGTTTGTATGTTAGTATGTTGAATGAACTTATGTTAGTATGTTGAATGAATGAATGTTAGTATGTTGAACGAATGAATGTTAGTATGTTGAATAAATGTATGTTTGTATGTTATTATGTTGAATGAACTTATGTTAGTATGTTGAATGAATGTATGTTAGTATGTTGAATGAATGCATGTTTGTATGTTGAATGAATGAATGTTAGCATGTTGAATGAATGTATGTTAGTATGTTGAATGAAAGTATGTTGAATGAATGTATGTTAGTATGTTGAATGAATGTATGTTAGTATGTTGAATGAATGTATGTTAGTATGTTGAATGAATGTATGTTAGTATATTGAATGAATGTATGTTAGTATGTTGAATGAATGTATGTTAGTATGTTGAATGAATGAATGTTAGTATGTTGAATGAATGTATGTTTGTATGTGGAATGAATGTATGTTTGTATGTTGAATGAATGAATGTTAGTAAGTTGAATGAATGTATGTTAGTAAGTTGAATGAATGTATGTTACTATGTTGAATGAAAGTATGTTGAATGAATGTATGTTAGTATGTTGAATGAATGCATGTTTGTATGTTGAATGAATGAATGTTAGCATTTTGAATGAATGTATGTTAGTATGTTGAATGAAAGTATGTTGAATGAATGTATGTTAGTATGTTGAATGAATGTATGTTAGTATGTTGAATGAATGTATGTTAGTATGTTGAATGAATGTATGTTAGTATATTGAATGAATGTATGTTAGTATGTTGAATGAATGAATGTTAGTATGTTGAATGAATGTATGTTTGTATGTGGAATGAATGTATGTTTGTATGTTGAATGAATGAATGTTAGTAAGTTGAATGAATGTATGTTAGTAAGTTGAATGAATGTATGTTACTATGTTGAATGAAAGTATGTTGAATGAATGTATGTTAGTATGTTGAATGAATGCATGTTTGTATGTTGAATGAATGAATGTTAGCATGTTGAATGAATGTATGTTAGTATGTTGAATGAAAGTATGTTGAATGAATGTATGTTAGTATGTTGAATGAAAGTATGTTGAATGAAAGTATGTTGAATGAATGTATGTTAGTATGTTGAATGAATGTATGTTAGTATGTTGAATGAATGAATGTTAGTATGTTGAATGAATGTATGTTAGTATGTTGAATGAATGTATGTTCGTATGTTGAATGAATGAATGTTAGTATGTTGAATGAATGTATGTTAGTATGTTGAATGAATGTATGTTAGTATGTTGAATGAATGAATGTTAGTATGTCAAATGAATGTTAGTATGTTGAATGAATGCATGTTTGTATGTTGAATGAATGCATGTTAGTATGTTGAATGCATGTATGTTCGTATGTTGAATGAATGAATGTTAGTATGTTGAATGAATGTATGTTTGTATGTTAGTATGTTGAATGAATGTATGTTTGTATGTTAGTATGTTGAACGAATGAATGTTAGTATGTTGAATAAATGTATGTTTGTATGTTATTATGTTGAATGAACTTATGTTAGTATGTTGAATGAATGTATGTTAGTATGTTGAATAAATGTATGTTTGTATGTTATTATGTTGAATGAACTTATGTTAGTATGTTGAATGAATGTATGTTAGTATGTTGAATGAAAGTATGTTGAATGAAAGTGTTAGTATGTTGAATGAAAGTATGTTGAATGAATGTATGTTTGTATGTTAGTATGTTGAATGAATGTATGTTTGTATGTTAGTATGTTGAATGAACTTATGTTAGTATGTTGAATGAATGAATGTTAGTATGTTGAACGAATGAATGTTAGTATGTTGAATAAATGTATGTTTGTATGTTAGTATGTTGAATGAATGTATGTTTGTATGTTAGTATGTTGAACGAATGAATGTTAGTATGTTGAATAAATGTATGTTTGTATGTTATTATGTTGAATGAACTTATGTTAGTATGTTGAATGAATGTATGTTAGTATGTTGAATAAATGTATGTTTGTATGTTATTATGTTGAATGAACTTATGTTAGTATGTTGAATGAATGTATGTTAGTATGTTGAATGAAAGTATGTTGAATGAAAGTGTTAGTATGTTGAATGAAAGTATGTTGAATGAATGTATGTTTGTATGTTAGTATGTTGAATGAATGTATGTTTGTATGTTAGTATGTTGAATGAACTTATGTTAGTATGTTGAATGAATGAATGTTAGTATGTTGAATGAACTTATGTTAGTATGTTGAATGAAAGTATGTTGAATGAAAGTGTTAGTATGTTGAATGAAAGTATGTTGAATGAATGTATGTTGAATGTACTACTGTATAATCAAAGTGCACTATCAATTGTAGTGTACTCTACTATGATCAAAGTGTAGTATTGAATGTAGTGTACTACACTATGATTATAGTATAGTAAACTACATTTGATAGTACACTTTATCATAGTATAGTACACTATGATCATAGTATAGTACACTGCAATTTATTCTACACTTTGATCATAGTATAGTCCACTATAATCATAAAATAGTACACTGCACCCGATATTACACTATGATTATAGTATAGTAAACTACATTTGATACTACACTTTGATCATAGTATAGTACATTATAATCATAGTATAGTACACTGCATGGGACACTACACTATGATCATATACTACACTATGATCACAGTATAGTACATTATAATCATAGTATAGTACACTGCATGTGATACTACACTATGATCATATACTACACTATGATCACAGTATAGTACATTACACTTGATCAACACTATGATCATAGTATTGTTCACTATGATCATAGTATAGTACACTGCATTTGATCCTAAACTTTGATCATAGTATATCCACTATAATCATAGTATATTACACTGCACGCGATACTACACTTTGATCATAGTATAGTACATTATAATCATAGTATAATACATTATATAATTAAAGTATAGTACACTATATTTGATATTACACTCTGATCATAGTATAGTACATTATAATCATAGTGTAATATATTATATAATTAAAGTATAGTACACTATATTTGATACTACACTTTGATCATAGTATAGTACACTATGATCATAACATAGTACACTAAATTTGATACCACACTATGATCATAGTATAGTACACTAGAATCATAGTATAGTACACTATATTTAATACTACACTTTGATCAAAGTATAGTACATTTGATACTTCACTTTAATCATAGTATAGTACACTATGATCATAGTAAAGTACACTATATTTGATACTACACTTTGATCATAGTATAGTACACTATGATCATAGCATAGTACACTAAATTTGATACCACACTATGATCATAGTATAGTACACTACATTTGATACTACACTTTGATCATAGTATAGTACACTATAATCATAGTATAGTACACATTTGATACCACACTTTGATCATAGTATAGTACACTATAATCATAGTATAGTACACTACATTTGATGCTACACTTTGATCATAGTATAGTACACTATGATCATAGTATAGTACACCACATTTGATAGTACACTTTGATCATAATATAGTACACTGCATCTGATACTAGACTTTGATCATATTTTAGTACACTATAATCAAAGTATAGCCCACTGCACTTGATCCTACACTTTGATCATAGTATAGTACGCTATGATCATAGTATAATACACTACATTTGACACTACACTTTGATCATACTACAGTACACTATGATCATAATATAGTACACTACATTTGATAGTACACTTTGATCATAGTATAGTACACTATGATCATAGTTTAGTGCACTGCACTTGATACTACACTTCGATCATAGTATAGTACACTATAATCATAGTATAGTACACTACATTTGATACTACACTTTGATCATAGTATAGTACACTATGATTGTATAGTACACTATGATCATAGTATAGTACACTATTATCATAATATACTGTAGTGCATTGCATTTGATACTACACTATGATCATAGTATAGTACACTTTGATCTTAATATAGTACACTTTGATCATAGTATAGTACATTATAATCATAGTATAATACATTATATAATTAAAGTATAGTACACTATATTTGATACTACACTTTGCTCATAGTATAGTACACTATGATCATTGTATAGTATCAAGTCTAGTGTACTATACTATGATCATAGTGTACTAAACTGTGATCAAAGTGTAGTATCAAAATGTAGTGTACTATACTATGATCATAGTGTAATATACAGTATAAAAAGTAGTATCAAATGTAGTGTATTATACTATGATCATAGTGTAAAATACAGTATAAAAAGTAGTATCAAATGTAGTGTACTATACTATGATCATAGTGTAATATACAGTGTTGTATCAAATGTAGTGTAATAAACCTTGATCAAAGTGTAGTATCAAATGTAGTGTACTATACTATGATCATAGTGTAATATACAGTGTAGTATCAAATGTAGTGTACTAAACGTGGATCAAAGTGTAGTATCAAATGTAGTGTACTATACTAGTGTAAAGTGTAGTATCAAATGTAGAGTACTAAACTATGATCGTTGTGTAGTATATATCCAGTGTAGTGTACTGCTTCACTATTTTTTACACTTTGTGACTCCAAACAACAGTATTACATATACAAATGATCAATCTGTCAAAATGATCAAATGCACTGATCATCCTCTTTGGGTTCGGCCTCAAAAATATAACCTTCCGGAAGATCATTTTTCACAAAGTTATCGTTGACGGCAAGAATCACTTAATTGAAGTACAATGTTTTATTTCTCCTTATGTATTGTGCGTGTGCATGTGTGTTTGTGTGTGTGTGTGTGTGTGTGTGTTCCACCCACCTGCCATTATGCTGGTAGAAATCTTCCTCAAAGCCTGGAATGGTCTTCCTCAGTTTCTTCTTCTGCGCTCGGGCTTTCCACAGATGTTGCAGCAGATCTGGTCTGACACACACAAGAAAGACAGCATGATAGGAGTTGAGGTCAGGGTTCTAAACATGTGAGTGGGTGTGTGTGCGCTCACATGGAGAATGTGTTGGAGGTGGATAGTCGCAGGTCCAGCGCGACTATCCACCTCCATTGTTCCTTCAGGGCGGGTGTATGGGTCCATGGCCATGGTGACCTCTGACCCTTGCATCTCTCCGCCGCTGCTCTCTCCTTCTTTCTCCTCCTCCTCTTCCGTTGTTGTCCTCCCCCTCTTTGACCTCCTCCCAGAAGTGAGCCGTCTCACCTCCGATGACTGGCTGCAGAGTTTGAGTCCGCCTCTTGCTGGACGGCGACACCTGAGAGTAGAGCACCAGGTGCTCCTCACAAGTGGCCTACAAGACAACAGGACTTGTTCTGTACTCCTACTTACTTAGGTGCTACTTAGTGTGCGCTACTAAAGGCTGCTGTCTGCTTCTGCTGCAGTCTTCCAAGAG
>NC_084636.1:10345101-10347601 GCF_033978795.1 Nerophis ophidion | reverse complement strand
AAAGAATGTGCTTGAGTCCTGCATTGTCTTTGCTGCACAGGGAGCACTTGCTATCGCTTCCGAACCACTGGGCGAGGTTTCGAGGGCATGGCAGGGTGTCGTAGGCTGTCCTCACCTGGAAGCTTAGCCGAGATTGAGGAGTTGGCCAGATGTCGGCCCAGGTTATGACTCTTTGGATGCAATCCTCCCAGCCAGTCCATGCCCCCTGTTTTCCCTGGGATACGGCCTTCGATCGGATACTGGTCTTGTGCCACTTGTGTGACCTCTTCCACCACCATGGCCTTCCGCTGCTGTCTCGTGGCTTTGGACCAGATCTGGACTGGTTTCCCCAACTGTCTTGGACTCTTCCCTGGATCTCCTTGTATTTCAGCCTCGAGACCGCTTGGTCCACTTCCACCTGGGCCCTCCACTTTCGTCCAGTGCGGTCAGTAACTACTGCACTCTTCACAGCTTCGTCTCTTGATTCCCTCACCTCCAGTACAAGGCGAGTCTTCTCCTGCCCGTAACCCAGATTGATGGACTTTAGAGGAAGTTGCAGAATGTTCTTGCCGAAAAAAACCTGTGTCCGAGAAACAGCGGGGAGGCCCAGCCACTTCCTGATATAACCGTTGCCAGTGCTGTCCATCTTGCTAGCCTGAGAAGATGGAATTCCGGCTACTTTCAGCGGCCACATCACTCGGTGGAAAAGTGTGAAGTGGTAACACCAAACCTTCAGCTTCCCAGGAAGTTGGCTGCCGTCGATCCTTACGAGCCCCTCTTTTAGTTGTTTCTGGACCACCCTCCCCATCTGCCTGTCCGAGAGCTCTGCTGTATACTCCCTCCTGAGGCTTCGGATGGGCTGCTCTGTCAGGAGTGGAATCTTCTCACCTCCTGCTGTGAAGACTGTCCTGTCATCTCTCACACTCTTCCTGATTGACAGGCTCCTGGACTTAACGGGCTTTATCTTCATCCTCGCCCAGATGGTCAGTTCGTCGAAACGCTTGAAGAGTCGTGCTGTGCATGGGGCGGTCTGTAGGATGCCTGTCACATCATCCATGAAACCTCTCAGAGCGGGGAGTCTTCCTTCTGACGGTGTTTTCAGGCCTCTGGCCATTTGCCTTGCTCCAACGAGTAACACTTGAAATGCAGCCAGAAAGAGGATTGGTGACATCCATTGCTTTCCTCCTCTCCAAGGTTCTCATAGTCATCATTGTCACCGACGTCCCACTGGGTGTGAGTTTCCTTGCCCTTATGTGGGCCTACCGAGGATGTCGTAGTGGTTTGTGCAGCCCTTTGAGACACTAGTGATTTAGGGCTATATAAGTAAACATTGATTTCTTCCAGGGTCCTTGGAAGAAGGACATCTACTGAGAAGCACATGTGCAGGTTGTTGAAATACTTGGCTATGATGTTACTGACACACACAGGAACGTGGAAGAAATTCAGGGCAAACTCAACCAGCTCGTGTGGTACTGAGCCATAGGCATTTGCCGGGTCGAGCCATACCAAGTGGAGGTTACTCCTTTCTCTTTAGGCACGCTGTATCTGATCCCAGATCACGGAAAGCCTGGCAGTCCGGCTTTTCGACAGCTTGTATCGATGTAGCAGTTGTTGCTGAGGAAGCTGGATATCCTTCTTGTCAGGACAGAGAAAAATACTTTTCCCTGCACGTTCAGTAAAGCAATTGTCCTGAACTGGGTGATGTTGGTGGAATTTTGCTCCTTGCCACTCTGCTGGAATGGATTGCTTCTTCCACACAACACTCATGAGCTTCCACAAGATTGTGTTCACTTGCGGACAGTTTTTATACACCTTGTACGGAAACCCGTTCGGTCCTGGTGCAGAGGGTGATCCGGCTTTTTTAAGGACTTCTTTAATCTGGCTCAGCCTAGGTGGGGAAGTGTCGAAAGTGGTCTCTGGGGGGGTCTGGACGTGGGACATGGCCTGGTGAGCCAAGTGGTGTATCTTCGGCTGCATCCGTATACTGGTCCTTGATGTGTTGTTCCGGATCCTTTTTTCGCGATGGACAGCTTGCCACTTCGCTTTTCGTCCAAGAGCTGACGGGCAAACCGGAATGGATCCTTGAAGAAGTCTTTTCTTTCCTTCTCCTTTCGTTTCCGGCGCCTTCTGAGTCTATCTGCCCGACGCAGCTTGAGATCGTCCCATAGCACTTTGAGGACTTCTTCTTCCTCCGCGGCTGCTTTCCTCCACCTCTTACGCAACTGGCACCTGTTGATTATGAGCCCCTCGATGTCCCTCTCCCTCCGTCCTTTGTGCCTCTGGGCTGTGGCTCGCTTGGTCGCGCTCTCTCCGAACCTCTCTCTGCACTCCTCATGAACGATGTTACTCAGCGAGGTTAGTTTGCGCTCAAACGTCCCTCGCAGGGAATGCTCCAGTACCCCTCTCAAGCTTGCGCCATTCTGCTTGGGTTTTCGCCCTTGGCCACTTGATCTTCTTGCGCCTTTCTGGATGTTCGCGTTGGCTCTCTGACTGTGCAACTCTGGGGGACTGCATGAGTTTC
>NC_084636.1:10317601-10335101 GCF_033978795.1 Nerophis ophidion | reverse complement strand
AAACACATTGGCTAAGATGCTATTATGCTAACAGTTAGCATGCTTAAGTATCCATAACTTGTAGTTTTATAACTACAAATATGGTTGAAATGCTAACACTTAACATTTAGCATGCTAGAACTATAGAGCCAAGTAACTGCATCCATGGCTTTTAGGTTTTATGCTTTAAAAAAAAATGGCTAAAATGGTATTATGGCTAAAATGCTATTATGTTAATAGTTAGCATGCCAACAATATCCATGACTTTTCCTTTAATACCTATAAAATAAGCAAAAATGCTAACACTAAACAATTAGTATGCGAGCAAAATAGCGCCAAATAATAGTACACCTGACGTTTAGTTTTAACCAAACAACATTGGCTAAAATGCTAACACCTAAGATTTAGCTTCCTGTCATAACTTGGTGCCAAGTAACAATATCAATTACTTTAAGTTTTAAACTTAAATACATTGGCTAAAATGCTATTAGGCTAACAGTTAGCATGCTCAAGTAACAAACTTGTAGTTTTACACCTACAAATTTTACTGAAATGCAAACATTTAGCATGGTAGAAATAGAGAACTAAAATGCTATTATGTTAGCATACTCGAGTAACAATATCCATAACTTGTAGTTTTATACCAACAAATTTGGCTGAAATGCTAACGCTGAACATTTAGCATGCTGAAAATAAAGAGTTTTAGTTTAACAGAAATTTGCTAAAATGCTAACATGCTTGCATGATGGCACAAAGTAATGATATACATGAGATTTTAAGTTTTATCCTTTTAAAAACTAGGCTAAAATGCTATTATGTTGATAGTTAGCATGCCGGCATGAGAGCATCAAGTAACAATATCTATGACTTTTTGTTTTACACCTATAAATTAGGCTAAAATGCTAACACTAAACTAGCAAGATAGCGGCAACTAATAGTACACCTGACTTTAAGTTTTAACCAAACAACATTGGCTAAAATGCTAACACCTAAGAGTAATTTTGCCATCAAGATGTGGTGCCAAGTAACGATAATGACTTTCAGTTTTATACTTAAACAAATTGGCTAAAATGCAATTAAGCGAACAGTTAGCATTCTGAAGTAACAATATCTATAACTTGTAGTTTTATACCTACAAGTTTGGCTGGAATGCTAACAGTTAACATTTAGCATGCTCAAAATAGAGCCAAGTAACGGCATCCATGAGTTTTAGTTTAAAACCTAAAAAAAATGGCTAAAATGCTAACACATAACATGTTAGCAAGATAACAAGTAATATTATCCACAATTTTCAGTTATTTACCGATAAAATTGGCTAAAACGCCATGTTAACAGTTAGCATGCCCACATGACAGCACCTGGAAATGGAATCACTAGGTTCACAGAGAGAAATATTTTAGAACAGTTTGTGCCAAAAGTCCGTTTCGGTTGAGAAGTGTTTGGAATTTTAATTTGAATTCCTTCGGTTCAAATTGGAATTGCAAAAATGAGAATGGAACTGAGTCAAAACATCCCCCTCTACTGGGATGCCAAGGTATTATTTAGCTGACAAACAAACACCACACGTTGGCGCCGTTATTCAACCACCAAGGTTCAACCTCCTTAAATCGGACCAACCAATTTGCCGCATGTGACACATTTTAGGGACTGAAAACAATAATTGCTGAAAAACATCTTTCGAAGTTTGTCTTCCTTTGAATGTTTCTGTATTTTTGTCATCTGGTTTGTTGTCTGTCTATCTGTGTTGGACCTCCAATGAGGTGGCGACTTGTCCAGAGTGTACTCCGCCTTCCGCACGAAAGTGGTTGAGATAGGTTCCAGCACCCCCCGCGACTCCAAACGGGACAAGCGGTAGAACAATGGATGGATGGACGGTTTCAGAATAAACAAACCAAACAGAGACCAATCGTAGCTTACCCAACTTAAAGGGGAACATTATCACAATTTCAAAAGGGTTAAAAACAATAAAAATCAGTTCCCAGTGGCTTGTTGTATTTTTTTTCAAAATTTTACCGGTCCCGGAATATCCCTAAATAAAGCTTTAAAATGCCTTATTTTCGCTATCTTCGAAACCACTATCCATTTCCCTGTGACGTCATACAGTGCTGCCAAAACAAACAACATGGCGGTTACCACAGCAAGATATAGCGACATTAGCTCGGATTCAGACTCGGATTTCAGCGGCTAAAGCGATTCAACAGATTACGAATGTATTGAAACAGATGGTCGGAGTATGGAGGCAGATAGCGAAAACGAAATTGAAGCTATTGAGCGAATAGCTATTGACGCTATTCGGCCATAGCGTAGGTGTACTTAATGAAGTGGCCCATAGCATGGCTGCTTTATTAGCATCGCCGGTAAAATGTGCGGACCAAACGATCAGGACTTTCGCATCTTGTGACACTGGAGCAACTTAAATCCGTCGATTGGTAAGTGTTTGTTTCGCATTAAATGTTGGTATCTAGTTTCAAATGTACATACAGCTAGCGTAAATAGCATGTTAGCATCGATTAGCTGGCAGTCATGCCGCGACCAAATATGTCTGATTAGCACATAAGTCAACAACATCAACAAAACTCACCTTTGTGATTTCGTTGACTTAATTGTTGCAAATGCATCTGCAGGTTATCCATACATCTCTGTGCCATGTCTGTGATCGCCGGTAAAATGTGAAGACACTCTGGTACATTCAATGGGGGTCTGGCGGCAGATTTCTTGCCAGTGGTGCAACTTGAATCCCTCCCTGTTAGTGTTGTTACAACCTCCGACAACACACCGACGAGGCATGATGTCTCCAAGGTTCCAAAAAATAGTCGAAACAACGGAAAATAACAGAGCTAAGACCCGGTGTTTGTAATGTGTAAAAGAATATGGCGGGTGTGTTACCTCGGTGACGTCACGTTCTGACATCATCACTAAAAGACCGATAAACAGAAAGGCGTTTAATTCGCCAAAATTCACCCATTTAGAGTTCGGAAATCGTTTAAAAAATACATGGTCTTTTTTCTGCAACATCAAGGTATATATTGACGCTTGCATAGGTTTGGTGATAATGTTCCCCTTTAAGGACTGACCAACCAACTGCTATACCAACTTAGTTCTACCTCCAAAGTTACGTTATTGGTAGTTTGCACAACTTCTGACTATAGAAACGAGGTTCCATCCTGCGATTGAACGTTCTCTCTAAAGTGGCAACGACCCGAACTAAAAACTGAACAGCAGACAAAAATGATCGTCCGTAGAAAAACAGGACCTTGGTTTCCTTCGCCCGGTTCCGTCCGGGACGAAGAAACGCTGGCGGGGCTGAGGCAATGGTGACTGCGACAGTCAGCAGAACGCCGCTGGCAGGCGCTGGGAGAGACGTGACAGCTAGCGGACATTGCGGCCTGCAGAGTCACCACCCTGTGTCACTCTGCATCATCTCGGCAGCCAACTGGGGCTACTTCAGCTCCGCCTCAAGACCGACAATTACGCTCGTTTGGTTTTCTTTCTGAGCACTTCACCAGTAGCTACGTATTCATCCTGTTCTGGAGCTTCTCTCACAGTTCGACGGAATACCAACAGTTCAGATTTCCTATTGAAACACCAATTTTGTAGATATCAAAGACTGTTTAGAGCATGGGTGTTAAACTCTGGCTCGTGGGCCAAATTTGGCCCGCCGTGCAATTTCATTTGGCCCTTGACGCAATATCAAATTAACATTAGAGCTGGCCCGCCGCTACTAACACTGCATTCGCCGCTAACACTCATACTTGCCAACCCTCACGATTTTCCAACCATTCTCCCGAATTTCTCCAGATTTCTACCCGGACAACAATATTGGGGGCGTGCTTAAAAGGCACTGCCTTTAGCGTTGTCTACAATATGTTGTCACGTCTGCTTTTCCTCCATACAAACAGCGTGCCGGCCAAGTCACATAATATATGCGATTTATACACACACTTAAGTGAATGCCAGCATACTTTCTCAACAGCCATACAGGTCAGACTGAGGGTGGCCGTATAAACAACTTTAACACTGTTACAAATATGCGCCGCACTGTGAAGCCACACCAAACAAGAATGACAAACACTTTTCGGGAGAACATCCGCACTGTAACACAACATAGACACAACAGCACAAATACCCACAACCCCTTGCAGCACTAACTCTTCCGGGACACAACAATATGCACCCCCCGCTACCACCTAACCCCGCCCCCCACCCCCAACCCCACCCATGACATTATTTTATTTTAAGATTTATTCCTTCCGCCCGATTGTAGCTGAGATAGGCGCCAGCGCCCCGCGCGACCCCGAAAGGGAATAAGCGGTAGAAATGGATGGATGGATGGATTTATTAGCCTGTGGAAAAATGTAATGTTGATATTCACCTCAGAAGGCTGAAAATAGAAAAGAGGCATTAAATGTTTAATTTAAATTTTTATTTATTTTACCATTGATGTGTTTTTTGTTTTTTGAATGTTGATTTTTGCACTATTAAGTTATATAAGTAATGCTTGTTCCATATTCAGTGGTAAAGCAAATCATTGTAGCAAACTGAGCAATAATTAACGTTTTATTCATGCACTTTCTCTTGCTACTTCAAGGTTTAAATGTTTGATTTATTCATTATTGTCATTTTATTTTCAAATTTATTATTAGCCTGAGGAAAAAGTTCATTTTGATATTTACCTCAGAAGGCTGCAAATGGAAAAAAGGCACTCAATTTTTATTTAAATTTTATTTGATATGCCATTGATATTTTTTAATTATTATTTGAAACTCGATTTTGCATGTCACTATAAAGTTATATAAGCCTTGCTTGTTCAATATTTAATGCAAAACTTGTTTGGGTCCTTATTAAACGGTTAATGTGTTCAACCCTTGGCCCGCGGCTTTGTTCAGTTTAAAATTTCAGCCCACTCTGTATTTGAGTTTGACACCCCTGGTTTAGAGGTTTCTACGGACCGCACATGCAAACCCAGAAGCCTACAAGATGCAACACTAACCACTGGACCATGGTCTTCTTTTAGTTTCCTGGCATTATTTGTTTGACTGTTTCCACAACAGGGAGTGACACATAACGGCCCACAGCTGCGATATGACCCTGAGTTGATTTTTGAAGACATCAGGCTGCGACTAGGTTTGAGAAAGGTGTTTTATGAGCTGATCACACACAGACGGAGTTCTGTAACTTGGGAAATTTCTCATGCTTGGGGTTGGGTACCTTACACATTTCAATCGATACAGTAGCAATTTTTGGTCTTTGGAAATTGAGTTAATAAATTGAAACGTTTTAACAGTATCACCTGCTCAGTGGCCTAGTGGTTAGAGTGTACTGAGATCGGTAGGTTGTGAGTTCAAACCCCGGCCAAGTCATACCAAATGATGGTTACTCAGCATTAAGGGTTGGAATTGGGGGTTAAATCACCAAAATGATTCCACTGCTGCTGCTCACTGCTCCCCTCACCTCCCAATTGTCTGTAAATCAGATTATTCATTCTCTAAATAAACTATTCTAAGTCTGGAGCTAAAGTCATAAAGAGGTTTCTTAAGCGCAAAAATGATGACTTAAGTGGTGAAGCTGTATTTTCATTTACACTTTAATTGTATTGACAGTTAAGAAACATATTACTTAATAAATTGGTTTATTTATTTTAGAACAACATCATGTACTAATGCAGTAAATTTGGTTTACTAATCAGTCAGACCTAAGCCAAATATTTTTGTGTTAAATAAATAATTATCTTTGTAATTAAAACAGTAAGTAGGTTGGATTTAATTATTGAATATGATTAAAATCAAGAGTAAGCTAATTTATTCAGTGTTAAAACTTGATTGGGCCCCTGTTGTGGACAAGTAGGGCCCCAAGGTAAAAAAACATTGGCATCGAGCAGGGGTCGGGAACCTTTTTGGCTGAGAGAGCCAAAAATCCGAATATTTTAAAATGTATTTCCGTAAGAGCCATATAATTGTTTTTTTTCAACACTGAACACACCTAAACGCTTGCATTTTTAAGTAAGACCAACATTACTAGAGTATAATAGGTCTCTTATTCTTTGTAATAACATTGATATTCTGAAGCTAACCGTGGAGGGGGCGTAGCCTGCGGGCCTGCAGCGAAGCGGGGTGTGCCAGGACTGGCCTCGAAATCAGCGACAGGTGCGTAGACAACCCACCTGGGCCTTGTGTTCTAATCACCTGTCGCTCTGTTATAAGCAGCAGCCAGGAGGAGAGACAGGGTTGGAGCTGGAGCCAGAGTGTGAGCGAGAATGAAAGAGAAAAAGACAATTGCTGGAAAGCAACTGAGAGACTTATTGAAAAATAAAAAAATATCGTAACCCTGAAACAGGATTTCATGTCAGTTCTTGGTGGTCTGAAGAACCCCCAGGAGGGCAAGCCCTTAAAAAAAAAAAAAAATTAAAGTGCGGTAGAAAAAAGGATGGATGGATTCAAATGCATGAGCATGTTTAATATTTTGAACGTTATTTTTAACACTTTGATTACAAGTGGAATTAGTCATTACTTATTGTGTTAAGCAGTGTTAGCTCAGATTTATCCGAGAGCCAGATGCAGTCAATAAAAGAGCCACATCTGGCTCTAGAGCCATAGGTTCCCTACCCCTGGCATAGAGTATATAGCCAGGAATTAGTCTTTGCCATTGTAAATTATTATATGCATATAGTACTTTTCAAAGTGAAAACCATTATTTACATATTTAAACTACATTTAAACCAGTGTGGGTGTTGCCAAAGGACACAACTACAGTGACTAGAATAGCTGAAACGGGGATCGAACCTGGAACCCTCAAGTTGCTGGCACGGCCGCTCTACCAAACGAGCCACACCACCCCATTAAGTTGAATGTGCCAGTCTTTTCTTTCAGCAAGCCCTACAATATTTCTGTACTGTAAGTATTATACCCTTCACACACCAGCTGTTTGATTGTAACATGCAACTTAATTGTAGTTTGGATTACTACATTTGGAAGTGTTGAAATCACCATGCTAACGCTAATCTTTAGCATGTCAATGGCAAATCCAATGTAAATTAGAAACCTGCTAGGCCTTTAAAAAAAAAAATGGAACTTGACTGTACTTATGAAGCATTCTTCTTGCTTTGTGAGCAGTGGGGAATTATAACATTACTTAGAATGCAGTCAGGCTGAGTTCTTGACTGCCTGTTTACCGACTAAGTGTTTCAGCCGGTGCGAATCCGCAACAAGATGTGACGTCACGCGCAATAAAGGGGTCGAAAATTGGCATTTTTGGATTTCATACGAATTGGTGCTACCCATCCCGAGTCATGATATTCACATTTTTGGCAATAAAGTGATGCATTCAAGTTTAATTTATAGTATAAATATCCATCCATCCATTTTCTACCGCTTGTCCCTTTCGGGGTCGCTAGAGCCTATCTCAGCTGCACTATATATATATATATATATATATATATATATATATATATATATATATATATATATTAGGGTTGCCAATCTTTGAGTGTCCCACGATTCGATTCAATATCAATTCTTGGGTTCACGATTCGATAATATATCGATTTTTTTGATTCGACGCGGTTCTCGATTCAAAAACGATATTTTCCCGATTCAAAACGATTCTGTATTCATTCAATACATAGGATTTCAGCAGGATCTACCCCAGTCTGCTGACATGCAAGCAGAGTAGTAGATTTTTAAAAAAAAGCTTTTATAATTGTAAAGGATAATGTTTTATCAACTGATTGCAATAATGTAAATTTGTATTAACTATTAAACGAACCAAAAATATGACTTATTTTATCTTTGTGAAAACATTGGACACAGTGTGTTGTCAAGCTTATGAGATGCGATGCAAGTGTAAGCCACTGTGACACTCTTATTTTTTTTTTTATAAATGTCTAATGATAATGTCAATGAGGGATTTTTAATCACTGCTATGCTGAAATTATAACTAATATTGATACTGTTGTCGATAATACTCATTTTTGTTTCACTACTTTTGGTTTGTTCTGTGTCGTGTTTGTGTCTCCTCTCAATTGCTCTGTTTATTGCAGTTCTGAGTGTTGCTGGGTCAGGTTTGGTTTTGGAACTGGATTGCATTGTTATGGTATTGCTGTGTAGTGGTTTGTTGGATTGATTTAAAAAAAAAGAAAAAAAAAGTATACACGTATACTGTATATACACACGCAGATATATACATACACATATATACTGTATGTACATACATATATACATACATACACACATATACATACATGTATATACACATATACATATACACACACACACACACACACACACACACACACACACACACACACACAATAAGGTGTGTCTTATGCAGAGCAGTCCTGTCATATGTTTCCACTGGAGTCCATGTTGCAAATCTAGAAGGGCAAGGAGGGATCTTACTCAGTTATTAAAACAGTGTTTCTAATAAATAATCAGGCATATGTGCGTGTGTGTGTGTGTGTGTGTGGTAGGGGAGGGGTTTAGTTGGTGGGAGTCATTGGCACCATTGCCTGGACAAGAGCAGCGAAATGAGATTGTTCAGTGAACCATCGCGGTGTCAGGTCTTTTCACTGGCGAGGCTCGAGAGACTCTCACTCTGGAAGACCCCCTTGAAATAACCCCCTCTCTCATGACTGTAGTGAGACACACACACACAGTTTGGCCGCGATACGAGCACAGTTGGTCGCAGTATCAATCAGGGGTGTGCTTGTCGTAGGGATAAATGGGCATAATAAGCAGGTGCGTGTGTGTGTAGGTGTCTAACGCCGACGTGATGGAGCAAGTAAACACCATATGGGAGGAACATCATTGGAGCTCTACCAAAGATGCCCGCCTCCAACAGAGGAACAACTTACAGCCTCTGGCCAAAACACTCCATCTTGCCCGCCAGATTCTTCACTTAGTCTCCCCCCCCCTTCCAAACTCCACCTGCTGCCCTTCAGCTTCCAGACTCTCTGAAGACAAGAGGACGAGTTGCCATCCCCTCCTCCGGAGTCGGGGGAGTAGGTCGCTAGGTAGAAGGCTTCTTGGGTTTTTAATTAATGCCAATTAGGCAGGGGTGGTCATTATTCTTAGCAGCCTGGAATTAGCCGATGAAAACAAAACCTTTGCCATCTTCTCCTACCGAGTGAGTGCCTGCAGCTGTCACTAAGAAGCTACCGTCTGGCAGCATGCGGGCGAGGACACCGGATGAGGGCGGGGTTCTCTTTAGGGGGAGTTTGTCAACTTTATGTGATTGTGGCGGCACCGAAAGGACAATACAAAAGCTACTGTTTATGCTACCTGCAAAAGCTGGCTGGTTATTTCCTTGTCTCTTTTGACAAAATTGCTACCTCGGTTATTTTTAAAATAAAGCATTCTAGAGAAGTTAGACAGAAGAGTGGATATTTTTCCAAAGACAGTTATTTCCCTGCCTCAATCCATGTGTGACAGTCGCTGTTCAGTATAAAAGGAAAAGGATTGGAGGTTTAACTCAACCCAGCCTTTTCCCCAAAGTGACTGCAGAGGGCTTGGTCTAGGAGTGTGAAGTCTTGGTTCTGTTGACGGTTTATTAGGGGGGTTAAAGTCAATTTAGCATTTTCTCCCGAGGGACTGCCAAAGACTTGGGACGTGAGTATGAAGTATTGGTTCTGTTTGAGGTTTTTTCAATACCTTGCTTGTGTGGGGTTCAGTTAGACTGCCGAAAACTTGGTACGGGAGTGTGAAGTCTTGGTTTTGTTTCAGGTTTATTGTTTGGTTGGGTGGAATTATTTCCTTGTCTCTTTTGACAAAAGTGCTACCTCAGTTGTTTTTTAAATAAAGCATGCTAGAGGAGTTTAACGGAAGGGTGGATATTTTTCCAAAGACAGTTATTTCCTTGCCTCAATCCATGTGTGACAGTCACTGTTCAGTATAAAGGGCAAAGGATTGGAGGTTTAAGTCAACCCAGCCTTTTCCCCAAAGGGACTGCAGAGGGCTTGGTCCAGGAGTGTGAAGTCTTGGTTCTGTTGACGGTTTATTCCTTGCTTCCGTTGTTACTTAGGTGGAATTAGTCACCATTCTGTATCAAGGGCACCAACAAGGAAATAGGGGGGTTAAAGTCAACTCAACATTTTCCCCTGAGGGACTACCAACGACTGTGAAGTATGGGTTCTGTTTGAGGTTTGTTAAATACCTTGCTCGTGTGGGGTTTATGTGGACTGTCAAAGACTTGGTACGGGAGTTTAAAGTATTGGTTCTGTTTAAAGTGTATTGCCTGCTTAGGTGGAATCAGTCACTGTTCTGTATCAAGGGCGCCAACAAGGATTTGGAGGTTAAAGTCAACTCAGCATTTTCCCCTGACTTGGGATGGGAGTGTGAAGTTTTGGTTCTGTTTGAGGTTTGTTCAATGCCTTGGAGTTTTTGTGGACTGCCGAGGACTTGGTACGGGAGTTTAAAGTATTGGTTTTGTTTAAGGTTTATTGCTTGCTTAGGTGGAATCAGTCATCGTTCTGTATCAAGGGCGCCAACAAGGAATTGGGATTTAAAGTTAACTCAGCATTTTCCCCTGAGGGATTACCGGGGACTTGGGATGGGAATGTGAAGTTTTGGTTCTGTTTGAGGTTTGTTCAATGTCTTGCTCGTGTGTGGACTGCCGAGGACTTGGTACGGGAGTTTAAAGTATTGGTTCTGTTTAAGGTTTATTGATTGCTTGGGTGGAATCTGTATCAAGGGCGCCAACAAGGAATTAGGGGGGTTAAAGTCAACTCAGCAGTTTCTCCTGAGGGACTGCCAAGGACTTGGGACGGGAGTGGGAAGTATTGGTTCTGTTTGAGGTTTGTTCAATACCTTGCTCGTGTGGGGTTCAGTTAGACAGCCAAAGACTTGGTACGGGAATGTGAAGTCTTGGTTTTGTTTCGGGTTTATTGTTTGGCTAGGTGGAATTAGTCACTGTTCTGTATCAAGGGCACCAACAAGGAATTAGGGGGGTTAAAGTCAATTCAGCATTTTCCCCTGAGGGACTGCCGAGTACTTGGGACATGAGTATGAAGTCTTGGTTCTTTTTGAGGTTTTTTTCAATACCTTGCTTGTGTGGGATTCAGTTAGACTGCCTAAGACTTGGTACGGGAGTGTGAAGTCTTGGTTTTGATTCAGGTTTATTGTTTGGTTAAGGAGACTTAGTCACTGTTCTTTATCAAGGGCGCCAACAAAGAATTAGGGGAGTTAAAGTCAACTCAGCATTTTCCCTGAGGGACTGCCGAGTACTTAGGACCTGAGTATGAAGTCTTGGTTCTTTCTGAGGTTTGTTCAATACCTGCTTGTGTGGGGTTCAGTTAGACTGCCTAAGACTTGGTACGGGAGTGTGAAGTCTTGGTTTTGTTTCAGGTTTATTGTTTGGTTAGGGAGACTTAGTCACTGTTCTTTATCAAGGGCGCCAACAAGGAATTAGGGGGGTTGAAGTCAACTCAGCCTTTTCCCCCGAGTGACTGCCGAGGACTTGGGACAGGAGTGTGAAGTCTTGGTTCTGTTTGAGGTTTTTTCAATACCTTGCTCGTGTGGGGTTCAGTTAGAATGCCGAAGACTAGGTACGGAGTGTGAAGTCTTGGTTTTGTTTCAGGTTTATTGTTTGGTTGGGTGGAATTAGTCACTGTTCTGTGGGCGCCAGCAAGGAATTAGGGGGGTTAAAGTCAACTCAGCATTTTTCTCGGAGAGACTGCCAAGGACTTGCGACGAGTATGTGAAGTCTTGGTTCTGTTTGAGGTTTGTTCAATACATTTCTCGTGTGGGGTTCAGTTGGTAAAAAATGGCTTTCAAACCATCGAACCGACTTGAAACTGGGAAACAAAGTCACAGTCTTAGTTTTAAAACATTTTCCTTCAAATGGGATTTCCCTTGCCTCTGTCACCAAAAATCTGACACAATAAGGGCAGTTCACCTCTAAGATTTAACCAGTGACTACAAACCCAATCTTCAGGTCTCTTGGGGTTCAACTGTCCAGGGACCTCACCTGGAGCCACACCACTTTCTGTTTACTCAAGAAGGCACACCAGCGCCCCTACTTCCTCAAGAAAGCTAGACTTGTTAGCTCCATATTTAGGAGCTTCTACAGATGTGTGGTAGACAGCACTCTGTGTGACATCTTCATCAGCAGATGCAGAGTATCAAACCCACTCTGTACACCTTCTTTTTTCATCAGGAACACCAGACTGAGGAACAGATTCTTTCCGAAATCTGTTAAGATTGCTGAACTTTGATGGAGCTCTGCAGCAATAGATACAGATCTCCACCAACCACCACCTTAGTCTTCGTGTGGTACTCGTTGGGCTAAAACTGGGACCTCAGTCCTAAGTGTCGTGCAATCTCATGTGTGCCGCTATGACAACAAAGTTCTGTGAATCCCTTAGGTTGTGCAGTCTATGAGCTAAAAGCCAAAGGTTGCCAACTCATTGTCCAGCACAACTTTTAAGGTGTCGGAAAATTAGGTTTACAAAAAGTATACATACAGTGCACTATGGTCACATGATCATGCGTTATGGATTTGCCCTGAAACTTACACAAGCTGAGATCATGGTACACGGCAAAAATAAAGCATAACACATGCCTTACAAGCACAAATGTCACCATTGGAGCAAAAATAAGACGGAAATGGATGATATCAGGTGACGAGGAGGACAGGGACGGGGTTATACCTACCCTGCCCTGCTGCTATCTAGCTCCCAGCCTCCGGACTGGCCTGTTCTGGGCCGGGCCCTGTAGGCTCACTGGGGCAGGGCGACCCAGAACCACAAACCTAAAAGCACGAGCGAGGCCATGGAAGAGGAGGAAGAAGAAGAAGATTGTGAAGGATTAAGAAGTGAAAGAGAAAACATCTACAAGTCAGACTGCAGGTTGTTAACAGGAAGATGTGTGACAAGGAAGTCAAGAGGAAATCAGTTGTTAAAGGTAATAGTCGAAGGAGAAGGGTGGAAAAGTTAGGATAAATGACCCATGAGATTACTTGTCTTTGCCACTATGCAGCTTCAAAAAGAAATAAAAACTCACAATATATAATTTATTCAAACCTTGGGGATCAACCGAATGTGGTGAATGTTATAGGTCAGTGGTAGGGAACCTATGGCTCGGGAGCCAGATGTGACTCTTTTGATGACTACATCTGGCTCTCAGATAAATCTTAGTTGACATTGTTTAACACGATAATTGTGAATAGTCCCGCTAGTAATAACAGTGCTAAAAATAATGTTTAAAATATAAAACATTCTCATGCATTTGAATCCATCCATCCGTTTTCTACCGCACTTGTTCAAGAAGTCACGTTAATGGTAAGAAGTATTCTATTTATTATTGGTTAGCTTCAGAATAACAATGTTATTAAAAAGAATAAGAGACTTATTATACTCTAAACATGTTGGTCTTACTTAAAAATGCACACATTTAGTTGTATTCAGTGTTAAAAAATATTATATGGCTCTTACTTAAATACATTTTAAGGATTTGGCTTTCATGGCTCTCTCAGCCAAAAAGGTTCCCGACCCCTGTTATAGGTCCTGGAGACCCAAAAGAGTTTCATCCATATATATATATATATATATATATATATATATATACATATATACACGTATTAAATAATTATAGTTGCATATTAATTATTTGTACAAAGTCTCCAAGAAGTATATGTATTAGAAAGTATCCAGTAACAAACATGTCTGTATCATTTAACTTACTGCGTCATGAGCTAACTTCATGAATTATTGTGAACATTAAGTGTACCCAAAAACTAATTAGACTCCACTTCAACTTAAAGACAGGAGAAGTGTCGGCTTGTGGCTTGTGCAGCCCTTTGAGACACTGGTGATTAAGGGCTATAGAAGTAAACTTTGATTGATAATTGATTGAAGCCCATGCCAGATTGTTAATAAAAAATAATACATTGATTAGTGATTGTCATGGTTTTCTGTCTTAGTCATTTTATCTGATCAAGAGTTTTGTCAAATTCAAACCAACAAAGTAATAAAAGTAAGTATGATTTGTGCTGGTATCCATTTGGTCTGTAGTATAGTATAGTATAGTATAGTATAGTATAGTATAGTATAGTATAGTATATCAGTATAGTGAAAAAGTTGTTCCGGGACACCCCAATTGGAAAATAAATCTATTGAGACTAGGGCTGAGCGATATATCAATATATACAATACATCGCGGGTTTGTCTCTGTGCGATATAGAAAATGACTATATCGTAATATTCCAGTATACGTTGTCACGCAGGACTTTTAGCTGCAAGCGTACACTTCAGGCTCTCCTCGCTCTTTCCTGTGTCTCCTCGCAGACAAGCAGGCGGACATTCGTCACAAACTGTCACGTCACATACACGCCCTCGCAGGGCAGAGAGCTAGCGGCGTGGCTAACGTTAGCTGCTAACATAGCCGTACGAGAGAAAGATGCTGCGGATTTGGTAACAAATGAAGGAAGACTTCATTCCCAATAACAACAGCAGGGTTTCCATCATCTGGCGGTGGTTAGGCTTCAAGTGGGAATATGTCGAACAAACAAACGTAATTTGTCAAGTGTGGGGGGGAAAAAGCGTTGCTATAAAAAGTAGCATTACTGCTAATATGTAGCATCATTAGAAAAGTCACTCGCTAGAGAATGAAGAGAATTTCATAACCTAGTAACTAACATACCACATATTGAAGGATGAATACTATTTGATTTCCTATTATGCAGCTCATTTTTATTTGACACTTAAAATGTTTGACAATCTTGCAATTTATGTTTTGGAAATGACTTGAATGTTTGTGCCATTGCTTAATAACTTTAATAAATATACTTTTGGTCAATTGACTTAGTTGTGATTTCCCTCTCTGCATGAAAGTTTAAAAGTAGCATATGTGAATGTAGTATGAAGAAGAATGTTTTAATGTATACACATAGAATCATCATACTGCTGTGATTATAGGCATCAAGTGTTCATTCAAGGCCAAGTCAAAATATCGTAATATATATCGTATATCGCGATATGGCCTTAAAATATTGCGATATTAAAAAAAGGCAATATCGCCCAGCCCTAATTGAGACATAATTTGATGAGAAATGATGGAGAAATTAGCGTACAAACAACCACAAGGAACCATATTTGGTAAGTGCAAACGTCAACAAGTGATTTTAACCAGCCAATCAGTGAAGAAACGTGACAAAAATAATACAAATATTTTAAATACAAATAACAAAAGGAAGTATTGCTGTATAAGTCGATTTATATTATGAACACAGTTATAATTAGGAATTTTTCATCTATTTCAAATCTATACAATTAAAAAAAAAAGTTACTAAACATATTGAACGCCAATTTTCTGTGCAGTTATAAACAATTGAATTTTACAAGTTAAACGTGAATTTTTGTCTGTGATAGGCTAACAGATTTGTTTTTGTGACCTCATCAACATCTAATTGGAAAATCCTTGAACTCGCTGTCCTCAGAATCCAGATGGATCTGTGAAAAGGAAGTTACCGAGCGTCACACGCACGACTTTCCTCCATCGACCGGGTGCTTTTTACGCCTCAAAAAGTAGAAGCTGTTATTTTTTTTCCCCCCCTCTCGGCCTTCTCTCCATCATCACTTGTCTTTCTTTTGCGACCTTTTCATCGCACCGCTGCTGTACACTTTTTGTGTACTTGTGTAAAGGTGACATTTGCAGCCCTGTAAAAGTCTACCCCTCACCTTTTATTTTCCCCTCAAAATGGCCTAAAAAATAAAAGACAATGTTTCACGCCCTGGAGAGTGGCGGAGGGTGGGAGAGCCAGGAAGGCGCTAGAAAAAGCCATTGAAGGTCAGTAATTTTACACTGCTTTGGAAAATAAATATGAATTTTAATTTGTTTTTTTTACGTTTTTTGTTTGTTAATTAAAAAAAATACATTAATTCGAGCTGGACACATTTACCAGATTCCCAATGATTGGTGCATAAGGGGAAAGAATTTGAGAAAAATATAAACATTTCCTTTTTAACCGCAGCTAAAATTATTTGTTCTCAATTGACTAACCTCTTGTAATAAAATAAAATAGATGTATTTTGTAATACAATATACTATTACCGTCAAACGCCCAAATTTTGCTAGTGGTTTGTTTTCATTGAAAAAACAATAGACATTTTTTAAAATAATTTTAAAGGAGAACATTTCTCAGAATTATGTTTTTGTATAAAATAACACCAAATTGTCCATTTTAGCCATAATAGGAAAAAAATGATGAAAATTGAAACATTTCCTTTATCAATCGCCGCTAAAAGTCTTTGTCGTTAATAGAATAACCTCTTGTAATAAAATAAAATAGATGTATTTTGTAATACAATATACTATTACCGTCAAACGAAAATAAGTCATGCCCAAATTTTGCTAGTGTTTTGTTTTCATTGAAAAAACAATAGACATTTTAAAAATTAATTTTAAAGGAGAACATCTCTCAGAATTATGTTTTTGTATAAAATAACACCAAATTGTCCATTTTAGCGCATAATAGGAAAAAAATTATGAAAATTTAAACATTTCCTCAATCAATCGCAGCTAAAAGTCTTTGTCGTTAGTAGACTAACCTCTTGTAATAAAATAAAATAGATGTATTTGGTAATACAATGTACTATTACCGTCAAACGAAAATAAGTCATGCCCAAATTTTGCTAGTGTTTTGTTTTCATTGAAAAAACAATAGACATTTTTAAAATTAATGTTAAAGGAGAACATCTCTCAGAATTATGTTTTTGTATAAAATAACACCAAATTGTCCATTTTAGCGCATAATAGGAAAAAAATGATGAAAATTGAAACATTTCCTTTATCAGTCGCAGCTAAAAGTCTTTGTTGTTAATAGACTAACCTCTTATAATAAAATAAAATAGATGTATTTTTTAAAACAATATTCTATTGCCGTCCATTGCAAATAATTTATGCCCAGATTTTGCTAGTGGTTTACTTTCATTGACTTGAATTCATTTTAAAGGAAAAATAACTCTCAAAATTATGTTTTTGTATCAAATAACACAATAATAATAATAATAATATAATTTTTTTATTAATAGTAATTATTATTATTAATAATAAAAATAATTATATAAATTAAAGCTGCAAGCAGCGTTGGTTGGGTCCGCATTTGGCCGCTACCAAGCCCTGGTCTAAGTCAGACCTACATAGAGGTCTTTGTTTCATGTCTCTACGACATTCCTAACAGAAGTTACAAGCAGTTTTGTCTGGGTTTTTTCTTAGGGGGCGTTAGAGCGCAATTTTGACTTTTGGGGTTTGTTTTTTTTATTAGATGGCAATTTTTGCCAGTCCTGATGTGTGTGTAAAATTTGGTGGGTTTTGAAGCATGTTAAGGGGGTCAAATTACAGATCGGCGTTTCTGGATGTTGTTGATAAATGGCTTTCGCTTTGCATAGTAGAGCTTTAACTTGCACTTTGAAGCATTTTAAGGGGGTCAAATTACAGCTCAAAGAGGCAAAAATTACATTTTTTAGGAAACTTTGCGCAGGGGTTCTTTGAAGGCGCGTAAAATCAAAACCGGAGCAGTAATCAAAACTTTG
>NC_084636.1:10190101-10312601 GCF_033978795.1 Nerophis ophidion | reverse complement strand
ATTCCGCCTCAGCGAGAGAGGGGCGGGGACAAGTGTGCGGCCGTGTCTCACTCAGGGAAGTACCAGCCGGGCCAGAGGTCGCCGCCACTTCTTCGGTGGGTAAATCAGCCGCGTCTGAGTCAGCCAGCTAATGACGCGTTTTATATTCAACACACAGCCGACGCCACCTCCTCTCCTCATCAACATTTCATTTCTATTCCAGCCCTCTCTATTAATCACATCCTGTTCCTTTTACTTCCACTCGCTCCTCATCCTATCGGCTGTCTTTCATAAATGACCTGCTTTTTGATCATTGTTAACCCTTTGGAGCGGCGTACGTATTTTAAGCTTCCTTGCACTGCAAAAAAAAAAGCTGACAAAATGAAAGACGAAAAGAAAATGAATATTTTATCTTTTTGGAAAATATTGGACACGATGTGTTGTCAAGGTTACGAGATGCGATGCAAGTGTAAGCCAATAATGTTTTTATTTAATTTGTTTAGAAATGGATGTGATGATAATGTAAATGAGGTTTTTTTTTTTTTAATCACTACAATGTTGGAATTCTTACACTGCAAACACTGATATCTAAGTAAGATTAAATATCGCAAATACAGGTGATATTTGATTATTTTCTGTCTGCTAAGATAATTTTTTTCACTTAGCAGATTTTATGTTACTGTTTTACTTGTGTTAAAGGGGAACATTATCACAATTTCAGAAGGGTTAAAACCAATAAAAATCAGTTCCCAGTGGCTTATTTTATTTTTCTACGTTTTTTTCAAAATTTTACCCATCCCGGAATATCCTGAAAAAAGGCTTTAAAGTGCCTGATTTTCGCTATCTGCGAAGCCATCGTCCATTTTCCTTGCTGGTAGCACAGCAAGATGTAGCGACATTAGCTTGGATTCAGACTCGGATTTCAGCGGCTTAAGCGATTCAACAGATTACGCATGTATTGAAAGGGATGGTTGGAGTGTGGAGGCAGATAGCGAAAACTAAATTGAAGAAGAAACTGAAGCTATTGACGCTATTCGGCCATATCTGCCTTAGCATTGCCGGTAAAATGTGCAGACGAAACAATCGGGACTTTCGCATTGACACTTGAGCAACTTAAATCTGTTGATTGGTAAGTGTTTGTTTGGCATTAAATGTAGGTGGAGGAAAACGCTGGATGCAAATACAGCTACGAATGTACATACAGCTAACCTAAATAGCATGTTAGTATCGATTAGCTGGCAGTCATGCCGCGACCAAATATGTCTGATTAGCAGATAAGTTAATAACATAAACAAAACTGAACTTTGTGATTTTGTTGACTTTATCGCTGGAAATGCATCTGCTTAGAGTGTCGCAGGGTATCCATTCATATCTGTGCCATGTCTGTTGTCGCATCGCCAGTAAAAATGTGCGGACCAAACAAGGGACTTTCGCATCTCTTGACACTGGAGCAACTTAAATCCGTTGATTGGTAAGTGTTAGTTTGGCATTAAATGTGGATGGAGGGAAAGGCTGGATGCAAATATAGCTACAGATGAGGCATAACGATGCAATATGTACATACAGCTAGCCTAAATAGCATGTTAGCATCGGTTAGCATGCCGTGCTAATCGATGCACATTCCGCGTAAATCAACTTGAATCAGTCCCTGATCGTGTTGTTACACCCTCCGACAACACACCGACGAGGCATGATGTCTCCAAGGTACCGGAAAACAGTCGAAAAAACGGAAAATAACAGAGCTGATTTGACTTGCTGCGTGTAATGTGTTTGAGAAAATGGCGTTGACTACCTAGGTGACGTGACGTTTTGACGTCATCGCCCCAAGAGCAAATAATAGAAAGGCGTTTAATTCGCCAAAATTCACCCATTTAGAGTTCGGAAATCGGTTAAAAAAATATATAGTCTTTTTTCTGCAACATCAAGGTATATATTGACGCTTACATAGGTCTGGTGATAATGTTCCCCTTTAAGAGTTTTGGACCTAAATGATCTCAGTAAGATATTCCAGCTTGTTGCTGAGATTTTATGACCTATATTGAGTAAAACATGCTTGAAACTAGAATATCAACTGTTGCAAAGCTGTGTCATCAACACTCACAAGTATAAAACTACTTTTTTTAAAGTAATAATTGCTTATTTCAAGCATGGAAAAAAAATCCTGACTTTGACACAATTGTGTCTCATATTAAGACAGATGAGAGCCAAAAGGACTTTGCTGTTTTATTTTCAATGAAGTGTAGTAGAAAATTTCTGTCCTAGGGTTATCTCTAAACTGAATGCATTAGGAGGGACACGATATAAGAGGTCAAGTCACCCTGACCAAGTGCTAGTTCTGTTGTGGGTGATATTTCAACGTTGGACAGTTACATAAGTTGTTATGCTACAATCAGGCCATCAGGGAGCGTATAAATAAGAAGGGAAGACCAAGCCTGGGGTGCGCTCTTTCTTAATTCCTTCATGAGGGTTCACCTGCTTTCGTCTCCGGAGACATTGTCTGTGTAAACATATCGATTCAACCCAACTTTGTACTATCTGATTATGAGTAAATAAACTCCTGTAACAAATTGTCTATTGTTCCTGTTTAAGATTCAGACTTTTCAACCGCATAAAATTGGCATCACGAACAGGATGATGACTTTTCTACCACAGAAGCAATAGAAAATACGTACTCATATAGTAGTACAGTTGTTATTATAGATAATATACTTATTTTAAGGTATTTTTAGGTTCATTGAGGGACGGCGTGGCGCAGTGGGAGAGTGACCGTGCGCAACCCGAGGGACACTGGTTCAAATCCCACCTAGAACCAACCTCGTCACGTCCGTTGTGTCCTGAGCAAGACACTTCACCCTTGCTCCTGATGGTTGCTGGTTGGCGCCTTGCATGGCAGCTCCCTCCATCAGTGTCTGAATGTGTGTGTGAATGGGTAAATGTGGAAGTAGTGTCAAAGCGCTTTGAGTACCTTGAAGGTAGAAAAGCGCTATACAAGTACAACCCATTTATCATTTAATATTACTTGTTTTGGAAAGTCTTGACAAGCCAAATTTTCTTTTAATTAAAAAAAACCAACAATAATTTTGCTTGGTTCGAATAACTTTTGTACTTTTTTTCTTGTTTTTGAACATTGACTTTGTGCAGTGTATTAATATAGATACTGATGTTCCTATTATTCATTTTTATTTTTGTTTGACTACTTTTGGATTGTTTTTTATCATGTTTGTGTGACCTCTCAATTACTCTGTTCATTTGCTATTCTGAATGTTGCTGGGTCGGGTTTGGTTTTGGAATTGGAATTGTATTATTATTGTATTGTTGTGTATTATTTTGTTAGACTGGTTCATAAAGAAAGAAAGAAAGAAAAAAAAATAAAGACATAAAGACCAGATTTTGGGGTAAAAATACTAAAAACTTGTGAAATTATCTGTTAATGCAGCTAGTTAATTTTACTCGATAAAACATCTGAAATTAAGATTTGTACATCTAGAAATTAGTTGGACTTTTAAGACAAAAATAGATATTTAATTCTGAAACTTGCAATTATTAGATTAAACATCCTCAGGATGCTGCATAATATTTTAACAGATTTTGCATGTGGGGAAAATTAAAACAATTTATCAAAATACGATTTTTTAAAAACTAAAATAGACAAAATGTAATTTAAGATAAGTAAATACCTCTTAAAATTGGGGGAATTTCCTGAGATAAAATTGGCAAATAATTTGCAGTGGGGATGTTTACTTTTTCCGTACATCATACTTTACAAATATCTTGTCTCCCTTGGTTTCTTTTTTTTCCTTGAGCACAACCTCAAGCGTGTGAATGGACGTTAATTTTTTTCACTTTGAAAAAGTGTTTCAAAACAATAGAACACAAAAATAAACATAATTTTTATGTGTGGAATGAAGCCTTCGAACTTAAAGTAAATGTAAATATCTAGCAGACCACAAAGATACATGTTTTTTAGTCAAATAATTAAAATAGTTAAGTCCTCAGGAAGTAATTACGTAAACAAATAATTTTTTGTACATCCAAGTCTTTCAAAGCCATGATGTGCGTCTTCGCATCAGTTGGCCACTTAATGGCACTGCTTTCTCCCTCTGCAACCAAAGGGCTGTTCATGCTGTGATCGATTGACTACATGCTTTTTTATTTGCTGGTGTCGCTCTTCTTTGACTGTTGGATTTCGCTTTGAAAAGTTCCTGCGACCACAAGCGCTTACAAATAAATAAATAGTCACCATTTAAATACTCATAGCTCACTGTTTGAATACGATTGATTTATTTCTTAATATGTTAGGAAATTAACATCAAAATACGTTTTTTCATTAATTCATTTAAATTAAATAGTTGGTAACACTTTAGCATATTCTAAGTAACAAAGACTTTTGAGTTATTTGGACACTAAGGGAACATATTCTAAGTACCCTAACCCTAACCTTATTAAGGGAAGACTCTTAGTTAATGGCTTACTGGTTGTATAATAAGGCCATGCAGAATAAGGTATTAATAAGTACTTAATAATGACTCATTAAGAGCCAATATGTTACTAATTTGCATGTTAATAAGAAACTAATTAATGGTGAATATTAGAGATGTCCGATAATATCGGCAGTCCGATAAAAGCTTTAAAATGCAATATCGTAAATTATCGATATCTGTTTCGAAATTATCAATATCGGTTTCAAAAAGAAAAATCTATGACTTTTTAAAACGCCGCTGTGCACACGGACGTAGGGATAAGTATAGAGCGCCAATAAACCTTAAAGGCACTGCCTCTGCGTGCCGGCCCCAATTACATAATATCTACGGCTTTTCACACACACAAGTGCATACTTGGTCAACAGCCATACAGGTCACACTGAGGGTGGCCGTATAAACAACTTTAACATTGTTAAAAATATGCGCCACACTGTGAACCCACACAAAACAAGAATGACAAACACATTTCGGGTTTCGGGAGAACATCCGCATCGTAACACAACATGAACATAACAGAACAAATACCCAGAACCCATTGCAGCACTAACTGTCCCTCAACCCCGCTCCCCCGCCTTAACCTCCTCATGCTCTCTCATGGAGAGTATGTCCCAAATTCCGAGCTGCTGTTTTGAGGCATGTTAAAAAAAATAATGCACATTGTAACTTCAATGATAATTATGGCAGTGCCACGTTGGCATTTGTCCCCTAACTTGAGTTGATTTATTTTGGAAAACCTTGTTACATTGTTTAATGCGTCCAACAAAATTAAGCATAATAATGTGTTAATTCCACCACTGTATGTATTGGTATCGGTATCGGTAATTAAGAGTTGGACAATATCAGCAAAAAAGACATTATCGGACATCTCTAGTGAATATGTTCCCTCCAATTTCGTTGTTCTTTGAACCTGTTCACTGCAATAAAACTCTATTCTATTCTATACTAAAGTGTTACGAAATGGTTACTTCTTATTATAACAAATAACACATTTCTGGCCAAACAGCTTTATAAGAATTGGCCAAAGATATTTTCGTGATATAAAATTATTTTTGTTGTGTAAAAATTGCTAATTAATGTTATTTTTGTTTTGAGGTAAAAAGGTAAGCAATGGTTGCTTAAAATGGGACTTTTTGTGCTTTCTTGTAATGTGGTTTTTGCAGTGCAGGCAGTGTACGTCCAAGCTTTCCTAATTGATCTGACGTGGCCAGATGTCCAATTACAGGCAATTTAAGTGTGTCCAATTAAGCTAACATGCATGTTTTTGGACATTGGGGGTAAACGAGGCTGACAGCACATGCTCCGTCGTGCGACCGGTTGGAAAAAAATAAGTTTTTTTTTTTACCTGAGGGCACGGACGCAGGATTGAAGGGAGAAAAGAGTTCCGTGGGAGGCTGCAGGCTTAGCGACGGATCAAGGGTGTTAGCAGGGGAGGCCGGGGTCTGCAAAATGAGAGTAAACACTCTTAATAGTCCAACGCCAGACCTGAATTGCGAAAGCGTGGCTGCGGCTCACCGACGGAGAGGTTATGTCAGGAGGCGTCGACATGTCTCCGAAAAGCTCTAATTGGTTGATGTTCTGGGAATCACAAAAAAAGCGCACACTTGAAGTCAGTCGGGCGGGATTGTCCAGCTGATGCTGCGATGTCATAAACAGCCTGGAGCGGGTCAGCATGCCGACATGCACGACACACTGCGTGCGACGAGCAGGTGGCAACCTACCTTGGCGACTGCGGAGGCAACGGGGAAGGAGGCATGAGAGAGGGGATGGCAAAATGAGATGAAATGATCATGATGACATACCTACCAAAGTGATATCAGTCCACAACAAAATGTACCAGCAGCCCCCTGTGGTACATCATTAAGGTCCTCCTATTGTGGAGCATCAGCTAAGGGTCTCGCTATCAAAAGACACCAGCTGTTCTATTTGATCTCAATCTATTCTACATCCCTTAATAATATGTCAAGGCCAGCGAGAAGCGAAGCAAACTATTTTTAGTGGACAAGAATTTTAAGGCCTTGAATGCACGGTCCAAGATTTGCATAAATCGCGGATACGGATAATTTATCCAGAGATAATGAATGTTCTTAGAATATCTTTTTGCTCTCTCTCCGTGTTCACACAAAAACCCCAAGTCTGTAAAAGCATATATATATATATATATATATATATATATATATATATATATATATATATACAGTTGCACACCTGTATAGATATATACAAATATGTATATATACACATTTACACACACATTTATACACATACCCATATATATATATATATATATATATATATATATATATATACACACACTCATATATATATATATACACACACTCATATATATACACACACACACACACACACACATATATAGGTGTGTGTGTGTGTGTGTGTGTGTGTGTGTGTGTGCAACAACTCTTAATCGCTTAAAAAAAATAAATATAGATATTTTTTTCAAAATCTGTCCTGTCCAGCCACTTTAGTAAATGTTTGGTGACATTTTATTAAGTAAAAAAAGTTTTCTTTTAAATAATATGTATATTTCTCATAGCTTTTTATTTGTTTTTTATGGAGGAATGTAGTCAGCAATACAACTAGCACCCATTAAAAAAGTATTGATTTAGAATTTATTAAAAAGAACTATAGGTTATATATATATATATATATATATATATATATATATATATATATATATATATATATATATATATATATATATACACACACATACATATATATGCATACATACATATATATGTATAGAAATACATACACACATAAATATATACACACACACACACACACATACATACATAAATTATATATATCTATACATATATAGATATATATAATATATGTAGGTGTGGGAAAAAATCACAAGACTACTTCATCTCTACAGAACTGTTTCATGAGGGGTTCCCAATCAGGAGATTTTCTCCTGATGAGGGAACCCCTCATGAAACAGTTCTGTAGAGATGAAGTAGTCTTGTGATTTTTCCCACACCTACATATTGCGCTCTACCACGGTATCGAGCACTATTCTCTGGATAATCCAATAAAGACATATATATATATATATATATATATATATATATATATATATATATATATATATATATATATATATATATATATATATATATATATGTATATATATGGCTTCACTGTGGCAGAGGGGTTAGTGCGTCTGCCTCACAATACGAAGTTCCTGCAGTCCTGGGTTCAAATCCAGGCTCGGGATCTTTCTGTGTGGAGTTTGCATCTCCCGTGAATGCGTGGGTTCCCTCCGGGTACGCCGGCTTCCTCCCACTTCCAAAGACATGCACCTGGGGATAGGTTGATTGGCAACACTAAATTGGCCCTAGTGTGTGAATGTGAGTGTGAATGTTGTCTGTCTATCTGTGTTGGCCCTGCGATGAGGTGGCGACTTGTCCAGGGTGTACCCTGCCTTCCGCCCGATTGTAGCTGAGATAGGCGCCAGCGCCCCCCGCGACCCCGAAAGGGAATAAGCGGTAGAAAATGGATGGATGGATGGATATATATATATATATTATTGATTGATATATATATATATATATATAAATATATATATGTATATATATATTACATCTATCAGAAAATGGAATCAGTGTGCGTGGTGCTTTACATTTATGGTCCTGGATGCTGATTTAGACAAAAAGGAACGAAGAGTTGCGATGCTGAGTTATGGGCTCTTGCAGCCGTGGAAAAGATGAAGATCGCGCAGCAACAAAATAAGATAGATTATCACGATAACCCCGGAGAACAATGTAATTGAAGGTGCAAATAAACTAATACCATTTCCTCATTATCTCATTTAGAGACGATAATGTATTCTTCCTAGTAGTGTTAGTTGCTAACTTGTTGAAGCGAGTTAACATTGTTTGACAGGTAATTAAATCTGCATTGGAACGTGTGAGAGAAATTAAATTGTGGCATATCATCCAAAATACAGTGGCGACAAACTGATTGGTGTGCCAAGCTTGTGGCATCGTATTAAAAAAGTCGTAATTGCTGACAAAGGTGCATAAACAAAAGCTAAGGCTGTGAATAAATATGTAAATGTGATTTAATTTGCTTTATCAGTTTTTAATAAAATTGCAACATTTAAAAAAAATACATTTTCATATTGTCATTATGGGTTATTGTCGGTAGAATTTTGAGGACAAAATAAGTTAATTCAATTTTTTAAAAAGTGAAACGCTGTGAATAAGCAATGTATGTTTACTGAGGGTTGCAGGTTCGATCCCCGCTTTTGCATCCTAGTCACTGCCGTTGTGTCCTTGGGCAAGGCACTTTATCCACCTGCTCCCAGTGATACCCACACCGGTTTAATTATAAAAAAAATTGATATTGGGTTTCACTATGTAAAGCGCTTTGAGTCACTAGAGAAAATGCGCTATATAAATATAATTCACTTCACTTCACTACTGTTACTCGGAACCCTTTGAGGGCAGCTATAACTGATGTGGCCATCAACGGAAAAAAGTTTGACAGTTTCAGAAAATTGAAAACGACCATGTTTCCTCAAAATTGTCCAGCAAAATCATAGATGGTATCATAGATACACTTGTAAAGAACATAATGTCATGGCTGTCTTGAGTTTCCAATAATTTCTACAACTCCTATGGGTCATGAAGTTTGGTTCTTTTATGAATTTATTATGGTTCTACTGAAAATGTGAGCAAATCTGCTGGGTCAAAAAGTATAAATACAGCAATGTTAATATTTGCTTACATGTCCCTTGGCAAGTTTCACTGCAATAAGACACTTTTGGTAGCCATCCACAAGCTTCTGCTTGAATTTTTGACCACCCCTCTTGACAAAATGAGTGCAGTTCAGCTAAATTTGTTGGTTTTCTGACATGGACTTCAGCCTTGTCCACATGTTTAAGTCAGGATTTTGGGAAAGCTATTCTAAAATCTTAATTCTAGCCTGATTTAGTCATACCTTCACCAATTTTGATGTGTGTTCGGGGTCATTGTCCTGTTGGAACACCCACCTGCGCTCAAGACCCAAATCTCCAAACTGATGATTTTAGGTTGTCCTGAAGAATTTGGAGGTAATCCTCCTTTTTCATTGTCCCATTTACGCTCTGTAAAGCACCAGTTCCATTGGCAGCATCAATTGATTCCATTCCATTTTACAATGAATTGATTAACTTGGACCCCGACTTAAACAAGTTGAAAAACTTATTTAGGTGTTCCATTTAAAGGTCAATTGTACGGAATATGTACTGTACTGAGCAATCTACTAATACAAATCTCAATCAATCAATCAAAAGCAAAACAGGCCCAGAGCATAACACTACCACCACCATGCTTGATGGTAGGTATGGTGTTCCTGGGATTAAAGGCCTCACCTTTTCTCCTCCAAACATATTCCTGGGTATTGTGGCCAAACAGCTCCATTTTTGTTTCATCCGACCACAGAACGTTCCTGCAGAAGGTCTTATCTTTGTCAATGTGAAGTCCATGTGGACGGCTACCAAAAGCGCAATATTGCAGTGAAACTTGCCAAGGGACACGTAACCAAATATAAACATTGCTGTATGTATACTTTTGACCCAGCAGATTTGTTCACATTTTCAGAATCAGAATCATCCATCCATCCATTTCCTACCGCTTATTCCCTTTTAGGGTCGCGGGGGGCACTGGCGCCTATCTCAGCTACAGTCGGAATCAGAAATACTTTATTAATCCCTGAGGGAAATTAAAATTTTTAGCACAATCCCATTCAAGATCAGACAAACATTACAGAGGGACAGAACAGGGGTTGAACTCAAGACAGCCATGACATTATGTCCTTCAAAAGTGTATGTAAACTTTTGACTGTGACTGTATTTGTCATTCATATCATTTAAAGGCCTACTGAAACCCATTACTACCAACCACGCAGTCTGATAGTTTATATATCAATGATGAAATCTAACATTGCAACACATGCCAATATGGCCAGGTTAGCTTACTAAAGTGCAATTTTGTTGGATTGAAGAGGACATTTTGTGCCAGCATTGTGCCCAGCTGTTAAGTCGTCTGTTTTCATCGCAAAATTCCACAGTATTCTGGACATCTGTGTTGGTTAATCTTTTGCAATTTGTTCAATGAACAATGGAGACATCATAGAAGAAAGCTGTAGGTGGGAAGCGGTGTATTGCGGCCGGCTTTGGCAACACAAAAACAGCCGGTGTTTCATTGTTTACATTCCCGAAAGATGACAGTCAAGCTTTACTATGGAACAGAGATGTCAAGCGAACACGGTTGGATTGGACCACACACACTAAGTACGCGGTGAACATTTTTACCATTCTGTATTCTAAAGGCGATATATGTCGTGTGCTACTCCAGCATCAATATCAGCAGCGTCCTCTTGACCGTCACCGTCGGGTTCAAAGCGGTTTGGCTCTATCCCTTGTTGCGGTTGGGCCTGGCCGAGTGGTCCTGCCACCCCACGGCTGCCACGGCGCCTCTCACAGCATCTTCCCTATCTGAATCGCTCCCACTGCCCTCTAGTCCTTTCTTTTTTTTTTTCTCTCTAGTCCTTCACTCTAACTTTCCTCATCCACGAATCTTTCATCCTCGCTCAAATTGATGGGGAAATCGCCGCTTTCTCGGTCCGAATCGCTCTCGCTGTTGGTGGCCATGATTGTAAACAATGTTCAGATGTGAGGAGCTCCACAACCCGTGACATCACACGCATATCGTCTTCTACTTCCGGTACAGGCAAGGCTTTTTTATCAGCACCAAAAGTTGCAAACTTTTTTGTCGATGTTCTCTACTAAATCCTTCCAGCAAAAATATGGCAATATCGCGAAATTATCAGGTATGACACATAGTATGGACCTGCTATCCCCGTTTAAATAAGAAAATCGCATTTCAGTAGGCCTTTAAAACGACTTCCTTTCTCACTTTTTCTATAATTTGTCTCCTAAAAACTCTTATGCAGGTGGTGCCACTCCGATTCTACTCTTGGTTGCTATGCCAACAGTAAGGTTGCATGTTTTATTCATAAAGGGGTCAAGAGTCAGAGGAGGGGTTGTTCGCCGGCAGAAAAAAAAAAGTGCGGTGAAGATGACAGCGGGGGCCGGCGAGGTCGTTTGGGGAAGTTTGAAACACCAAGACAACAACCTTACCTGAGAATTCATATCCAGGCCTAAGTCTATCAGATCGACCTCGTGATGCTGATCCGGATGTTCACCGAGTCCCGGCTGCGGGGGTTGTAGATGACTATGAAGATGATGGTGATGATGATGTTGGTGGGGGTGGTGGGTGTTTGGATGCCCGTTCTGCAATCACAACCTCAGTGTTAAAGCGATGGCGGGTGGGATGAGGATGAGGGTGCAAACTATATTAGCAGTCTCTCACATGAGGCTGATTTAAGAGGGCAGGTGTTGCTCCCGCCAGGTGCTCTCATATAAACACACGGGAGATTTCAAGAGGTTTAAAGATCATCCCTACCTTCGGTATAAACTACAGCCCTGAGCTCCTTCTGTGTTTCTCTAAATCCTCCCCACTGTGGTAATTACCACCGTGAGGCTCTGAGATACATCTTCATCGCTGCTCTTTTAATAATATTTAAACATTAAAGGAATAAAACAATGCTTTATTGGTATTTTTTTTGTTGCTACCATAAACAGCAGACGATAAACTAGCCGTAAATTAGCGCGGACTGATACAACGAACGCCCTATAACCACACCGACGACTCCAAAAATGTATTATGTCTGAATTTGTTTGCAATTTGGGACATAAAATGTGGTTAGTAGCCGTCTAAAAAATTCATCTTCTGTAACAAATCAGCCGGGCCGATGAATGGTCTATTTTCGAGCTTATTTCATATATAAGGCGCACCAGAGTACAGGGCGCATTAAAGGAGTCATATTATTAATATTAATGTCCTGGGCATGGGGTTTTGGGGCACTAGAAGGTTAACCCCTTTACTACTGTTACCCCAGGTGGCCCTTGGCAAAGTCCTAGGACCTGACTGCCCCCTAGCCAGGGATACGGTGAAGACCTTGACGTCGGAGCAGGCGGAAGACAGTAGATTTAAGAACTTCCACAATGGCGGGGGAAGGCTGCAGCAGAAAAGGGTCCCCGGTCGTCTTGGACTCCATGCCACCCGACCCTGACCCGGATCTGTCAAGGATCGTGTGTAGCAACCAGCAATAGCTACTGCAGACGATAAACTAGCCGTGAATTTGCGCAGAGTGATACAACGAACGCGCTATAACCTCACCGACGACTCCAAAAATGTATTATGTCTGAATTTGTTTGCAATTTGGGACATAAAATGTGGCTAGTAGCCGTCTAAAAAAATTATCTTTTGTGACAAATCAGACGGGCCCATGAATAGTCTATTTTCGAGTGTATTTCATATATAAGGCACACCGGAGTATAGGGTGCATTAAAGGAGTCATATTATTAATATTAATGTCCCGGGTTAGGGTTCGGGGCACTAGGAGGTTAACCCCTTTACTACTGTTACCCCAGGTGGCCCTTGGCAAAGGCCTAGGACCTGACTGCCCCCTAGCCAGGGATACAGTGAAGACCGCAACGTCAGGGCAGGCGGAAGAGAGTAGATTTAAGAACTACCACAAAGGCGGGAGAAGGCTGCAGCTGAAAAGGGTCCCCAGTCGTCTTGGACTCCATGCCACTGGACCCTGACCCGGATCTGTCAAGGATCGTGTGTAGCAGTAGCAGGAGTTACTGCTGGTTATCTCCACAAGCTGGATAGCTACATGAGCTACATAAATATCAATTGTTAGCTAAGTGCTAAATGGTTTATGCTACATAATTGAATAGATTAATGCTACGTGACGGGGTAGATAGCATAGGCAAAACACTACATAACTGGAAGAACAGCTAAATGTCACAGGGCTGGTTGAATAGCTTAATTCTAAATAGCTAACTCAATAGATAAAGGCTGTAGGGCTAGATCGGAGGTCAACAACTGGCGGCTCTTTAGCGCCGCCCTAGTGGCTCTCTGGAGCCTTTTCAAAAATGTATGAAAAATGGAAAAACATAAATTTTTAGTTTTAATGTGGTTTCTGTAGGAGGACAAACATGACACAAACTAATTGTTATAAAGCACACTGTTTATATTAAACATGCTTCACTGATTCGAGCGCTGTTTTGTCCTACTAATTCTGGCGGTCCTTGAACTCACCGTAGTCTTTACATGTACAACTTTCTCCGACTCTAGGACGTGTTTTATGCCACTTTTTTTTTCTGTCTTATTTTGTCCACCAAACTTTTAACGTCGTGTCTGAATGCACCAAGGTGAGTTTTGTTGATGTTATTGACTTGTGTGGAGTGCTAATCAGACATATTTGGTCCTTGCATGACTGCAAGTTAATCGATGCTAACATGCTATTTAGGCTAGCTATATGTACATGTTGCATCATTATGCTTCATTTTTAGGTATGTTTGAGCTCATGTAGTTTCCTTTAAGTCCTCTTAATTCAATTTATATCTCATGACATATCTGTATGTAATATGGCTTTAATTTTTTGTGGCTCCAGACAGATTTGTTTTTGTATTTTTGGTTCAATATGGCTCTTTCAACATTTTGGGTTGCCGACCCCTGGGCGAGATGAATAGTTCAATGCTATTAATAACCATAAGCAAAGTGCTAAATGGTAGGGTAGATGGCAACGCTACACTAACTAATAGATACATGCTAGAGTACATGGCGGGGTAGATGGCTTCATGCTAAGTGACAGACTATATAGGCAGCCAAATGCTACACAGCTGAAAAGACAGTGTGTCATAATGCTTGTTTGATAGCTAAATAGCTCACTAAAAAGATAAATATTGAATGAATGAATAAACGGCAAAATGCTACATGGCATAATTAAGCTACTTGTGTAGCTAAATGCTGTATGGCGGGATTAATGATTCATAACCCTCAATGATACATAACCGTAGCCTAAGTGCTATATGGTGGGCTAGCTAGCGACGCTACATATTTAAACAGGTAAATGTTGCATGGCAGGATTAATACCTCAATGTTATTAATAACCGATAACAGTTAGCTAAGTGCTAAATGGTGCTACATAATTCAATAGATACATGCTACACTGCGATGTTGATAGCTTAATGCTAAATGACGGACGACAGCCAAATGCTACACAACTGGAAATCTAGTCCAATCCCCTTCATTAATATAGTTTAATGTAAAGACACCGAACGTTTCAGAAAGTTCTGCACCGCAGTTAAAATACACATTTAATGTCAAGTGTAAGAAACATTTCACTTAAAAATAAAATAAAATAGACTGAGATCACACAATGCTAACCTAAATGGTACATGGCTGATATCAACCAAAGCTCCTCATCCCACCCCCCGGATTGTAAATAATGTTAATAATTCAATGTTTATACTATGATGATTAACTTGTGTGATGACTGTATTATGCTGATAGTATATATTTGTACCATGAATTGATTAACGTGGACCGCGACCTGAACAAGTTGAAAAACTTATTCGGGTGTTACCATTTAGTGGTCAATTGTACGGAATATGTACTGAACTGTGCAATCTACTAATAAAAGTTTCAATTAATCAATCAATCAATCAAAAAGGATAGCTAAATGCTACATAGCTAAATGGACAAATAGAGGCTGTGTAGATAAATAGATAGCAAAATGCTATATCAAGCTAATTGTGTTATATGAGTAGCTAAATTCTGCATATGCTACATAACCGTTAGCTAACTGCTAAATGGTGTGGTAGATAGTTTAATGCTAAATGACAGACTATATAGCCAAATTCTACACAACCACATGTCACCCACATCTGCGGGACTCTCTAAGGTTTCTCATAGTCATTCTCATTGACATCCCACTGGGTTGTGAGTTTTTCCTTGCCCTTATGTGGGATCTGAACCGAGGATGTCGTTGTGGCTTGTGCAACCCATTGAGACACTTGTGATTTAGGGCTATACAAATAAACCTTGATTGATTAATTGAAATATTACACAACGGAAAATCCAATCCAATCCCCTTCATTAATATCGTATAATTTCAAAAAAACTATGTAATTTTCATAAAGTGCTGCACTGTCGTTAAAACACACATTTGATGTTTAATGTAAGAATCATTTAACTTAAATAAATAAATACATAAAAGAAAAGAAAATAGACTAAGATCACACTACTCGGACCTAAATGGTACATCGCTAGTTGGATAGCTAAATGCTACATAGCTAAATTGACAGATAGAGGCTGTGTAGATAAATAAATAGCAAAATGCTACATCAAGCTAATTGTGCCTTGGCTATATGGGTAGCTAAATGCTGCATATGTCAGGCTCAATCGCTTGATGCTACGTAAGTTAAATTTCAAGTTTATTCACAATACAACAGTAATGAATATCCATTTAATGCTGGTGGTAAGTGAAAGGGTCCCCCAGATAAGCTAGAAGAGGACAGTATATGCATGGAATGCGGAATCATGGTGGCAAGCACAAAAACGCTTTATGATCAACACAAAATAGGAGTAGTAAAGCAAGCATACATACATATATTCATTCATTCATTCAACCAAGCACAACCCAGCAGTAGTCTACCCCACATGAGGCATTAGAAATAGGTGGGTAATAGGTAAGATTTCAGTTTATTTTTGAAGTTGGAGAGTAAATACAGCATCCCGAGGATCTCATCAAGCCGGTTCCAAGTCTTTGGTCGCTTGCATACAACACTTCGACCAGTACAAGCCTGTAGACCATGTCTAAATGATTCTATCGTCAAAGGGGACGATAGATAGGAGCCAAGCTACAGAGCCTGAGATTTAGCCTCTGTAGCTTAACATAACCGTTAAACGGTGTGGTAGATAGCTTAATGCTAAATGACAGACTACATAGACAAATGCTACACCACTGGAAAGACAGCGGATTGTCACATGGCTGGTCGGATAGCTACAAAGCGGGCAGGATAACTCAATGTCACGACGGGGTTTTTTTTCACAACTTACTACGGGGTTCATTCTCCCGAAAGGCAGACGGACCACTCCGGACATGGCGTGCAGGTAAAAACACGATTTAATTCTCAAAAAATCAAAAGGAGTACAAAAAAACGGAAAACAAGTCCATGCTATCGCTATCACTTAGCATGGACTTGAGACAAGTAATACTCACAAAGACAAGGCTACCACTTAGCATTGGCTAGGAGATAAGTCAAAGCTTTCGTAGACAAGTCGCATGAAGCAAACAATGAGGCCAGGCCGACTGACCGGCAAAGGCGGGCTTAAATAATGCCTCTGATTAGTGCTAGGGAAGCAGGTGAGCGGGCAAACACTGATCAGAGACAGGTGAACACAATAAGCAACCATGGCAACTGAATCAAACCCAGAGGTGCACAAACAGGGTCCAATTGTTGTGTTGGACCCGGTCTTCTGCCGGTCACCTCCCAGGTTGGTTCGATGACACATAAGCTGGTTATAAATGAATCCCAGGCAGAGTTGCTTATTTTGATATTTTATTACCAAAGCTTTGGGAGACCAATCTGGATACAACAACCTTTCAATCGCATTGCCCAAATTGATCAAAATGAACAAAAAATACAAAACATGATCCGGACCACGGATCGCGGCACTCATTGAGTGAGATAAAATGCTTAGCGCTAAATGGTGGAAGAGATGGCAAGATAAGACCCTAAATGCTACACTGCTCGATACTTAGCTCACTAATTTGTGCTACGTATCTGAATAGATTTCTAATTACTACACCAAAATAATATCTAAACGCCACATGCTAGCGTCTCCGTGACCGTCATTATCATGTCTGTGGTGTGGTCCAGTATTCCCCTGCATTCAATCCTTTGTCCTCATGCGTCCGCCGGCTTATCAATTAGCCATCTCCAACGGGGAAACTGTAATTACCTGCGCACGTGTTCCCTCAAGTAATTAATGCAGCCTCTATAATTAATGCCATCTTGCCGAGCCCCTGCTGAGTGACTGATCACAACAGCAAACACACGCGCGCACGCTGACGTCGACTCACACCCGGCGCGCGAAGATAATAATCGGCCGGAGTTGTCGGTGAAAACGACCGCGAAGGTTGCAAAGCGGTGTTGATTCACCATTCCCATTGGGTGCGGGGTCAAGGGCTCGGTAGATTGGAACAGGCTGGCGAGTGTGTGTGTGTGTTTTATCGATCCTTCCCCTGTTTAAGATGGTGACGCAGTAAATAACAGGAGGGACTGCGCGGTACGCCGGGTCAGGCTCGAGACCGGGGCGCTATCATTTCCTTGGGAAAGTTGCAATGATGTGCTTTAAAAGACGCCATCCGCCATCAATCCAGCGCCGTGCTGACGGAATAAAGGCTAAATCCACTCCAGAGCTACTCTGCAGGTAATCAACCCCCTCCAAACCCCACAAAAAAACGTTAAAAGCACCACAGCGGCAGCACGGGGCGACCAGGCAGAACACATCCAATTGCAAAGTGCATTATTTCGACATTGTTAAAACGCCATGGGAGTTCTTGTTGTTTATTTTGCAATTTACTCAGCGGGTTATTCACTCACAGTGCACAGGAATCTGAAGCATGACACCTTTACTGCTTCAACCAGGTAATAACTGTTATTCAGTTCTGTGTTCCAAGTAGGGCTGGACGATTATGGCCTTATATTAATATCTCGATATTTTTAGGCCATGTCACGATACACAATATATATCTCGATATTTTGCCTTAGCCTTGAATGAACACTTCATGCATATAATCACAGCAGTATGATGGTTCAATGTGTCTATATCAAAAAATTCTTGTTCATACTGCATTAACATATGCTCATTTTAAACTTTCATGCAGAGGGAAATCACATCTAAGTCAATTGACCAAAACTGTCTTTTTTAAACAGTTATTAAGCAGTGGCAAAAACATTCATGTAAAAAATTCCAAAACACAAAGTGCAAAGATTGTCAGAGACGTTAAAACAAGCTATGAGTTCATTTTTGTGCATGATGTCACTAAAATGACATATACAGTGGGGCAAAAAAGTATTTAGTCAGCCACCGATTGTGCAAGTTCTCCCACTTAAAATGATGACAGAGGTCTTTAATTTTCATCATAGGTACACTTCAACTGTGAGAGACAGAATGTGAAAAAAAAATCCAAGAATTAACATTGTAGGAATTTTAAAGAATTCATTTGTAAATTATGGTGGAAAATAAGTACTTGGTCAATAACAAAAATTCACCTCAATACTTTGTAATATAACCTTTGTTGGTAATAACATAGGTCAAACGATTATTATAGGTCTTTACCAGGTTTGCACACACAGTAGCTGGTATTTTGGGCCATTCCTCCATGCAGATCTTCTCGAGAGCATTGATGGACTTTCAACTCCCTCCACAGATTTTCTATGGGGTTGAGGTCTGGAGACTGGCTAAGCCACTTTAGGACTTTCAAATGCTTCTTACGGAGCCACTCCTTCGTTTCCCGGGCGGTGTGTTTGGGATCATTGTCATGCTGGAAGACCCAGCCACGTTTCATCTTCAAAGCTCTCACTGATGAAGGAGGTTTTGGGTCAAAATCTCACGATACATGGCCCCATTCATTCTTTCCTTAACACAGATCAATCGTCCTGTCCCCTTAGCAGAAAAACAGCCCCAAAGCATGATGTTTCCACCCCCATGCTTCATAGTAGGCATGGTGTTCTTGGGATGCAACTCAGTATTCTTCTTCTTCCAAACACGACAAGTTGAGTTTATATCAAAAAGTTCTATTTTGGTTTCATCTGACCACATGACATTCTCCCAATCCTCTGCTGTATCATCCATGTGCTCTCTGGCAAACTTCAGACGGGCCTGGACATGCACTAGCTTAAGCAAGGGGACACGTCTGGCACTGCAGGATTTGATTCCCTTTCGGCGTAGTGCGTTACTGATGGTAATTTTTGTTACTTTGGTCCCAGCTCTCTGCAGGTCATTCACCAGGTCCCCCAGTGTGGTTCTGGGATTTTTGATCACCATTCTCATGATCATTTTGACCCCACGGGATGAGAGCTTGCGTGGAGCCCCAGATCGAGGGAGATTATCAGTGGTCTTCTATGTCTTCCATTTTCTGATAATTGCTCCCACAGTTGATTTTTTCACACCAAGCTGCTTGCCTATTGTAGATTCACTCTTCCCAGTCTGGTGCAGGTCTACAATTCTTTTGCTGGTGTCCTTCGACAGCTCTTTGGTCTTGGCCATAGTGGAGTTTGGAGTCTGACTGTTTGAGGCTGTGGACAGGTGTCTTTTATACAAATAACGAGTTCCAACAAGTGCCATTAATACAGGTAACGAGTGGAGGACAGAATACATTCTTAAAGAAGAAGTTACAGGTCCGTGAGAGCCAGAGATCTTCCTTGTTTGAAGTGACCAAATACTTATTTTCCACCATAATTTACAAATAAATTATTTAAAATTCCTACAATGTGAATTCCTAAATTTTTTTTCACATTCTGTCTCTCACAGTTGAAGTGTACCTATGATGAAAATTACAGACCTCCGTCATCATTTTAAGTGGGAGAACTTGCACAATCGGTGGCTGACTAAATACTTTTTTTGCCCCACTGTAAGTGTTTGATGAGCATTCTTTAACTTTCTCAGTCGTTTTTGCCACTTGTGCCAGCTTTTTTAAAACATGTTGCATGCATCAAATTCCAAATGAGCTAATACTTGCAAAAACAACAACATCTTTGAGTTTGAACACTAAGTATCTTGTCTCTGCAGTGTATATAGGTTGAATATAGGTTGAAAAGGATTTGCAAATCATTGTATTCTCTTTCCATTTAAGATTTACACAAGGTGCCAACTTCACTGGTTTTGGGTTTAGTACATACAGTGAAGAAAATAAGTATTTGAACACCCTGCTATTTTGCAAGTTCTCCCACTTAAAAATCATGGAGGGGTCTGACATTTTCACAGTAGGTGCATGTCCACTGTATGAGAGATAACTTAAAAAGAAAAATCAAGAAATCCCAATCTATGATTTTTTAACAATTTATATGTGTGATGAAGCTGAAAATAAGTATTTGAACACCAACATCAATATTTGGTAGAGTAGCCTTTATTTGCAATTACAGAGGTCAAGCGTTTCCTGTAGTTCTTCACCAGGTTTGCAAAGACTGTAGGAGGGATTTTGGCCCACTCCTCCACACAGATCTTCTCTAGATCAGTCAGGTTTCTGGGCTGTCGCTGAGTAACACAGACTTTCAGCTCCGTCCAAAGATTTTTAATTGGATTTAGGTCTGGAAACTGGCTAGGCCACTCCAGAACCTTGATATGGTTCTTACGAAGCCACTTCTTGGTTTTCCTGGCTGTGTGCTTTGGGTCATTGTCATGTTGGAAGATCCAGCCACGACTCATCTTCAATGATCTGACTGAGGGAAGGAGGTTTTTGGCCAAAATCTCACAATACATGGCTGCAGTCATCCTCTCCTTAATACAGTACAGTCGTCCTGTCCCATGAGCAGAAAAACACCCCCAAAGCATGATGCTACCACCCCCATGCTTCACAGTAGGGATGGTGTTCTTGGGATGGTACGCATCATTCTTCTTCCTCCAAACACGCATATTGGAATTATGACCAAAAGGATCAATTTTGGTCTCACCTGTCCACAAAACTTTCTCCCATGACTCCTCTGAATCATCCAAATGGTCTTTGGCAAACCTAAGACGGGCTTAACATGTGCTGGTTTAAGCAGGGCAACCTTCCGTGCCATGCATGATTTCAAACCATGACGTCTTAGTGTATTACCAACAGTGACCATGGAAACAGTGGTCCTAGCTCTTTTCAGGTCATTGACCAAGTCCTGCCGTGTAGTCCTGGGCTGATTCCACACCTTTCTTAGCATCATTGAGACCCCACGAGGTGATATCTTGCATGGGGCTCCACTCCGATTGAGATTGACCGTCATGTTTAGCTTCTTCCATTTTGTAATGATTGCTCCAACAGTGGACCTTTTTTCACCAAGCTGTTTAGTAATTTCTCCAGAGCCCTTTCCATCCTTGTGGAGTTGTACAATTTTGTCTCTGGTGTCTTTGGACAGCTCTTTGCTCTTAGCCATGCTGAATGTTTGGGTCTTACTGATTGTATGGGGTGGACAGGTGTCTTTATGAAGCTAACGACCTCACACAGGTGCATCTTATTCAGGATAATACAGTGGAGTGGAGGAGGACTTTTAAAGGCGGACTAACAGGTCTTTGAGGGTCAGAATTCTAGCTGATAGACAGGTGTTCAAATACTTATTTTCAGCTGTATCACACAAATAAATTGTTAAAAAATCAAAGATTGTGATTTCTGGATTTTTCGTTTTAGGTGGTCTCTCATACAATGGACATGCACATACTGTGAACATTACAGACCCCGATTTCTAAGTGGGAGAACTTGCAAAATAGCAGGGTGTTCAAATACTTATTTTCTTGACTGTATAGGTAGCTGAGTGGATTGTCATAGCATTAACGCCGTAATTTATTTATACAAGATTTTAACTGCGTTTAGGCTATTCCCTGGGTAATCAGACCACAACACAGGATATTTCCAAGCCTACACCATTTATTTGACTATGATTTCTCCCTGACCTACCAGGAGGACACAACAACAGCAAAAAAAAAAAAAAAAAAAAATCGGATTCGCTTACTTACAGACACCTGCCAACATGACAGCATGTGCCGCAGGAAGGGTAAGGCCGAACACGTAGAAATATGTACTAGGGTGCCCGTAAGCTTCTTACCAAAGCTCTGGATAAGATGGCCAAAGGAGTAAATGCAAGACTAATTCTGAGCTAACCAAAAATTCACAGAGCCTGTGTTGTTGACTTGGCCCAGTCCAATTTAGTCATTTAAGACCACACACACACACACACACACACACACACACACACACACACACACACACACACACACACACACACACACACACACACAAATACAAAAAGTGAATAGACTGAGAAGGCTGTGCTCCAGGTATCAACAAGGGACGGAGCGTTGAAACCCTTTATGCACACATAAACTCTTACAAGCACACACACACACACACACACACACGTTCATACGTCTGCGGGAGAGCAGGCCGCTTATTACGACTTGGGAGATTTTAGCAGATTAAATCCACCAGCAATATAAGCCGCATCTTTATGGGCAGATAAAGAGCAGTGGAGTTACAGCCGCTGCAGCCTGACAGTAGCCAAGGTCATCTTTCATTATAACTGCCGGCAGCGGGAAGCCAATAACTAAAAGATATACCACACACACACAGAGACACACACATATAAACACACGGTACATACACTAACTGGGATTTTTAACACGAGCAGATTGAGGTTGTACGTTTCGGATGGAAATTCAGAACTATGAGTCACATGTTCTTAAAATACACTGTATGCAGGGACGTATAACCACCAGCTTTGACATTATGACCATCTGCACAATGTAATGAGATCCAGTACAAAAATGTAGCCTTTGCAAAGATAATGATGTTCAGCTTTGACTGACACCATCATGGCTGATTGAACAGTGTGTTTAAAGGATTCTACAACTGTACTGCATCTGCGGAAGGGTATCGTTTTGATTGATCTCTTGTTGGTTTGACAGTTAATTAGCAGGTAAAAACTACGGGACTGTCCATCCGTTGATTAGTTCGTCTATCTTTCCGTTAGTTTTTTTCTGTTGGTTAATAGCACTACACAACTGACCGACCATCCGCAGGTCCATCTGTCAAGCGATACATCCGTCCTCGTATCAAGGGGCCTGTTACTATTCTTTTGTTTGATTGTAAAACTGCAGAGGCACCCATCCATTCGTTCTTCAAACTCTCTGGCCGGACTGCCAATCCTTCCGACAACCTGTCTGTACTTCCGATTAGGTGTCAGTCCATCCCTAAGCCCAGCTATCCAATTGTCTGTTCCATTTGTCCGTCGACTGCTATTGTTTGATCGCAGTTTTTCGTGGATATGTTTGTTAGTTTGCAGGATTAGGCAAGAATTAAACAACGGTTCCTTCATCCTTCAGACTATCAGGCCATCCGCCTGATTATGCATCTTTCCATCCATATGCCTAACCTGACTCTCGCCAGATCCTTGTAGTTCGCTGAGCTCCACACAAGGATCTGGGACTTCTCAATAGGAGGCGGTGCCTGGAAAAAAAATAATTGTATGTGATTGGATGAACCACTTGTACTTATCTTGAATAACGTGCTACTATGGGTGTTACAGTACGTGTATTTGTATTGAACCGTTTCGGTACGGGGGGTTTGGTTCGGTTCGGAGGTGTACCGGACGAGTTTCCACACAGACATATTAAGTAGCCCACCATACGTTGTGTAAACAATGCAGAGCGAGGTACAACACACGGCAGGCTAGCAGCGACTGGGCAAGGACAACATGCAAAAGCCAGAGCTGGAAGACCCTCCTGCCTCGTTAACATCTCACCTTTGGGATCACTTCGGCTTCGCGGACGGAGGTTTGCCGACATTGTTCAGCAGCAGTAGGGTATGCTTCTGCCAACACGTCAAACATGTTAACCCCTTTGAAGTGGCACCACCCTCAAGTCAACCTCGCTTTAAGGAAGAGAAAGAGGACCGTGGTGCAAACACCGCATTCAAGCAGCCTCTTCTCAGCTAGCCAGGCAGGGCTAAAGCAATAACAAATGTTTTTATAGCAGCACATTTAAGACCATCCATCCATCCATGTTCTACCGCTTGTCCTGTTCGGGGTCGCTGTATTGCATCAAAACTAGATTTTGACCCACTTCTATGGTGGAAAAACAATAAGCCTATATATCCTCTTACTACCAAGTTAGCCAGTCTCAATCAATCAATTAAAAAAACAACTTAATATGTAGAAAGATTTTGTTAAGAAACCATTCTGAGCCTTATCTTATTTAGTTTTTATTTTATATATGTTGACCACATTAACCCTGGCAATGGACCCTGTGTGTATATGCCATTGTTTACAAATTTGGTAAATAAATAACCCAAAAATTTATATTTTGTTGTTTTCTTACTGTACCGAAAATGAACCGAACCGTGACCTCTACACCAAGGTACGAACCAAAACGAAATTTTTGTGTACCGTTACACCCCTAAGTGCTACTTCAACACTCATATCAAAATAAACCCGTGACACTGATTAGAGCAACGCTGGGAAATCCAAAACAAAACAGCAGACAGATTGGATAATGACAGAGCGAAAATAAGTAATTAATTTAAAGAATTAATATTCGATAGACTCGACAAAACAGTTACAATAGCAGAATCAACGTCAGGATACGACGCCTTGCTGTGTGCCGCCGTTGTTGTTTGAATCAAAGAATCGCTTCGGCGCTACATCAAATCCCGCCCGGCGATCCTGACTGGTTTGTTATTTTTTGCTATCTTGAAGGAGTTTGCATTGCCCTCGATCCCAGATCCCTGTGTGGAGCTCAGCGAACTACAAGGATCTGGCGAGAGTCCGGTTACCATATGCCTGGATGTCTGACTATTTATTGGTCTGTCTATCACCAATGGTTCTCAACCTTTTTTCGGTGATGTACCCCCTGTGAACATTTTTTTAATTCAAGTACCCCCTAATCAGAGCAAAGCATTTTTGTTTGAAAAAAAGAGATAAAGAAGTAAAATACAGCACTACGTCATCAGTTTCTGATTTATTAAATTGTATAACTGTGCAAAATATTGCTCATTTTTAGTGGTCTTTCTTGAACTATTTGGAAAAAAAGATATAAAAATAACAAAAAACTTGTTGAAAAATAAACAAGATATTCAATTATAAATAAAGATTTCTACACTTAGAAGTAGTCATCAACTTAAAGTGACCTCTTTGGGGATTGTAACAGAGATCCATCTGGATTCATGAACTTAGTTCTAAACATTTCTTCAAAAAAAGAAATCTTTAACATCAATATTTATGGAACATGTCCGCAAAAATCCAGCTGTCAACACTGAATATTGCATTGTTTTATTTCTTTTCACAGTTTATGAACTTACATTCATATTTTGTTGAAGTATTATTCAATAAATATATTTATAAAGGATTTTTGAATTGTTGCTATTTTTAGAATATTTTTAAAAAACCTCACGTACCCCTTGGCATACCTTCAAGTACCCCCAGGGGTATGCGTACCCCCATTTGAGAACCGCTGGTCTAGCCGACTCTTACTCATTCGTCCATTGGTCTGTCTGTATCTCAATTGATCAAGGATTAGCTACTTAACAGTTTTCTGTTGGCAGAAACTACCCAACTGACTGAAATTCCATCTTTCTTTGTTTTTACTAAACATTAGAGATGCGCGGTTTGCGGTCTCATCCGCGGGTCGGGCGGTTGACATGACGAAAAAATAGATTTTAATTAGATCCGGGCGATATTTGATATACATGGTTCTGGGATCGGTATCCTTTGCCATTCAAAGAGCCATTTAAGACCCGTGTCATAAAGCGAAGATGTCAAAAGGAGACACTATTATTCTCTTGAACGACTGCCGGCAGTCACACAGATAATAAGTATTAAGGCGTGCTTTGAAGCTATTGGCTTTGTCGACAAGCCTTCTACAACATGTACGATCTGCTTGTCAGTCCAGCAACATGTTGTGTGTGGCTCCCGCGGCAACACGCACACGACTGCAAGGCATACTGGGTGACACAGAGTACACTAATGGTTGTGACATAAACAATTTTAACACTCTTAGTAATATGCGCCACGTTTTGAAGCCACACCAATTAAGAACGACAAACACATTTCGGGAGAACATCCTCACAGTATCACAACATAAACACAACACAACAAATACCCATAATCCTTTGTATTCATGACACATCCTGACTATTTTATACACCCCAAACCCTCCCGTGCGTCGGTAAGGTGGGCGGGGTTGGGGGCGCGGGGGTGTAAAATATATTCAGGAAGTTTCATGAATACAAAGGATTATGGGTATTAGTTGTGTTGCGTTTATGTTTTGTTACAGTGAGGATGTTCTCCCGAAATGTGTTTGTCAATCCTGTATTGTGTGGCTTCATAGCGTGGCGCATATTAGTAGGTGTTAAAGTTGTTTATATCACAACCATCAGTGTACTCTGTATCACCCAGTATGCCTTTCAATCTCATAAATGTGATTGTGGAAGCTGCACACAACATGTTGTTGGTACAACAACCCATTCGCACATGTTGAAGTTGTCTAAGGCAATGGCTTCACGGCACGCCCATATTCTTGTAATCAAGATGAACGCTATTGAAAAGTCAAGAGAACGTTAGCAGCTCCAAATGACTTCATTATTCTGTGAGACAGGTTTAAATAGCTCTGTGAGTGGTAAAGGTGGCCAACCTCTGATGTAATTCAGCGGGCGGTTGGCGGGCGGGTTCGGGTGCATGACGATTTTGGTGATGCGGATGATATAATTGGCTATCCGCGCATCTCTACTAAACATGCAAATAAATGTGCAACGCAAAGATTTTTTTTCCCCGATACCTAAAATCCAACAAATGGCGCTGCACCAACAGGACCGGAGTCGTTCAGCCGTGACGGAGGTCTGCGATTCACTGTGAGCTATTCCGAATGTCTTTGAAATAGAATTTCCAATGCCGTTCATGTAAGATCTCATTACATTATGCCACAATGCTCTGCATAAATGTGCTTATCGATTTATAGAAAGATGACAGTGGCAGAATGTGTCAAACATAATCTGGGCGACGGTCATGCAGGTTCATGTTGGATGCACCAGCTAGCAAACCACAGCCAGGCATGCTTGATTGAGCACGACAAACACGTTTACACGCACACACGTACGACACACATATATGGCATCCGCACATAGAGCACAAGGAAGGAGGGCGCCAGCCACCACAAGCAGAGGAGCAGGGCACTGCACAAAGCACTGGGTCCCAGCAAACCTCTCAGGGGAACCATAACCACACCACACCCAGTGGGACATATACTGAGTGACAGGTCAAGGAAGGACCTAAAAAGGGTACGGGGGAGAGACCACGGAATGGTTTGGACGAGCTGAGAGGTTTGACTGAGGATGGGGAGGCAGACTGGCGGGAGCGGGCAAACACGGTGGGCGTCACTCACTGGGTGTCGCTTTGGGACGTCATAGACCCCTTCCTTCTGTTGACTGGTGGGAACCTACACAGCCGGCCAAGAATTCAGAGCACAGCCAAGACAGACTGTTACCTCCGGGTCAACCGGAAAATGACACAAAACATCTTGAGGCGCCACTTTTTTGTACGTGAATGTCTATCATACCATATTCTGACGCATACATTTAAATTAGGGGTGTCCAAAGTGTGCGGCCCACGCCTTCTACAAACACTAATTAAAAAACAAAAAAACAAACATGTCCCGAGAAAAAGGTACAATGTTGACACTAATAACACTGTCCCGGCTGGTTCCACCAGGCCATGCCTTTATGTTGGGTTTTGTTAGTGTTCCTGTACTGTGCTTTTGCTTTTATTTTGTCGGCTTTTCCGGTTTTGAGGATGTTATCGATTCTCTGTTGACTGGTGACCATAGAGCAGGGTGGTCAAACTTTGTCCATTTATATTTGAGGATGTTTTAAATACCATGCTCTGCAATTTTACTGGAATATAATTTCCCGGCCAAACTTTTGAACATTTTAGGATTTCTCAACCCTTAAAGGGGAACATTATCACAATTTCAAAAGGGTTAAAAACAATAAAAATCAGTTCCCAGTGGCTTGTTTTATTTTTCGAAGTTTTTTTCAAAATTTTACACCTCCCGGAATATCCCTAAAAAAAGCTTTAAAATTTGCGATGCGACTGTCCATTTCCCTGTGACGTCATACAGTGCTGCCAATACAAACAACATGGCGGTTACCACAGCAAGATATAGCGACATTAGCTTGGATTCAGACTCGGATTTCAGCGGCTTAAGTGATTCAACAGATTACGCATGTATTGAAACAGATGGTCGGAGTATGGAGGCTGATAGCGAAAACAAAATTGAAGTAGAAATTGAAGCTATTGAGCGAAGAGCTATTGACGCTATTCGGCCATAGCATGGGTGTACCTAATGAAGTGGCCCATAGCATGGCTGCCTTGTTAGCATCGCCAGTAATATGTGCAGACCAAACGATCAGGACTTTCGCATCTTGTGACACTGGAGCAACTTAAATCCGTCGATTAGTAAGTGTTTGTTTCGCATTAAATGCGGGTATCTAGTTTCAAATGTACATACAGCTAGCGTAAATAGCACGTTAGCATCGATTAGCTGGCAGACATGCCGTGACCAAATATGTCTGATTAGCACATAAGTCAACAACATCAACAAAACTCACCTTTGTGATTTTGTTGACTTAATCGTTGCAAATGCATCTGCAGGTTATCCATACATTTCTGTGCCATGTCTGTCTTAGCATCGCCGGTAAAATGTGAAGACACTCTGGCACATTCAATGGGGGTCTGGCGGCAGATTTCTTGCCAGCGGTGCAACTTGAGTCCCTCCCTGTTAGTGTTGTTACACCCTCCGACAACATACCGACGAGGCATGATGTCTCCAAGGTTCCAAAAAATAGTCGAAAAAACGGAAAATAACAGAGCTGAGACCCGGTGTTGGTAATGTGGAAATGAAAATGGCGGGTGTGTTACCTCGGTGACGTCACGTTCTGACGTCATCGCTAAAAGACCGATAAACAGAAAGGCGTTTAATTTGCCAAAATTCACCCATTTAGCGTTCGGAAACCGGTTAAAAAAATACATGGTCTTTTTTCTGCAACATCAAGATATATACTGACGCTTGCATAGGTTTGGTGATAATGTTCCCCTTTAAAGACCTACTGAAACCCACTACTACCGACCACGCAGTCTGATAGTTTATATATCAATGATGAAATATTAACATTGCAACACATGCCAATACGGCCTGTTTAGTTCACTAAATTACAATTTTAAATTTCCCGCGGAGTTTCTTGTCGAAACGTCGCGGAATGATGACGCGTGTTTGTGACGTTATTGGTTGGAGGGGACATATTAGCCCAGCACCACTTACGTCTAAAAGTCGTCTCTTTTAATCGCATATTTACACAATAATTTGGACATCTGTGTTGCTGAGTCTTTTGCAATGTGTTCAATTAATAATGGAGACTATAAAGAAGAATGCTGTGGAAAGCGGTGGATTGCAGCTGCCTTTAGCACTGAAACACAGCCGGTGTTTGTTTATTGTGAAGCTTTAACATAGAGCGGTCGAGCGAACATGTTTCTCTACGTCAACCAGCAAAATTTTGGATGGGAAAATGGGACCTCCTGCAGCAGCTGTCAAAAAAGCAGCTGTGATCTCGGCTCCTCCATGGCTTATCTCAGACACTCTGGCGTTCATTGCAGCCATCCGACTTTCAGGTATGACTTTTAGAATCCCACTAAAATACTATTAACACAATATGCAGATAAGGGATTTTCCAGAATTATCCTAGTAAATGTGTCTAATTACATCTGAAACGCTACCACTGCTGCCGCCTGGAGTCGTCGCTTTTTTTTTTTTTTTTAGTGCCTCACTCTAACTTTATAAAGAATGTTCAGATGTGAGGAGCCCTCACACCGGTCACTTCTGCCACTTCCGGTAAAGAAAAGGCTTTGTTATTAGCGACCAAAAGTTGCAAACTTTATCGTTGATGTTCTCTACTAAATCCTTTCAGTGAAGTGAATTATATTTATATAGCGTTTTTCTCTAGTGACTCAAAGCGCTTTACATAGTAAAACCCAATATCTAAGTTACATTTAAACCAGTGTGGGTGGCACTGGGAGCAGGTGGGTAATGTGTCTTGCCCAAGGACACAACGGCAGTGACTAGGATGGCGGAAGCGGGAATCGAACCTGCAACCCTCAAGTTGCTGGCACAGGGGCTCTACCAACCGAGCTATGCCGCCCCATTTGCAAAAAATTGGCAATATCGCGAAATGATCAAGTATGACACATTAAATGGACCTGCTATCCCCGTTTAAATAAGAAAATCTCAATTCAGTAGGCCTTGAAAATACAGTAGAACCTTGATATATGAAACTTTCATCGTACAATGTTTTTGATTAACAGATCACTTACCAAATACGAATATGATTTGATCTACGAACCTTGTCTCTGTGTAAGAACATTTCATCTACCCATTGTGTGCCTGCCGTTTTGTGTAACCCGCTTTGTTCAGTCCCTGCTTTTCTGTTCCGCCTAACTACTGAGCTAAAAGCCCGGGCTATCAACACGATAGTCAGGGAGTGAAGTTTACACATGTCCACATGGCACTGGTTGGCCCCCATAAGTGCACTAGTGCCTGCATTTTGGCTACAAATTGGGAAAATTTAGCTTGCTGTTGTTGTTTTGACTTTGTTATTTAATAAAAAACTGATCCATCACCACCTTGTTATGCTTGTTTGATATACAGTATTGTAAAGCACTTGATATTGTGCACAAATGTTACGAAAATATCGACTTTTGTCGAGGCTGGTACTCATTATTCATGTTTATATTGTTTTTTATGTCAAAACTTGCTTAAATATACCCAACTTTTTTCTTAACAACCCCAGTTCAAGTACAAAAACCAATTAAGTCCATGAATCGAGATTCCACTGTAGTTCGATTATGATCATAAACAGTTTTTAGTCGTTAAATGAAGCCCAATTTCATCCACCAAAGAACTTTGGTTAAATGCCTATCCCGGATTTGGGAGTCAATCACTTTTGTGTGTGTGTGAAATAATCAGAATTAAAATCTGGAGAGTGAGACCTCATCTCGAAGGCTAATCAGTCGACCGTCTCTATGAACGTGGACTTGATTAAGGCTGCGTTTGACATGTAATAACTCAGTGTCACGCATATGACGACATGCAATACTTATATGTCTCAAACAGTGAAAAATTTGACAGCTGGAACAATGAGCGCAGATAGCAAACCGCGATATGTGTGAATTTGTGCTGTTAGGCGTGTTCCTATCGGTGTAACGTAAGTAAACAGAAGGGTAATAATAATAATATCAAGGTAGAAAACAAAATGCTTGTGTAATGCTGCATTACGTCAGGGGTGTCAAACTCGCGGCCCATAATTTTGCGGCCCTGGTTTTAACTTCATAAGTCGGGGCAGAGGTGTCAAACTCAAGGTCTGGGGACCAGATCTGGCCCGCCACATCATTTTATATGGCCTGCAAAAGCCTAAAAATAAGTAATTTACCAGCTATCGCCATTTTGACAGAAAAACATACACTTACACTTTCCTTAAATAGCCGCCGGGGCGCTAATTAGTTTAAAACCTCTTCTCACTCCTGCGCTTATTCAAAGCATGCGGTAAAAGTAAGCAGGCACTAATAATTTTAAAACCTCTTCTCACCCCTGCGCTTACCAATGGCATGCAGTAAAAAATTGAGTGTGATTAAAAAAAAATATATATATATATATATATATATTCTGTGTCCGCGGCCCGGTGGTTGGGGACCACTGCTCTACAGCATGTCATCGCGCCCTCTTTTACACCATGCTGTCTGTGTGCCAGCCGGATGCATGCATTTTGCTGCTTCTTACACGAGATTGCAATGCACACTTGGTCAACAGCCATACCCTTTACACTGATGTTTGTGAAATAAACAACTTTAAAACTCTTACTAATATGCGCCACACTATGTGAACCCACACCAAACACATTTCTGGAAAGCATTGGCTCTGTGGCACATTATAAACGCAGCATAGGGATTACTATAACGCCGTGCATCCGTGACTCTTAGCTATATTATACACGTGCCCCCAACCCCACCCACCTCAACCAACGCACAGAGAGTGGGGGTGGGGGTTTGGTGCCAGGGGGTGTTTGGACGGTGTAGCCAGGAGTCGTGGATGCATTGCATTCTGGGTAGGTGTTGTGTTGCGTTTGTGGTGTGTTGCAGGGCCGATGTTCTCCAGAAGTGTGTTTGTCAGCGTTTAATGTGGGTTCGCGGAGTGTGGCGCGTATTTGTAGGAGTGTTGAAGTTGTTTCGTATCACAACCATTAGTGTGATCTGTATGGCTGTGGAACAAGACCCCTGGTTTACACACAATAAAAGCAAAATAAACTCCTCCGCCATTTTGAAAATAACACCAGGGGAAGCGTCACTCGTGACGTCACAAATTTGACCCGGTGGTAAAAGTAAACATGCGCTTATTAATTTCGGGAACGAGTTTTACCCGGCAGTAATTCAACGCAGGCGCATATTACATACCTGGCAGCTATTAAAGGAAATACTGTTTACATAATGTAAACTTTTAAATTATTATATTATCTAATAATGCAAAAAAAAAAACATTGGATAATCATAAATTCCAAATGATTTTGTTAAGTTGCAAATAAAAACTGAAATACTTGCTTGACTTATGATTTCAAAGCAAGTTATCCATCAAATTGTACACTGCAAAAATGAAAGTACAATATAAAGTAAAAACTGATGACATAGTGCTGTATTTAACTTTTGTATCTCTTTTTTTTAACCAAAAATGCTTTGCTCTGATTAGGGGGTACTTAAGAGCTATTCAGTAGTATTTAAAGTCCAAGCTATTGAATATGCTAAAACGAACAGTAAGCAGCTATGTTTAGCTGCGTGTGTCAATTACGAGTCTTTAAATGACTCCCGCCTCCTGGTGGTAGAGGGCGCTGGTGATCCTTCTTGCGACTACTCGGCTGCAGAAGAAGTGACAACAAGCAGCAAGAGTGAGCAGCGTGTGTTTGTTTTTTCCTCTCGCTTGCACTTTTAACATGGAGGATTACATATCTAAAATAAAACACTTTTTACCCGAGAGCAATAGTATCACTGATAACAATAAGGACTGCGCACGTGAGCTGTATGCTTGGTATTTTTTATGAATTTTACTTATTTTTATCTATTTATTTATGTTCTTATGGTTTTTATTTATCTATGTTCATATGGTTTTAAGTATGATTTTGCACAGAATTAGTTTGCATACAATTTGATTGTACAAATGTACAATGACAATAAAGATATATTCTATATTCTAAAACCGTTTTGTAAACAGGACTTTCAATCGAAGCAGGAGGTAATAAAGGAAGATCTCCATTGAGACAGAGCGACTTTTAAAACTGAAGAAAGATGAGGAAGACTTCTATAAACAGGTTATCGATGCTTTTGTTCAGAAGGAGCTGTGCATGGACTTCCTTTATAAGTAAATGTAAGACCATAATAACGTTTCTTTTATTAAATGTGCATTTCATGATGGTATCTGTACATCACACTCAAATTTTTAAGCACAGGCCTAAATTTACCGCATGCCTTTGGTAAACGCCGGAGTGACAGGAGGTTTTAAATTAAGGAAATACGGTATTGTCTATTGTGAGCGAACTGTGGTGCTGAATTTCCCCCAGGGATTAATAAAGCACTTTCTTTTCTATTCTGTTTTGCTTGGACAAAATGAAAGCATTAGTAAGTACTTGCAAAGTATATTTTATCCGGGTTGATATTGAAAAAGCGAGCTGCAGAAGTTGCTAAAAAAAATTACTTGGAGCAGATCCAAAGTTTCTGATGCTGCAGGAGGACGACCACGGAGACGTGGTGCAACTCCACATATCAGCAGTAATGAGCCAACATAACCACACAAATCTCCAAAGTTTGGGTTTGAAACATTTGGTTGAATTATTTTAGGACGATATTAGGACGGAAGCACGGTTAGTGTGCGGAATTATGTTCCCTGTGCGGATGTTTCCTGATGGGAGTGTGTTGCTGAATCAATTTGGCGCAGTCTGTCCCTTTTTTATTTCAGTGCCTTGTTTACTTCCTTCATGTGTTTATTTCCAGAAGCAGCCATCTTTATTCATACATTAGCTCCTCTGTGGCTGCGGGCTGCCTCACGTGTTTTATGGCTAATGTGGGTGTGTGTGCTCTTATTTTCAATCCATTTTATTTAAAGATCAAACGAGAGTCTGGTGATTAATCTTTCTTTCCTTGGCTTTTCTTTCATCTCCCGCGGAAGAGAGGGGAGGGGGGGGAACGAGGAGGGGGTCCCGCCCTCCGCACGGGCCAGGAATAACCTCTGCATTTGTTCATCCACCTCCACCTTCCTTTATTTTGCCCCCTCGGAGGTCTACTCACGCCGCTAAAGGGCCCGCTTCCCTGTGGTCAAATGGCGGCTACTTGTTTGCCTTTGATTCCCAACGTCTCCTTTATGTGCTCAGAAAGGATTCCCCCACCAAAAAATCTACGGTGTCTGCCTGGACTATTTTAAAATCTTTTAAAGACACTAAAACTAATCCACTGAATACATATTGACCCGAATAATTTACAATATCCACATTTAAAGGTTTTTTTTTTTTTCGTTATGCAGTATATATATATATATATATTATAAACACAACAAACAAACAAAAAAAACAATAACCTTTCGAAAAAATATTTGAAAAATAAAAAAAATCAGGTTGTACACTAAATAATCACTTGTTTAAAGAACAGTGTTTTATTTTTATTTAAAGACTTTTCCTGAGGGAACTCTCCTGAAGAAATCAATAAAATACTATCTATCTATCTGTCTATTTATCTAAAACTAATCCATATTGACACGAATAATTTACAATATCCACATTTAAAGGGTTTTTTTCCCCCTTATAATCTTTTTTAATATATAAAAACAACAAAAAAACAATAACCTTTTGAAAAAATATTTGAAAACTAATGAAAAAAATCAGGTTGTACACTAAATAATCACGTTGTTAAAGTACAGTGTTTTATTTTTATTTAAAAACACTTTTCCTGAGGGAACTCTCCTGAAGGAATCAATAAAGTACTATCTATCTATCTATCTATCTATCTATCTATCTATCTATCTATCTATCTATCTATCTATCTATCAACTAATCCAATGTAAATACATATTGACCCGAATAATTTTTACAATATCCACATTTAAAGGTTTTTTTTTGTTGTTATATCCATCCATCCATCCATCCATCTTCTTCCGCTTATCCGAGGTCGGGTCGCGGGGGAAACAGTCTAAGCAGGGAAACCCAGACTTCCCTCTCCCCAGCCACTTCGTCTAGCTCTTCCCGGGGGATCCCAAGGCGTTCCCAGGCCAGCCGGGAGACATAGTCTTCCCAACGTGTCCTTGGTCTTCCCCGTGGCCTCCTACCGGTTGGACGTGCCCTAAACACCTCCCTAGGGAGGCGTTCGGGTGGCATCCTGACCAGATGCCCGAACCACCTCATCTGGCTCCTCTCGATGTGAAGGAGCAGCGGCTCTACTTTGAGTTCCTCCCGGATGGCAGAGCTTCTCACACTATCTCCAAGGGAGAGCCCCGCCGCACGGCGGAGGAAACTCATTTCGGCCGCTTGTACCCGTGATCTTATCCTTTCGGTCATGACCCAAAGCTCTTGACCATAGGTGAGGATGGGAACGTAGATCGACCGGTAAATTGAGAGCTTTGCCTTCCGGCTCAGCTCCTTCTTCACCACAACGGATCGGTACAATGTCCGCATTACTGAAGACGCCGCACCGATCCGCCTATCGATCTCACGATCCACTCTTCCCCCACTTGTGAACAAGACTCCTAGGTACTTGAACTCCTCCACTTGGGACAGGGTCTCCTCCCCAACCCGGAGATGGCATTCTACCCTTTTCCGGGCGAGAACCATGGACTCGGACTTGGAGGTGCTGATTCTCATTCCGGTCGCTTCACACTCGGCTGCGAACCGATCCAGTGAGAGCTGAAGATCCCGGTCAGATGAAGCCATCAGGACCACATCATCTGCAAAAAGCAGAGACCCAATCCTGCGGTCACCAAACCGGAACCCCTCAACGCCTTGACTGCGCCTAGAAATTCTGTCCATAAAAGTTATGAACAGAATCGGTGACAAAGGACAGCCTAGGCGGAGTCCAACCCTCACTGGAAATGTGTTCGACTTACTGCCGGCAATGCGGACCAAGCTCGGGCACTGATTGTACAGGGAGCGGACCGCCACAATAAGACAGTCCGATACCCCATGCTCTCTGAGCACTCCCCACAGGACTTCCCGAGGGACACGGTCGAATGCCTTCTCCAAGTCCACGAAGCACATGTAGACTGGTTGGGCAAACTCCCATGCACCCTCAAGAACCCTGCCGAGAGTATAGAGCTGGTCCACAGTTCTACGACCTGGACGAAAACCAAACTGTTCCTCCGGAATCCGAGGTTCGACTATCCGGCGTAGCCTCCTCTCCAGTACACCTGAATAAACCTTACCGGGAAGGCTGAGGAGCGTGATCCCACGATAGTTGGAACACACCCTCCGGTCCCCCTTCTTAAAGAGAGGAACCACCACCCCGGTCTGCCAATCCAGAGGTACCGCCCCCGATGTCCACGCGATGCTGCAGAGTCTTGTCAACCGAGACAGCCCCACAGCATCCAGAGCCTTAAGGAACTCCGGGCGGACCTCATCCACCACTGGGGCTTTGCCACCGAGGACCTTTTTAACTACCTCAGCGACCTCAGCCCCAGAAATAGGAGAGTCCACCACAGATTCCCCAGGCACTGCTTCCTCATAGGAAGACGTGTTGGTGGGATCGATGAGGTCTTCGAAGTATTCCTTCCACCTATCCACAACATCTGCAGTTGAGGTCAGCAGAACACCATCCGCACCATACACGGTGTTGAGAGTGCACTGCTTCCCCTTCCTGAGGCGGCGGACGGTAGTCCAGAATCGCTTCGAAGCCGTCCGTAAGTCGTTTTCCATGGCTTCCCCGAACTCCTCCCATGTCCGAGTTTTTGCCTCAGCGACCGCTGAAGCTGCACACCGCTTGGCCTGTCGGTACCTGTCCACTGCCTCCGGAGTCCTATGAGCCAAAAGGACCCGATAGGACTCCTTCTTCAGCTTGACGGCATCCCTCACCGCTGGTGTCCACCAAGGGGTTTTAGGATTGCCGCCTCGACAAGCACCAACTACCTTGCGGCCACAGCTCCGATCAGCCGCTTCGACAATAGAGGTGCGGAACATGGTCCACTCGGACTCAATGTCCAGCACCTCCCTCGTGAAATGTTCAAAGTTCTTCCGGAGGTGGGAATTGAAACTTTCTCTGACAGGAGACTCTGCCAGACGTTCCCAGCAGACCCTCACAATGCGTTTGGGCCTCCCAGGTCTGTCCGGCATCCTCCCCCACCATCGCAGCCAACTCACCACCAGGTGGTGATCGGTAGAAAGCTCCGCCCCTCTCTTCACCCGAGTGCCCAAAATATAAGGCCGCAAATCCGATGACAAAACTACAAAGTCGATCATGGAACTGCGGCCTAGGGTGTCCTGGTGCCAAGTGCACATATGGACACCCTTATGTTTGAACATGGTGTTTGTTATTGGACAAACTGTGACGAGCACAAAAGTCTAATAACAAAACACCACTCGGGTTCAGATCCGGGCGGCTATTCTTCCCAATCACGCCTCTCCAGGTTTCACTGTCGTTGCCAACGTGAGCGTTGAAGTCCCCCAGTAGGACAAGGGAATCACCCGGGGGAGCACTTTCCAGTACTACCTCGAGTGTTCCCAAAAAGGGTGGGTACTCTGAACTGCTGTTTGGTGCATAAGCACAAACAACAGTCAGGACCCGTCCCCCCACCCGAAGGCGGAGGGAGGCTACCCTTTCGTCCACCGGGTAAAACTCCAACGTGCAGGCTTTGAGCCGGGGGGAAACAAGAATTTCCACCCCAACCCGTCGCCAGAGTGGGAGAGGGTCCAGTCCCTCTCGAGAGAAGTGGTTCCAGAGCCCTTGCTGTGCGTCGAAGTGAGTCCGACTATATCCAGCCGGAACTTCTCAACTTCGCGCACTAGCTCAGGCTCTTTCCCCCCCAGTGAGGTGACGTTCCACGTCCCAAGAGCTAGCTTCTGTAGCCGAGGATCGGACCGCCAAGTGCCCTGCCTTCGGCTGCCGCCCAGCTCACATTGCACCCGACCTCTATGGCCCCTGCTATGGGTGGTGAGCCCATTGGAGGGGTGACCCACGTTGCCTCTTCGGGCTGTGCCCGGCCGGGCCCCATGGGAACAGGCCCCGCCACCAGGCGCTCGCCATCGTGCCCCACCTCTGGGCCTGGTTCCAGAGGGAGGCCCCGGTGACCCGCGTCCGGGCGAGGGAAATCTGGGTCTATGTTTTTTCTTCTTCATAAAGGTCTTCGAACTGCTCTTTGTCTGATCCCTCACCTAGAACCTGTTTGCCTTGAGAGACCCTACCAGGGGGCATAAAGCCCCCGGACAACATAGCTCCTAGGATCTTTGGGACACGCAAACTCCTCTACCACCATAAGGTGGCAGCTCAGAGAGGAGTTTTCATTATATCTTTTTTTAAATATATAAAAACAACAAAAAAACAATAACCTTTTGAAAAAATATTTGAAAGATGATGAAAAAAATCAGGTTGTATACTAAATAATCACGTTGTTAAAGTACAGTGTTTTATTTTTATTTAAAGAAACTTTTCCTGAGGGAACTCTCCTGAAGGAATCAATAAAGTACTATATATATATATATATCTATATATCTATAACTAATCCAATCTAAATACATATTGACCCGAATAATTGACAATATCTGCATTTTTTTTATATCCGCTTTTTTTTTTCGTTTTAAAATGTTGTTTTTTTTAAAAAAAACAATAACCTTTTGAAATTTTTTGGGGGAAAACTAACTATAAAAATCAGGGTTGTACACTAAATAATCACTTGGTTAAAGTACAGTGTTTTATTTTTATTTAGAGACACTTTTCCTGAGGGAACTCTCCTGAAGGAATCAATAAAGTACTATCTATCTATCTATCTATCTATCTATCTATCTATTTATCTAAAACTAATCCAATGTAAATATATATTGACACGAATAATTTACAATATCCACATTTAAAGGTTTTTTTTTCCTTTATAATCTTTTTTAATATATAAAAACAACAAAAAAACAATAACCCTTTGAAAAAATATTTGAAAGCTAACGAAAAAAATCAAGTTGTACACTAAATAATCACTTGGTTAAAGTAAAGTGTTTTATTTTCCTATATTCAAACAGTGTTACTGTTCAAACTATTAGGCCAAAAGTATCACATATACTTGTTAAATGAAACCACTGCCTAGTTGTTAATGAATATCTAGGCCTACTATGCTACTGTGTTTTACTGTTGGTCTTTGTGGTGGTACTTGGAGAGCCAAGTGCTTTCTGAGGTGGTACTGGTGAAAAAAAGTTTGAGACCCACTGTACTGGGTTGCGGTAAAATAAGGATATATTTCAAGTTGACAGTTGTGTGAGTGACAGGAAGAAAGGCTTTGATTTGCTTGGAGAGAAGTCATCTTGGCGGAACGTGTTTGGTTTGCATATACGGTATAGCCAGCGTCCTCTGCAGTGGACATCTTTGTGGCTCATAATGGCTATTTTTTCCAGATGTGTGTTTCTGATCAAACAAATGTCCACTGCAGTGGACGCTGGTTCTAAAAAAATAAAAATTAAAAATAAATAAATACATTTAAGAAATCACTTGATTCGTTTTGTCTGTTTCCGACTTTCTAGAAGTGAAGTGAATTATATTTATATAGCGCTTTTCTCAAAGTGACTCAAAGCGCTTTACATAGTGAAACCCAATATCTAATTTTTACAATAAAACCAGTGTGGGTGCCACTGGGAGCAGGTGGGTAAAGTGTCTTGCCCAAGGACACAACGGCAGTGACTAGGATGGCAGAAGCGGGGATCGAACCTGCAACCCTCAAGTTGCTGGCACGGCCCCTCTACCAACTGAGCTATACCGCCCCCCCAGAAGGGAAAAAAAAACATACTATCTTATATTTGTGGCATAATAAAATAGCCAAGGTCTCATTTTCTGTTATTGATGACATTTTGTGCTCATTTCAGCGTCCTGGATGTGAATAGGATCAATCAGGATGCTTTTCGGGACTGGATTATTTGGCTTTGTACCTTTAACCTATATCTTTGCGCTTTATACACCCGTTTTCCATTTGTGCACGTCCCATCTGCACATTATTTTTTTATTACCTGCCTTTCCCTAATGAAAAAGGGTTCTTTTCTGCACTTACCTGCCATTTAATCAATTGTTATTATTATTGTTTAATATTAGTGAAGTGATATAGCGCTTTTTCTCTAGTGACTTAAAGCGCTTTACATAGTGAAACTCAATATCTAAGTTACATTCAAACCAGTGTGGGTGGCACTGGAAGCAGGTGGGTAAAGTGTCTTGCCCAAGGACACAACGGCAGTGACTAGGATGGCGGAAGCGGGAATCGAACCTGCAACCCTCAAGTTGCTGGCACGGCCACTCTACCAACCGAGCTAAAGCGCCCCATATTAGCACCATTATTACTCTAAAGCAGTGCTTCTCAAACTTTTTTCGTTTAACAAGCACCAACTCTGAAAACAATTGGCTCTCGTAGTATCACCATAATAACCAAGTACGTAAAGTAAAGTACGGTAGCACAGTGGGCCTAAATATTCATTAGAACAAGGCAGAGTTTTGATTTAACAAGGATATATTTGGTATTTTTGGCCACTGTAACATTACAAACAGTTTGAACAGTAACACCGCGTTTATATATAGGAAAATAAAACACTGTACTTGAATCAAGTGATTCTTTAGCATACTACAGTTTGCACACTCAGAATCGAATCATATCTTGCAAGAAGTTTGTACATACAGTAGGGAAGACATTCATATGGCCCCATTTCTGGGTAAATCTTGCGTGAGAGGAAAGTGGGGAGTTAATCATTTTGCAGTGCAGTCTGCTGAAAATGATGGAAAGCGCCGCTCTGGATAGCAACTGATGCTGTGGTGAAAGTTGGAATTACCACACTGCAAAAAGTCAGTGTTCAAAAACAAGAAAAAAAAATACAACAATTAGGGTTATTTTATGTGACCTAAGGAAAATTATCTGCCGAGAGAAAAAGAAAATTTGGCTTGTGAAGACTTTCCAAAAGAAGTAAAATTAGCTAACCTCAATGGACCCAAAAATACCTTAAAATAAGTAGATTCTCAATAATAACAATTGCACTTTTCTTGGTAGGAAAAAAAGGGATCTTTTTGCTCCATATGTTGAAAAATATTCTTAAATTAAGTAAATTCAAGTGCTATTATCTGGACATAATGATATGCGCTCGGCATAGCATTTCTTGAAACCAGCAAACTTATACTAAAAACTAGTTTATTGTTCTTAATGGAAAGCCAACAAGACAACCGCTTGTTACTCTCGGGGTCTCCTCGCCGTTCAGGCAAAGCATATGGTCTAAAAATGCATTTTTCAAACGACAACATGACATCATCGCGCCAAGTGCGTGCTCTTTCAGTCAATTAGTGCGCATATATACAGCCCTGACCCCGACACATTTTTTTAAATTGTAATTTTGAATAATTTATCTGAATGTGCATGATCTACCTCTGTTCCAAATTGTTTGACATGTCACATGTTAAATGTTTGAATATTAACTGTCAGTTTACTGTACTGTGCCAACTGTACTACTATATGAGTACGTATTTGCTATTGTTTCATTGAAAATAAAACAGCTAAGTCCATTTTGCTGTCATCTGTTTTAATTATGAGACACAATTTTGTCAAAATCATGATTTTTTTATTTTTCATGCTTGAAATAAGAAAGTATTACTTTAAAAAAGTAGTTTTATACTTGTGTGTGTTGACAACAAACTTTGCAACAGTTGATATTCTGGTTTCAAGCATGTTTTACTCAACATCGGTCGTAAAATCTTAGCAACAAGCTGCAATATCTTAGATAATTTAGGACCAAAAACTTTAAAACAAGTAAAAGACTAACATAAAATGTGTCTCAAAGGGCTGCACAAACCACTACGACATCCTCGGTAGGCCCACATAAGGTGCTTAGTGAAAAGAATGATCTTATCAGACAGAAAATAAGCAAATATCAGCCTTATTTGAGATATTTAATCTTACTTAGATTTCACTTTTTGCCTTGCACAAAACACATTTTGAAATATTCAACACTCCACTGCCCCCTAGCGACTAAAGTGGATAGTGCTTCCCCTAATTTGTCACTTTTCATGTGTCAGGTAATCCCAACAAATGGGGCATTATGAATCCTCTTCCTACTGTATGTTTATGTGGGGCGGTATAGCTCGGTTGGTAGAGTGGCCGTGCCAGCATCTTGAGGGTTGCAGGTTCGATTCCCGCTTCCGCCATCCTAGTCTCCGCGGTTGTGTCCTTGGGCAAGACACTTTACCCACCTGCTCCCAGTGCCACCCACACTGGTTTAAATGTAACTTAGATATTGGGTTTCACTATGTAAAGCGCTTTGAGTCACTTGAGAAAAGCGCTATATAAATATCATTCACTTCATTTCACTTATTAAACACCATGTAGAAGACACACATTTTGGTTTTCAGGTTCCATTTTTGTGGGAAATTGGGCTTGTTCCAGTTTTCCTTTATTTTTTTGGTTTATTTTGTCTATAGCAGGTGTCGCCGGCCAATCAAAAATAAAAAACGAGCAGCGATCCACACTTTGGACACCCCTGGTATAAGTCCTGTTTAACGAAGTTACAGAACACGCCGTGGTCTAATAAAAACCGACCACTAAAAGGCTTATTAGCCCACGGGTCAGATATTCTACACCAAGTGTTCAAAGTGGGCAATCATCACTGGCAAACATCCTTGACATGAAACCCTCCCAACGACTTGCAGCAAGTTGCGAGCTGGCGAGTACCTGATAAATGCTCTCTTCCGATTGGTCGCGGATGGGCTCGTGTCCGGCCTCAAACACAATGTACTACAGCATCGGAAGCACAGGAGTGGGAGGGAAGAAGAGAATAAGAGAGGGAAAGTGGAAGAAGTCGGGAGAAAGTCAAACAGCATTTTCCATTAGGTTCTTCTTTTGAAAAAGAGAGGGTCACATTTTAAGAAGCACGTATTCCCCCCAGCAGTTGGTCATGCACCCCAAAAACATGCACTCCAGAAAAATCACAATGTGGATCGTGGTCTTCCCATTAGTAGCCAGCAGGGGCTGTCTCCCCACAGTGCACACACATAGGAGCAAGCCAGGAGTTCGGGGGGCGGGGTGGTGGAAGCAGGAAGAAGCGAGGATGGCAAAAGAGGAAATTACCTGGTAGACCGGGTCCTCCAGATCTTCCTCCAGTATGGTCTGCAGATGAGCGGCACCAAGGAAAAGAAGGGAAGAGGCGTAAGGGTTAAGCCGGAGGAGCAGAGAGAGTAGGCGGAAAGCATAAGCAGAACAAAAAAAAGGCTTCTTTGGCTTTTCCAACATTAAGATGATAATTTGCCAATCATCAGACAGAGGGAATATTTGGCAATCATCAGACAGAGAGAATTAAGTACAATTGGCAGAAGCCTCTTGACGTGTTCCAAGTTTAGCAGCGTTTCAATGTCAAAGGTGTCTCAGACAGGAGTAATTATGGTGGGCTATAAAGCATACTTGCCAACCTTGAGACCTCCGATTTCGGGAGGTGGGGGGTACGAAGGGTGTGGTTAAGAGTCAAATATTTCATATATATATATATATATATATATATATATATATATATAAATATATATATATATATATAGGCAACACCCTAAGAAAAATATTCAACAAGAACAACATTAAATTGAGCTACAGCTGTATGAATAACATACAACAAATAATTTCAAACCACAACAAAGCAATTGCAAAAGGACTGCCTACCCCCAGACTAAACGACTCTGAAACCAATAAGGACTGTAACTGTCGTAAGAAACCTGATTGCCCTCTCAACGGAAGGTGCTTACAAACATCAGTCGTTTACCAAGCAAAGGTAACACGCAAGGACATTAACACATCCGACACGTACGTAGGATTAACCGAAGGAGCGTTTAAAACCAGATGGAATAATCACAAAGCCTCCTTTAGAAACCAGACTTTGCGGAATTCTACAGAACTCAGCAAGCACATTTGGAACCTCAAAGACAATAATGTTGAATATTCAATAACATGGCAAATTCTTGCATGCAGCACGCCTTAAAACAGTGGTAATAAAAGATGCAACCTATGCTTAAAAGAGAAACGATCTATCATCCCTCAACAAGCGCAGTGAGATCATTTCAACATGCCGCCACAGACGGAAACACCTCCTAGGTAACACATGAGCCAATCACCACACCCTACGCCTGCCTGTACCCACCCACTCTGTGCCGTATACAAACCATTGTATGTGAATGCTTCCATTAAAATCTCCTGATGATTGAGGGAACCCCTCATGAAACAGTTCTGTAGAGATGAAGTACTCTTGTGATGTTTCCCACACCTACATATACATATATATATACATATACACACACACATATATATATATATATATATATATATATATATATATACATATATATATATATATATATATATATATATATATACACAAGAAATACTTGCCTTTCAGTGAATTCTAGCTATATACATAATTATTTATTATACATATATATTTATTTTATTATACATATATATAAATAAAAGAAATACTTGAATTTCAGTGTTCATTTATTTACACATATACACACACATAACACTCGACTACTCATTGTTGAGTTAAGAGTTGAATTGTCCATCCTTGTTCTATTCTCTGTCCCTATTTTTCGAACCATATGCATGTACAGTAGATGGCAGTATTGTCCTGTTTAAGAGTGTCACAACATTGCTGTTTACGGCAGACAAACTGATTTACGGTAGGCAAACACGTGACAGCTGTTGTTGTGTGTTGCTACCGCGCTGGGAGAACGTTAATGAAACTGCTTAACAATAAACCCACATAAGAAACCGAGAACTCGCCCTCCATTATTCTACAGTTATAACGTCATTGGGCAGGCATGCTGTTTATATTGTGGGAAAGCCTACGTGAAAACAGGCTGTCCTCACTCAGGTCCGTATGGAGCCTCCAGCGCCGCCTGAATTTCGGGAGATTGTCGGGAGAGGCGCTGAGTTTCGGGAGTCTCCCGGAAAATCCGGGAATGTTGGCAAGTATGCTATAAAGAGACGAGGCAACGGAAGTACCTGGTAGACGGCCTGCTCGCACTGTTTGTCCTTCTGGGCCTTCTTCTCCATTTCCTCCCTCTGCTTTATCTCGTAGATGAGCTGGAACAAGTCCCGCAGGTCCAGAATCACAGGTTCCGCCTGGGAGGACGAGGCAGTTAATCTCAAAACACCTTACACACACACATGAGATAATGTAACAGCTTGTGTCGCTCTCTCAACACAAACAATACAGGTCAAAGCTGAAATGTAATATGTTTCCCAACAATTGGGTTTTTTGTTTTACTTTCCAACTTACGAGATTCCTCTACAGAATCTCCTCTCTGGTCAACAAAAGCACCATGAAGATTCTAGCGGGAACTCTCATTCAACCATTTTTGGATTACGCATGCACCTTTTGGTACCCCAGCACCTCCAATACCCTCAAATCTAGACTCCAAACATTCCAGAACAAGATAGTCAGGTTACTTCTAGACCTCCACCCTATATCACACCTCACTCTTACCCACTTTTCCAAAGTGGGCTGGCTCAGGGTGGAGGACCGACTAAAACAACTTGCACTGAGCCTCGTCTATAAAATTCGCTACACCTTCCTGATACCGGAGTACATGTAAAACTTCTTCCATAACGTAAATGACCGCCATAACCACAACACCAGGGGGTGTTCCACAAACCATCTGTGGTCTCCTCAAAGGTTTCTCATTGTCCCATTGGGTTGAGTTTTTCCTTGCCCTGATGTGGGATCTGAGCCAAGGACGTTGTTGTGGCTTGTGCAGCCCATTGAGACACTCGTGATTTAGGGCTATATAAGTAAAAATTGATTGATAGGTTGATTGGAGTAAGTAAAAAGCTCACTCACTATCTCATTAACCTACCAACTAAGTAAGCAACCACATAAATCAGCTCACTCATGCACCAACCAAATATCTAAATAACTCACATTTGATAATTAACATACCAACAAAGAAAGTACTACCAATCCAACTACAAACTAACCAACCAGAAAATACTCAATCACCTATCTAACAACAAACTAACCAACCAAAAAATAATAATCACTTACCCATCTAATTGTAAACCAACTAACCAAAAAAGAAATCGCACAACTAGCTAACTACCAACCAACCAACTAACTTAAAACTGACCTATTCCAACCCTCTCTCTCATTAACTGACGGAATAAATTCATTCTTGACAATTCAAGCAACCAAGTAAGTAGCTAGCTAATAAATGAACAGCTCCCTCACTTACTCATCAACTAGGTAAAAACTCAATCAGTAACCAACCAATCAACTCACTCAGTCAATTAACTACCAACTAACCAACAAAAAAATACTAATTTAGCCAGCTACCTAACCAACCAACTTAAAACAGACTAATTCTTTAAACTCTCACTCGTTCACCGACTAAATAAATGACTCACTGACAGGTAGCCATCTGAGTCAACAGCTCACTCACTGGCTTACTCACCAACCGACTAAAAACTCAATCAATAAAAAAAATCAATTAACTCACTCAGTCAACTAACAACAAACCGACTAAATAACTCACCAACTATCTTAGAAACATACTTTTACACGGTCGCTCACTCACACAAATCAGAGCAATACCTCTCAGCATCGTACTTGGTGAAGTTTAGTAGGATAACCAATGCGGTAGTTGACTCTACGAGTCAGATGATGGCCTTCCATTGACTATGTAGTGTTTACGTCAGGCCTGGGCAATTATTTTAACTTGGGGGCCACATTTAGAGAAACAAAGGTGTCTGGGGGCAGGTATATCTATTTTTAGGGACACTAATACAAAACTTCACAATAATGTCTGATTGAATGCTAAAAACCTTATGACAGACCGCCTCAAAAAACGTTATGGAATTTTACATTTTTTCTATGAACGATAAAACACTGAATATTGACAAAATATGAATATCACAACCCCTTTCGACTGACATATTTTACAATCAAGTGAAACGCGACAAAAATTAAACAAAAAGTGAAATATGAACGAAGGGTACAAAATAAACCTACCTACTATCTGATACATCTGATATATAACTAAGCTTTAGAACTTTGTTGTGAAAAGCTCCTTCCGCGTCTGGAAACGCTTCCCGCCCACACTGCTTGGTGCCTCGTCAGAGCTGCTCTAAAGTAGATTACCATAGTAACTACCGTATTTTTCTCTCATTCGCGGAAGAGACGAAGAAAATGGCAGCAATCGTCACACACACGTCAGCAATCGTCACATACAAGTCAACCGATAAGAATTTGGCGGGGGAGGGTCATGGCAGAAGTGTATTGTGGGTCATGGGATGCTAACTGCTATATGTTATATACCACTATTAAAATAGCTATTAAAATGGATCATTTCAATGTTGGCGGTAACTTATAAAAACTGAGAAGGGCTGAACAAAAATGGCACCTAAAAGGAAATCATGTACTGCAGATTACAAGCTGGATGTAGTGAAATATGCAGCAGAAAACGACAACAGGAAGCGGCGCATACCTTTGGAGTTGGCAGAGTTGTTTAGAAGCGACATCGAGGAAGAAGATTTCATGGGATTTATCGATTAGGAGTGACAGATTGTTTGGTAAAGGTAAAGCATGTTCTATATGTTATAGTTATTTGAATGACTCTTACCATAATATGTTATGTTAACATACCAGGCACCTTCTCAGTTGGTTATTTATGCCTCATATAACTGTTGTTCACTATTCTTTATTTATTTTAAATTGCCTTTCAAATGTCTATTCTTGGTGTTGGGTTTTATCAAATAAATTTCCCCCAAAATGCGACTTATACTCCAGTGCGACTTATATATGTTTTGTTCCTTCTTTGCATTTTTGACCCGTTCGACTTTTACTCCGGAGCTATTTATAATCCGAAAAATACGGTAATTAGATGATCATAGTATCTAATTAGATTACAATAGTAACTGGTATATCATCCATAAGCGCAGATTCCAACCGTTGAAATGCTTTGTATAGTTGAAGACTTACGGTCATTAGAAAACATCACTGCACTTCATAATGGCAGCTACACTTTCCATCTTAAAGAACTAAAAAAATATCTGGAAACGTCCGGCGGGCCAGATTGAAAAGCTTAACGGGTCGCATTTGGCCCCCGGGCCTTTATTTGCCCAGGCCTGCTTTACATTATAGGGGTGTAACGGTACGTGTATTTGTATTGAACCTTTTCGGTAAGGTTGTTTCGGTTCGGTACGGGGGTGTACCAAACGAGTTTCTAAGCTAAAGTCTTAACAAGCTGCTTTGCTTCTTCTGCCTCTGTCTCAGCACCCAGCATTGTCCCACCCACACAACCATCTGATTGGTTACATACAAAGCCAATCAGCAGTGCGTAATCAGAGCGCATGTAGTCGATGCTTCAGCGTCGAGCAGAATAGTGTTTAACAGGTGAGCATAAGACTCTCTCTCCCCAAATTATAAAAAACATCTCCCAGTCAACTACTACTTACATCACTATGAGCCCGTTGACCTTCTAGAAACTTAAACTGCAGCTCAGCTCGCTCGCAGTCCTGGCTTGAGGTGAAGGCTAATTAGCTTATAGCGTAACGTTAGCTCATTTTGCAGTGTGTGTGCGTGCGTGTGTGTGTGTTAGGGGCAGCAAAGCCCTCTCTGTCTGTTATTTCATGGTGTTCAGGGATGAATAGTCTCTCCTGTTGCTATTGTACTATTTTTTCAGCTATAGTTACATTTCTCATTAGTAATGTAGCAGCCTAGTTTTGAATGGCAGGGTCCCTGCTATCACATGTTGTCAAAAATATAACATTTACATAACAAAAATCAACTACAGGCTTCCCAAATGCTGTAATAAATTAAGCATGATGAGTTGACTTGAAACTGTTTGATGTTGCACTTTTTATATGTGGAAGAAAAGTTTTGTCATTTTATTTAATCAAAGCAACAACTTGAGGCAGTTTAATGTTGATTAACGTGGGCAGAATTATTATAGTGTTCCAAATGTTATAAGGATAACGCCATTGTTTACAAATTTGGTAAATAAATAACCAAAAGATTTATATTTTGTTGTTTTCTTACTGCACCGAAAATGAACCGAACTGTGACTTCTAAACCGAGGTACATACAGAACCGAAATTTTTGTGTGCCGTTACACCCCTACATCATAACCATGAAGAAGATTCTGTCGCTGTGACACGAATCAGCGCTTTTCTCTCTAATGAGTTTTCAAGTCCCGATATTTTAGCTGCAGGTGCAGAAAGCCGAGCCTCAAATTGAGATCCTTGTTAGAGACCACAACTGATGTGTCAGACCTTGTCACTGTCAGACGGAATTCTTCAAACAAAGCTGTTTCCAGTGAGCAAACAAAGACACAGCAGCCGTTCTAGGAACCTCATCACTTTCCTCCGGGTCTAACTGCCTCTCTGAATCTCAGACTCTCCAACAGACTTCTCCCAATGCTCAGCACTTATATCGACTGTCACCCAGTAACCAGAAGCAGCCTTGGAGTACGGCAAGAGTTTCAGACCTAATCAATTATTGACTGCCAGCTTTGTGTAGTGCAACCGGAGTTCACAGACGGAACGCCGCCCCGCATAAAGCGGAGCTCTATTTTAACGCCGGCGTTCCGCAAGACGGTTTTCCTCCCGCGCCTAGCATCGCTCTTGACAGACACGCCTGAGGTGGTAGTGGGTGGGGGCGTGGGGGGGTTGGTTGAACGTCTGCTCCTACAGGGCCTGACAGCGAAACATATTGTCACTCTTGTCAGATTCACATCGCCTCGCCTTTGAAAGTACATATTCCTACAGTCTCTTCATGCCAGCTCTCGTTCCCAATGACTCTCTTTTAAGGAGGGAGGAGGAAGCAGAGAACCGACAAGTGGCAGATGGCGGAGTTTTCACAAAGCTTTGAGAACGGTCGCCTCGTTAGAAAAAATAATTAGATGAATATGTATTAAATAAATTGCCATGCAGCCTGTTGAGGCTAAAATGATCCTTGTTGATATTGTATTATGTTAAATGTCAATGTAAAAATCTACTTAAAAAGTTCGAAAGGAAATGAGTATTAATTATAAAATGAAAAATTGAGTATGTATTTTTGCTAGAGATGTCCGATAATGGCTTTTTTGCCGATATCAGATATTGTCCATCCATCCATCATCTTCCGCTTATCCGACGTCGGGTCGCGGGGGCAACAGCCTAAGCAGGGAAACCCAGACTTCCCTCTCCCCAGCCACTTCGTCTAGCTCTTCCCGGGGGATCCCGAGGCGTTCCCAGGCCAGCCGGGAGACATAGTCTTCCCAACGTGTCCTGGGTCTTCCCCGTGGCCTCCTACCGGTTGGACGTGCCCTAAACACCACCCTAGGGAGGCGTTCGGGTGGCATCCTGACCAGATGCCCGAACCACCTCATCTGGCTCCTCTCGATGTGAAGGAGCAGCGGCTTTACTTTGAGTTCCTCCCGGATGGCAGAGCTTCTCACCCTATCTCTAAGGGAGAGCCCCGCCACACGGCGGAGGAAACTCATTTCGGCCGCTTGTACCCATGATCTTATCCTTTCGGTCATGACCCAAAGCTCATGACCATAGGTGAGGATGGGAACGTAGATCGACCGGTAAATTGAGAGCTTTGCCTTCCGGCTCAGCTCCTTCTTCACCACAACGGATCGGTACAACGTCCGCATTACTGAAGACGCTGCACCAATCCGCCTGTCGATGTCACCATCCACTCTTCCCCCACTCGTGAACAAGACTCCTAGGTACTTGAACTCCTCCACTTGGGGCAGGGTCTCCTCCCCAACCCGGAGATGGCATGCCACCCTTTTCCGGGCGAGAACCATGGACTCGGACTTAGAGGTGCTGATTCTCATTCCGGTCGCTTCACACTCGGCTGCGAACCGATCCAGCGAGAGCTGAAGATCCCGGTCAGATGAAGCCATCAGGACCACATCATCTGCAAAAAGCAGAGACCTAATCCTGCGGTTACCAAACCGGAACCCCTCAACGCCTTGACTGCGCCTAGAAATTCTGTCCATAAACGTTATGAACAGAATCGGTGACAAAGGACAGCCTTGGCGGAGTCCAACCCTCACTGGAAATGTGTTCGACTTACTGCCGGCAATGCGGACCAAGCTCTGGCACTGATCGTACAGGGAACGGACCGCCACAATAAGACAGTCCGATACCCCATACTCTCTGAGCACTCCCCACAGGACTTCCCGAGGGACACGGTCGAATGCCTTCTCCAAGTCCACAAAGCACATGTAGACTGGTTGGGCAAACTCCCATGCACCCTCAAGAACCCTGCCGAGAGTATAGAGCTGGTCCACAGTTCCACGACCAGGACGAAAACCACACTGTTCCTCCTGAATCCGAGGTTCGACTATCCGACATAGCCTCCTCTCCAGTACACCTGAATAAACCTTACCGGGAAGGCTGAGGAGTGTGATCCCACGATAGTTGGAACACACCCTCCGGTCCCCCTTCTTAAAGAGAGGAACCAACACCCTGGTCTGCCAATCCAGAGGTACCGCCCCCGATGTCCACGCGATGCTGCAAAGTCTTGTCAACCAAGACAGCCCCACAGCATCCAGAGCCTTAAGGAACTCCGAGCGGATCTCATCCACCCCCGGGGCCTTGCCACCGAGGAGCTTTTTAACTACCTCAGCGACCTCAGCCCCAGAAATAGGAGAGTCCACCACAGATTCCCCAGGCACTGCTTCCTCATAGGAAGACGTGTTGGTGGGATTGAGGAGGTCTTCGAAGTATTCCTTCCACCTATCCACAACATCCGCAGTTGAGGTCAGCAGAACACCATCTGCACCATACACGGTGTTGATAGTGCACTGCTTCCTCTTCCTGAGGCGCCGTATGGTGGTTCAGAATCGCTTCGAAGCCGTCCGGAAGTCGTTTTCAATGGCTTCCCCGAACTCCTCTCATGTCCGAGTTTTTGCCTCCGCGACCGCTGAATCTGCACACCGCTTGGCAGATATTGTCCAATTCTTAATTACCGATTCCGATATCAACCGATACCGATATATACAGTCGTGGAATTAACACATTGTTATGCTTAATTTTGCTGTGATGCCCCGCTGGATGCATTAAACAATGTAACAAGGTTTTCCAAAATAAATCAACTCAAGTTATGGAAAAAAATGCCAACATGGCAACGCCATATTTATTATTGAAGTCACGGAGCTGCATAGCTCGGTTGGTAGAGTGGCCGTGCCAGCAACTTGAGGGTTGCAGCTTCGATTCCCGCTTCCGCCATCCTATTCACTGCCGTTGTGTCCTTGGGCAAGACACTTTACCCACCTGCTCCCAGTGCCACCCACACTGGTTTAAATGTAACTTAGATATTGGGTTTCACTATGTAAAGCGCTTTGAGTCACTAGAGAAAAGCGCTATATAAATATAATTCACTTCACTTCACAAAGTCCATTATTTTTTTAACATGCCTCAAAACAGCAGCTTGGAATTTGGGACATGCTCTCCCTGAGAGAGCATGAGGAGGTTGATGAGGGCGGGGTTGAGGTGTGTGTGTGTGTGTGGAGGGATTAGCGGGGGGTGAAAATTGTAGCGTCCCGGAAGAGTTAGTGCTAAAAGGGGTTCTGGGTATTTGTTCTGTTGTGTATACATATCTATATATATTTTGCCGATATTCGATATTCTGATATTGTCAAACTCTTAATTACAGATTCCGATATCAACAGATACCGATATATACAGTCGTGGAATTAACACATTATTATGCCTAATTTTGTTGTGATGCGCCGCTGGACGCATTAAACAATGTATTCCAAAATAAATCAACTCAAGTTATGGAAAAAAAATGCCAACATGGGACTGCCATACGTATTATTGAAGTCACAAAGTCCATTATTTCTTTTAATATGCCTCAAAACAGAATTAGGGACATGCTCTCCCTGAGAGAGCATGAGGAAGTTGATGTGGGCGGGGTTGAGGTGTGTGGGTGTGTGGAGGGATTAGCGGGGGGTGTATAGTAACGCGTCCTGGACGATTTAGTGCTGCAAGGGGTTCTGGGTATTTGTTCAGTTGTGTTCATGTTGTGTTACGGTGCAGATGTTCTCCCGAAATGTGTTTGTCATTCTTGTTTGGTGTGGGTTCACAGTGTGGCACATATTTGTAACAGTGTTAAAGTTGTTTATATGGCCACCCTCAGTGTGACCTGTATGGCTGTTGACCAAGTGTGATTTGCATTCACTTGTGTGTGTGAAAAGCCGTAGATATGTGACTGGGCATGCACGTAAAGGCAGTGCCTTTAAAGGTTTATTGCCGCTCTCTACTTCTCCCTACGTCTGTGTACACAGCGGCGTTTTAATAAGTCATCATTTTTACTTTTTGAAACAGATACCGATAATTTCAAAACCGATACTGATCATTTCCAATATTACATTTTAAAGCATACTCTCGGACTGCCAATATTATCGGACATCCCTAATTTTTGCAAAGCTATTTTTCACATAAAAAAAAAAAAAAGATTACATTGAACAAAAAACAAAAGACTATTTACTAATGAACAACTTTTTGTTGCCGAGCAGACTCCATGAGTACCGACTCACTATCTCCTCAAAAGGACTGGAGTGGCATTACCTCAAAAGATGACACAATGGAAAATGTTAAAACCAAAAAAAATATATAAAACACTACTAAAAAAAACAAAAAACAATATATTAATGATATATAATTACTACAAATTCATGTCTATTTTTTAACCCATATTAAAACCAACCTTTATTCATTGGCCATTTTTAAAATGTTAATTTTATTTTGTATTCGCTGCTTCTTATCCTATTTCATCTGACCATATTCATTTTGAATGTGTGTTTTTACTTTTGCTTTTAAATATTTTTGTATGTGTATTTGTTTTAATGCTTTCTCTAATAGTAATATAGTTTGGTGGTCAGCCCTTTGTTTTCACCTGTGGTTTAAGTGATAGGGCTCCATAAATAAAGCTGGTATGTATAATAATAATATTATGACAATAATAACAACAAAAATAAAAATGACAATAATAATAATAATTATATGAATATAAGTGTAGTAACAATATTTGATTAAATGAATGAAATAATTACTCATTAAGCAATATTTGAATCTTTCTTTTAATTTTTCCGTGCGTTGCATGGTGGGGCCTGTCAGAACATCATTGACTTGTTATGCCTCTATATCCGAGTCTTCAGGCAGGGTCTTCTAAAGCAGTGGTTCTCAACTTTTTTTCAGTGATGTACCTCCAAAGAAATTTTTTTTTGATTCAAGTACCCCCTAATCAGAGCCAAGCCTTTTTGGTTGGAAAAAAAAGAGATGAAGAAGTAAAATACAGCACTATGTCATCAGTTTCTAATGTATTAAATAGTTTAACAGTGCAAAATATTGCTCATTTGTAGTGGTCTTTCTTGAACTATTTGGAAAAAAAGATATAAAAATAACTAAGAACTTGTTGAAAAATAAATAAAGATTTCTACACCATCCATCCATTTTCTACCGCTTATTTCCTTTGGGGTCGCGGGGGGCGCTGATGCCTATCTCAGCCACAATCGGGCGGAAGGCGTAGTACACCCTGGATAAGTCGCCACCTCATCGCAGGGCCGTATTAATACATTTATGATGTCATTATTTATTGAGTTATATCATTAAAGTGTGTGTCAGCAGTCTATGGATTAATTTCATCTTTCACACTCAGACATCAAAGTCCAAGGGCAGATTGAAACATCTGATTGGTAGCCCAGCACTCGGATCAGAGAGGCAATGATTGGACTAGATTTGTGTAAGCCCCGCCCACTTACATTGATGGCTTACTTTGACTGACAAAATAAAATTCATGGTACAAAAGATTTAGAGCACTTTGAATCATTGTGCTATTTTAAAACACATAGAAGTAATTATCAACTTAAACTGCCTTCTTTGAGGATTGTAATAGAGATCCATCAACTTAATTCTAAACATTTCTTCACAAAAAAACAAATCTTTAACATCAATATTTATGGAACATGTGCACAAAAAATCTAGCTGTCAACACTGAATATTGCATTGTTGCATTTCTTTTCACAGTTTAAGAACTTACATTCATATTTTGTTGAAGTATTATTCAATAAATATATTTATAAATGTGTGTGTGAATGGGTGAATGTGGAGATAGTGTCAAAGCGCCTTGGTTGGCGCCTTGCATGGCAGCTCCCTCCATCAGTGTGTGAAAGTGTGTGTGATTGGGTAAATGTGGAAGTAGTGTCAAAGCGCTTTGAGTACCTTGAAGGTAGAAAAGCGCTATACAAGTACAACCCATTTATTTATTTATCATTTAAAGCGCTTTGGGTTCCTTAAAAGGGGTAGAGAAAGGCGCTATACAAGTACAACCATTATCATTAACCATTATTATAAAGGATTTTTTAATTGTTTCTATTTTTAGAATACTTTTAAAAAATGTCACGTACCCCTCGGCATACCTTCAAGTACCCCATTTGAGAACCACTGTTCTAAAGATCCCAAAAACTCATTGTAAAACCCGTGGAGACCTGGCATTCCAGGCTCCCGGACTCTGGAACAACTTGCACCGGTCCCTCCGTAAACTTGACTGTGTCGACACTTTTAAGAAACATTTGAAAACTTCTCTTTTAAGTAAAGCTTTTAGTTAATGCGCCTTTTAACTTTCATTTGTAATCCACTTTCTATCCTTTTTGTGATGTTGCTGTTTGTTGTTTTAATTGAATTCTTGTTTTACTTCACCTAGAGCATGGGTGTCAAACTCTGGCCCGTGGGCAATTTGGCCCGCCGTGTAATTTCATTTGGCCCTTGAGGTAATATCAAATTAAGATTAGAGCTGGCCCGCCGGTATTATTCAGCGGCGGTGCCTCTGTAACACCGCATTCATCGCTGATACTCGTACTTGCTAACCCTCACGATTTTCACGGGAGACTCCCGAACTTCAGTGCCGCTCCCGAAAATGGTTAAACAGCTCGCTCCCAATCAAAAGGAACTGGGTTCGAATCCCAGGCAGATCAATCGGTAACTAGGAAAGCTTTTATATCATAGTTTACTGAGACAGGTTCTCAATTAAAAATTTAATTGGGGCCCGAAATTTCCCTTTAAGAGTACCAAGGATGGCTGAGGGGTCAAAACAGGTATTTCCCAATCAAAGAGGACTGGGTTTAAATCCTAGTCAGGTTGATCGGTAACTAGGAAAGATCCAGTGGGAGGAGTTAAAGTTCACTTGGACAACAATATTGGGGGTGTGTCTTGAAGGCACTGCCTTTAGCGTCCTCTACAGCCTGCCGTCACGTCCGCTTTTCCGCCATACAAACGACGTGCCAGCACAGTCACATAATACATGCGGCTTTAACACACACAAGTGAAGGCAACTGCCATACAGCTCACACTGAGGGTCGCCGTATAAACAACTTTAACACCGTTACAAATATACGCCACACTGTGAACCAACACCAAACAAGAATGACGAACACATTTTGGGAGAACATCCGCACCGTAACAGAACACAAACACAACAGAACAAACACCCAGAAACCCTTGCAGCACTAACTCTTCCAGGACGCTACAATATACACCCCCGATACCACCAAACTCCGCCCCCCCCCCCCCCCATTTTTATCTACATTTTATTTGATATGCCATTGATATTTTTTAATTATTATTATTATTATGGAATAAGCGGTAGAAAATGGATGGATGGATGGATTATTTGAAACTCTATTTTCCTTGTCACTATAAAGTTATATAAGCCTTGCTTGTTCAATATTCAATGCAAAACTTGTTTGGGTCCCTGTTAAAAGGTTAATTTGTTCAACCTTGGCCCGCGGCTTTGTTCCATTTAAAATTTTGGCCCACTCTGTATTTGAGTTTGACACCCCTGACCTAGAGCGCTTTGTGATTTTATCTCTGAAAAGCGCTTTATAAATAAAATGTACTTACTTGCTGTGCGGGTCAAAGCCTTAGAATAAAAGTAGCCATTTTATTTACTTTTACTCGGGTAAACGTCGGGTAAATGTCAGCTAAGGTTGACGGATGGCGGCTTGACGGGGTTGCGTATGGTGACACCCAATTTTGTGATCTCTGATCTATGCTGTAATAAGGCGTGCGTATGTGTTTGTGTGTGTGTGTGTGTGTGTGTGTGTGTGTGTGTGTGTGTGTGTGTGTGTGACGGCACTGTTTGAGTCAAAGAGCAGCGCTCGGAGGATGGATGTGCCATTAGAGCTGGTGACACACACTCAAAGTCTCATCGACTCACTATGGGAAATCGATGCGGCTGCCGAGCGAGCCAGCTGGATCCAAACGGATCACAGGGGTGCAACAAGAGCTCCGAAAGGGAGTATTAGATATCGCATAGAGCGCATTTGGGGCAGCATTTAACACTCACATAAAGACACAAAGCAAAGTAAACAACGCGGTGGAACGGGAGCTGCTGTGCAAAGGTCCTCGTCTAAATGTCAAGAGGTCTGCGCTACTGAGAGAAGAGCCTGATAAATTATACATTAGGCTCGTGAACAATAACAAAATGTCTTCAAACAAAGCGCACAAATGGACTCTCGCACACAAAAACGACCGCTTACCGATTGCGCGGTCTTGATGGCCACAAAGCGATGGTGGCCTTCCTTGCCGCAAACGTAGCCGAAGGCTCTGTGGTCTGTGATGTCCTTGGCGATGTAGGAGATCTCGTGGACCGCATGGTGGTGTTGCAGGACCTGAAAAGAGACCCACATTGAGATTTTTTTAATACTGGGAAGTCCAAAACCAAGGGCAGCAAAGTGGCATAGAACAGTGTTTTTCAACCACTAGTGTGCCGGGAGATACAGTCTGGTGTGCCGTGGGAGATTATCAAATTTCCCCTATTTGGGCTAAAAATACTTTTTTGCAAACCAGTAATTATAATCTGCAAATTTAGTTTTGTTGTTGCGTGTCGGTGCTGTCTGGAGCTCGGCAGAGTAACCGTGTAATACTCTTCAGTAGGTGGCAGCCGATAGCTACCGTATTTCCTTGAATTAGTGCCGGGGCGGTAATTAATTTAAAACCTCTTTTCACTCCGGCGCTTACCAAAGGCATGCGGTAAATTTAGGCCTGCGCTTATAAATTTGAGTGTGATGTAAGGATACCATCATGAAAAGCACATTTAATAAAAAAAAAAACATTATTATGTAGCATAAAAAATGCAGATGGCCTTAAAACGCCACAACACTCAGTCACTGTATGTAAGTACCCAAAATAAAGACTTGGCATAAATATAAATTCAATCGGATCAGAAACATTGGAGGAAACGGGATTAAAACCCGATGCTAACCGCCCATAGAAAATACATGGGTACGGCTAGTAGCTACTATTAGCAAACAAATTCATTTAACAACTCGGCTTAATATCTTAACATCGCCACACTCGGCCCTGATGGTCGGCACCTATAAGTTTACAATTTGTTGTAAAATGTTGGACGGTTGTTTTTACGACATGCAGGCAAACGAAAACTTTAAAACATACCGGCTTCAGATGTCCCCAGCCTTAGCCACCTGGCAGCCATCTTGAAACGCTGGATTATATAGAGCACGATAGGCTGCAGCGGGTCACGTGAGCGCCTGTGTTATGCTCGCGAGATTAAACGTGGAAACGGCGCAGGTAATATGAGGGGATGCCATGAGAGGAAATATGGCTTATTTCCCACCCGTGTTGCACACTCGTGACGTGACGAGTATGACCCGGCGGTAAAAGGAGGCATATGCTAATTATTCTGCAAATCGAGTTTGACCCGGCGGTAAAACGAGGCATGCGCTAATTATTTTGCTAAACAAGTTTGACCCGGCAGTACTTCTAAGCTTCCGGTAATTATTTTGCAAAACGAGTTTGACCCGGCGGTAAAACGAGGCATGCGGGCGGATAATATATACCCGGCGGCAATTCAAGGAAATACGGTAATTGCTATGTAGATGTCGGAAACAGTGGGAGGCAGGGTGCAGGTAAAAGGGTGTCTAATGCTTAAACAAAAAATAAACAAAAAGGTTAGTGACCCTAAGAAAGGCTGTGAAGCTTAGGGAAGGCTATGCAGAACGACACTAAAACTGAACTGGCTACAAAGTAAACAAAAACAGAATGCTGGACGACAGCAAAGACTTACTGAGGAGCAAAGACGGCATCCACAATGTACATCCCAGCATGACATGACAATCAACAATGTCCCCACAAAGAAGAATTAAAAACTGAAATATTCCTGATTGCTAAAACAAAGTGGATGCGGGACATATCGCTCCAAGGACGACATGAAACTGCTACAGGAAAATACGGAAAAAAGAGAAAAAGCAACCAAAATAGGAGGGCAAAACACTAGACAGGAAAACAGCAAAAAACTCCAAATAAGTCACGGTGTGATGTGACAGGTCGTGACAGTACACCTTCTTTGAGACAAGAGCTAAAATGATGTATAGTTGGTTATGGTTTAAAGCCGGGGTCTCAGACACGCGGCCCGCGAGCCAATTTTGGCCCATGAGACGTTATTTTCCGGCCCTCACCTTAATATGAAAGTTAAATGTTAGTGCGGCCGGCAAGTTTTACATGAACGGCGCTTGACTCTGTTGTGTGCGGAGCTGAAGGAATCTACCAATCACAGTGTGGTATGTGGCTCTCGAGGGCCAAACATGCAAGCAGAGAAACGTTTTGCCGCTTTTCCACTAGACCCGCACGCGCTCCTCCTCCCTTCCTCGCCCGCCCCCCTGCTCGCTCTCTCTGTCACTGTGTGTGTGTGCCTCTCTCTCTCCCTCCCCCGGCGCCGCTGTAAATAGTCCAGGCCGGGGAGACGAGAGGGCCGGTAGCTTCCGAAGCACTCCGCCAAAGGAACGAGCAACAGTACAAAACTGTGGTGCACTGGACCCCAGCGCTGATACTCCGACAGAGAGTCGCTGTGCGATTTGGACGTGATGTTAGCCCATTCGGGGCTAATTGTGCTACCATAACTGTAAACACCACCCCCTCCCGTTGGCTCCAGACAGAGACGATTTTTGTTATTTGGGTCCAAAATGGTTCTTTCAAGGTTCTGGGTTGCCTACCCCTGCATTAGTGGACAAGTGGCAAATGAGTGAAAGCGACAAACGCGTTGCCATAGAGATGAGGGTTTTCTTACGAGCCTGGCTACAGTCACATCGCGACACCTGTCCGTCAGCAATAGCAGTGCCTGACAACCTGGACCAATTCAAACAATTTTTTTATTTATATATTGTTTAATTTGCATTGCCTCACATTACTTAATTCTCATTTCGGTAATTTATATTTAGATTTTATTTTGTGTTGAAAATAAAAATAAAGACATTTAAAAATATTTTTTTAAAACCTTTTTTGCGGCCCAGCCTCACCCAGACTCTGCATCCAGTGGCCCCCAGGTAAATTGAGTTTGATACCCCTGCTTTAAAGTCATATCCAACAATTGCGACAATGACTTTTTACTGTCAACTGTGTTTTGTTTTTTTAATGATTTCTGCTGGTGGTGTGCCTCCGGATTTTTTGAACACAAAAAAATGTGCCTTGGCTCAAAAAAGGTTGAAAAACACAGGTCTAGAACAGGAGTCGGCAACCTTTACCACTCAAAGAGCCATTTTGACCCGTCTCACAAAATAAAGACAACAATGGGAGCCACACAACTCTTTTGAAATTTAAAATGAGATAACACTGCATACAGTTTATTTTTTTTGCTTTGTGCTATGTATAAACCAAGGGTCTCAGACACGCAGCGCGCACCTTATTATATGAAAATTGAATGTTAGTGCGGCCCGCAAGTTTCATATGAGTGCCGCTTGACAGCATCACACGTGCCAACCCTCCCAAATTTTCCGGGAGACTCCTGAATTTCAATGCAACTATTCTTTCGAATGTCTGCAAATTTTCCCCTTATAACTAGAATCTCATGCATCCCTAACTCTTCCGGGCTACATTATACACCCCCGCTGGGGGGTGCGGGCGGTGTTTGGTTGTAGCGGGGTTGTATAATGTAGCCTGGAAGAGTTGGGGATGCATGGGATTCTGGGTATTTATTTTGTTGTGTTTATGTTGTGTTACAGTGCGGATGTTCTCCCGAAATGTGTCAGTCATTCTTGTTTGGTGTGGGTTCACAGTGCGGCGCATATTATTAAGTAGGGCTGTGAATCTTAGGGTGTCGCACGATTCGATTCAAAATCGATTCTTGGGGTCACCATTCGATAATATATCGATTTTTTTCGATTCAATTCGATTCTCGATTCAAAAACTATATTTTTTGCGATTCAAAATGATTCTGTATTCATTCAATACATAGGATTTCAGCAGGATCTACTCCAGTCTGCTGACGTACTAGCAGAGTAGTAGATTAAAAAAAAAAAAAAAACACTTTTATAATTGTAAAGGACAATGTTTTATCAACTGATTGCAATAATGTAAATTTGTTTTAACTATTAAACAAACCAAAAATATGACTTCTTTTATCTTTGTGAAAACATTGGACACTGTGTTGTCAAGCTTATGAGATGTGATGCAAGTGTAAGCCACTGTGACACTATTGTTCTTTTTTTTATTTTTACAAATGTCTAATGATAATGTCAATGAGGGATTTTTAATCACTGTTATGCTGAAATTATAACTAATATTGATACTGTTGTTGATAATATTCATTTTTGTTTCACTACTTTTGGTTTGTTCTGTGTCTCCTCTCAATTGCTCTGTTTATTGCAGTTCTGAGTGTTGCTGGGTCAGGTTTAGTTTTGGAATTAGATTGCATTGTTATGGTATTGCTGTGTATTGTTTTGCTGGATTGATTAAAACAATAAAAAAAATATATATGTATATATGTTTTTTAATTGATTTTATAAAAATGAGAATCGATTCCGAATCGCACAACGTATTCAAATCGATTTTCTCCAACACCCCTATTAGTAATAGTGTTAAAGTTGTTTATATCACAACCCTCAGTGTAACCTGTATGGCTGTGAAGTGAAGTGAATTATATTTATGTAGCGCTTTTCTCTAGTGACTCAAAGCGCTTTACATAGTGAAACCCAATATCTAAGTTACATTTAAACCAGTGTGGGTGGCACTGGGAGCAGGTGGGTAAAGTGTCTTGCCCAAGGACACAACGGCAGTGACTAGGACGGCAGAAGCGGGAATCGAACCTGCAACCCTCAAGTTGCTGGCACGGCCACTCTACCAACCGTGCTATACCGCATGCAGCTCAGGAGCCCCGGGTTGCCGAACCCTGGTCTCGAAGAATTTCAAACACAGGTACAATCATTAGGGGTTTTTGTTGTGATGGAATCGGACCCAAAATGGGCGGCATGCTAGTTGTGGCCGCTGATCAATGGATTCAAAATTCAAAGGATTCTTTCCAAATTCCTGTCATCTCTGTTGAGAGTGGAAAAAAGGAAAAAAGTCCCCGTGTCAATGAAGCGTCCTCAAAGGAGGACCTTGTGAGCCTTTTTAAACGGTTTCTCGCACGTCCCGGCCTCTTCACTGTAGTCTCAGTAGGGGGGCGCCGCGCTGGCGTAGCCCATGGCAGATGGCGTTGTGTTGACTCCCTCCGTCTCATGTCCCCGCTCAACACACAAACACGCGATGGCGCTGAAAGTTACGCCTAACGTTGTTGCCAGATGCATGCTGGGAGCATAACACACACATTCACACGCACACACCTGCTGCTCATTCTTAACGAGTCATTCATATTTGATAATTGGAGTCATGCTTATCAGCTCCTGCCTGGTGACCTGAGAGTGACACCGAGGCAGCAGGGAGGTGGTGTTGCACGATCTCTCGGAGGCTGCCGGGGTGACAGAAGTGCATGATGTATTTAGTCGTCGTGGTAACGATAGAACACTCAGGGGAAGGCGGTGGCCTCTTACCAAATTTGATTGGAAATGTAGGTCTTAAAACTCAAAAAGCATGTCAATCATCCCCAAGTGGCTTAAATGTGGCATAGGCGACACCTTATGAAAAATGTAAATAAAGATAGAAAAATGGGACTATTGCTCAGGGGTGTCCAAACTTTTTGATTTGGGAGCCGCATCGGGCTATAACACTTTGGCTGGGGGCCTGAAAGCAAACTGCATGTAAAGTATATACCGTATTTCCTTGAATTGCCGCTGGGTATATAGTATGCGCCTGCCTAGCATTACTGCCGGGTCAAACTCGTTTCGCAAAATATTATTTTTATTAGCGCATGTCTAGAATTTCCACTGGGTCAAACTCGTCACGTCACGAGTGACACTTCCCCTGTTATCATTTTCAAAATGGAGAAAGCTGATTTCAATAATTTGAAATCGCATAAAGGGAAGAAGATTAAGAGCTAAGCAGTAGGATTTAAGGTCCAAGCTATTGAATATGCTCAAAAGAACAGTAAGCAGCTATGTTTTATTAATATACCGTAGCTGCGTGTGTCAATTATGAGTCATTAAATGACTCCCGCCTCCTGGTGGTAGAGGGCGCTTGTGATCCTTCTTTCGACTACTCGGCTGCAGAAGTGACAACAAGCAGCAAGAGTGAGCAGCGATTGTTTATTTTTTCCTCTCGCTTGCACTTTTAACATGGAGGATTACATATCTAAAATAAAACAGTTTTCTAAACTGGACTTTCAATTGAAGCAGGAGGTAATAAAGGAAGTTCTCCATCGAGACAGAAACTTTGAAAACTGAAGAAAGATAAGGAAGATTTCTATAAACAAGTTATCAATGCTTTTGATCAGAAGGAGCTGCGCATGGACTTCATTTATAAGTAAAGGTAAGACCATAATAACGTTTTTTTTTTTTTTATTAAATGTGCTTTTCATGATGGTGTCCTTACATCACACTCAAATGTATAAGCGCAGGCCTAAATTTACCGCATGTCTTTGGTAAGTGCCGGAGTCAAATGAGGTTTTAAAATAATTAGCACATGCTTGCCTTTGGTAAACGCCGGAGTGAGAAGAGGTTTTAAATTAATTAGCGCCCCAGCGGAAATTCAAGGAAATACGGTATACAATCCGGACCACCAAATGTTTCCAATGTTTTTTTTTAACCTTTAACATCAAAATAATGAATGTGCTGTGCCATTGTCAAATTACTGTAAGTCTTGAACTACAGAAAATAATTAAATGGTTGGAATCTGCACTATTGAGTGATATACGTGTTATATCGGTAATCATGGGTACTACGTAACAATAGTTTAGGGCAGGGGTCGGCAACCCAAAACGTTGCTTTATTTTGGACCAAAAATATAAGAATCTGTCTGGAGACGCAAAAAATTAAAAGCCGTATACAAGTGTGATAATGAAGACAACACATGATGTACAGTAAATGTCTATATTAGCTACAATAGCCTACTATCAAAATGACTATGCGTCAGATCTTCAGTGACAGAAATGTTGAAATTTAATATTTTTTCTATGTTTTTACATTAGAAACCATTATTAAATCAGAGACTACTTAGAAGGTGCGATAACTCCTGGAAATTACTGGCTTTTAATGGCTAAAGGTATAGATGTGCGTGTCCAAGTTTAAGGAAACTGCAGACTGTGTTCTTTTAATAGATTTATTACAATCTTTGGCAAGGTAGGGTAATGTTTGCTGTGGTCTGGAACAACATGACACACACACAACTATCTGAAATGGAGCCAATATTACATGCAGGGTGCTGTGCAGGAGACAGAGGCAGAACGGAGCGGAGCAGCTTGTTAAGACTTTAGCATAGGCGGTTACTTCATATGTTCGTTTGGAACTTGTTCGGTACTCCCCCGCACCGAACCGGAACCCCCGTACTGAAACGGTTCAATACAAATACACGTACCGTTACACCCCTAGTGCATTCATAGTTTTGGTGCCTTCGGTGACAATCTATAATGTGAATAGTCATGAAAATAAAGAAAACGCGTTGAATGAGAAGGTGTGTCCAAACTGTACTGTGTGTGTATATATATATATATATATATATATATATATATATATATATATATATATATGTAAAACAAAATAAATACCCCCAAAGATGTTTCTTCCCCAGTCAAAATAATTGCTTAGGTCTGGCGTAGAATGTTGATGTACTTAAGTCAAAAGTCACATTACTACGCTTCTGTTTCATTTCTTACATTTTCAATTTCCTATCCTGTGACCATAATGATTTTTCCTTAAGTGTGTCCAAAGGTCACACTCATGGATTTCTACATATTAAATATTTCTGGCTTAATACTCAATCAATTGATTGCAAACCGCGCATTCTTCCTGAGCAAGGCGGCGGCAGACAGAGAGAGGACGATGGCCTCTGCGAAGATTAATGTCTCCTTTCCTCTTCCCCTCCGTCTCAGGCGCCACCTTCCTCCTTCTCTGCGGACGACCTTCCTCTCCTCCAGGAGAGCGGCCATCCATCCTTCCTTTTTGCCCGCGCCGCGCATCCATCCGCCCATCTGGCTGAGTGATGCACAGGCCGGGAATGAGACTGTCAAGATCCGTGAACCTCAGCAGAGTCGTTGGGGCCGTCCCTCACCGCGCCCGGCTATCCATTAGTACTGATAGTCAGGACAGCGTATCGCCATAGTTAATATTAATGTGCGGCGACAGAGGACAAAGTCTCCCTATGGGGAGCTTTACTTTGACATATGCTCGCCCGTCCCTCACCACGCCGTCGCCCCCTTGTGTCTTTACTTCACGTCTTCGCCCCTGCTCCGGGTCGGCTCCATCTTTTTGCCGAAGAGGGTCCGATCCGGGTGAAGGGGGAGGAGGGACGAGACAAAGACCGATGACGAACATAAAAAGAGGCATGAAGAATCGCGCCGCCGGGGATGAGCTTGTCCGCCTGAAATATGGCCGCGTGCGGGAGGCCACTGGTCACCGTGTCCCGCCTGACGCATACGGACGCAGCATCTCTGAATTACGGCGGGATACATGCAGTCGGGGTGTAAATCTCAGGCTAATAAAGGCAGGTGCAGCGGGGGCGTCTGGCTTGCACTGACTGGAAGGGACATTTTTGGCCCCCCGTATGGCTTGTGGTCAAAATACTAGACCAGTGGTTCTCAAATGGGGGTACGCGTACCTCTGGGGGTACTTGAAAGTATGCCAATGGGTACGTAAGTTTTTTTTTTTTTAAATATTCTAAAAATAGCAACAATTCAGTAATCCTTTATAAATATATTTATTGTATAATACTTCAACAAAATATGAATGTAAGTTCATAAACTGTGAAAAGAAATACAACAATGCAATAGTCAGTGTTGACAGCTAGATTTTTTTGTGGACATGTTCCATAAATATTGATGTTAAAGATTTATTTTTTTGTGAAGAAATGTTTAGAATTAAGTTGATGAATCCAGATAGGTCTCTATTACAATCCCCAAAGAGGGCACTTTAAGTTGATGATTACTTCATTAATAATTGAATCACTTGTTTATTTTTCAACAAGTTTTTAGTTATTTTTTTCTTTTTTTTCCCCAAATACTTCAAGAAAGACCACTACAAATGAGCCATATTTTGCACTATTATACAATTTAATAAATCAGAAACTGATGACATAGTGCTGTATTTTACTTTTTTATCTCTTTTTTTCAACCAAAAATGCTTTGCTCTGATTAGGGGGTACTTGAATTTAAAAAATGTTCACACGGGGTACATCACTGAAAAAAGGTTGAGAACCACTGTACTAGACAAGGGGTAACCAGCGCGGTCCACGCGGGCACCAGTTTGCCCGTAAGGACCGAATGAGTCGCCAGCTGGCCTGTTCTAAAAATAGCTCAAATAGCAGCACTTACCAGTGAACTGCCTCAATTTTTTAAATTGTATTTATGTACTAGCAAACTGGTCTCGCTTTGGTGATTTGGTGTCCAGTTCAGAGTGTGACATGATTTATCTAAAAATTTGAGAGTTGACCTTTTGTATTTTACATTATTTGTACAAACATGGTGCAAAGTAATTCATGATTTGTTAAAACATTTTAGTGGCTAGACAGTTAAAACGGGATATTGTGATTTCACAAGACTGTCTTAGAAGTGATCATTTGAAAATGTTCAATTTGAAAAATGTGCACTTAGAGAAAGTATAAAAATAAAGTGTTGCATAATGATATTTATCCGTTTCTATATATCAGGGGTAGGGAACCTATGGCTCTAGAGCATAGGTGTCAAACTCTGGCCTGCGGGCCAAATTTGGCCCGCCGTGTAATTTCATTTGGCCCTTGAGGCAATATCAAATTAACATTAGAGCTGGCCCGCCGGTGTTATACAGTGGTGCCGCTGTAACACCGCATTCACCGATTTCCCGGCACTGCCTTTAGCGTCCCCTACAACCTGTCGTCAAGTCTGTTTTTCCTCCTCACAAATAGCGTGCCGGCCCAGTCATGTAATATGTGTGGCTTCTACACACATGTAAGTAAATGCAAGGCATACCTGATCAACAGCATACAGGTCACACTGAGGGTGGCCATATGAACAACTTTAACACCGTTACAAATATGCGCCACACTGTGAACCCACACCAAACAAGAATGACAAACACATTCCGGGAGAACATCAGCACCGTAACACAACATAAACACGGAAGAACGAATACCCAGAAGCCCTTGCAGCACTAACTCTTCTGGACCGCTACAATATACACCCCCTCCCCGCTACCAACAAACCCCGCCCCCCTAGCCCTGCCCACCTGAGCCCCGACATTAACTGACCAGTAAAAAGGCCTGATAATTGATTTATTCATTTTTATTTTATTTTCAATTGTATTAGCCTCTGGAAAAAGTGAATGATAATATTTACCTCAGAAAACTGCAAATACAAAAGAGGCATTCAATTTTTATTTAAATTGATTTGATATGCCATTGATAGGCTTCACGGTGGGAGAGGGGTTAGTGCGTCTGCCTCACAATACAAAGTTCCTGCAGTCCTGGGTTCAATCCCAGGCTTGGGATCTTTCTGTGTGGAGTTTGCATGTTCTCCCCGTGAATGCGTGGGTTCCCTCCGGGTACTCCGGCTTCCTCCCACTTCCAAAGACATGCACCTGGGGATAGGTTGATTGGCAACACTAAATTGGCCCTAGTGTGTGAATGTGAGTGTGAATGTTGTCTGTCTATCTGTGTTGGCCCTGCGATGAGAGGGCGACTTGTCCAGGGTGTACCCCGCCTTCCGCCCGATTGTAGCTGAGATAGGCGCCAGCGGCCCCCGCGACACCAAAAGGGAATAAGCGGTAGAAAAATGGATGGATGCCATTGATATTTTTAAATTATTATTGTTATTATTATTTGAAACTCAATTTTGCATGTCACTATAAAGTTATATAAGCCTTGCTTGTTCAATATTCAATGCAAAACTTGTTTGGGTCCCTATTAAAAGGTTAATTTGTTCAACCTCGGCCCGCGGCTTTGTTCTGTATTTGAGTTTGACACCCCTGGTCTAGAGCCAGATGTGGCTCTTTTGATGACTGCATCTGGCTCTCAGATAAATCTTTGCTGACATTGCTTAACACGATGAGTAATGAATAATTCCGCTGGTAATCACGATGTTAAAAATAACGTTCAAAATATAAAACATTCTCATGCATTTTAATCCATCCATCCGTTTCCTACCGCACCTGTTCGGGAAATAATGTTATTAAAAAGAATTAGAGACTTATTGTACTCTAAAAATGTTGGTCTTAATTAAGAAATGCACGCATTTTGTTGTATTCAGTGATAAAAAATATGATATGGCTCTCAAGGAAATACATTTTAAAATATTTGTCTTTCATGGCTCTTTCAGCCAAAAAGGTTCCCGACCCCTGCTATATATATTTATCGTGAGAAATCATTAAGATGATCAGTTTCCACAAAAATAATTATCATTATTAATAATAACAACATAGAGTTAAAGGCCTACTGAAACCCACTACTACCGACCACGCAGTCTGATAGTTTATATATCAATGATGAAATATTAACATTGCAACACATGCCAATACGGCCGCTTTAGTTTACTAAATTGCAATTTTAAATTTCCCGCAAAGTGTCGTGTTGAAAACGTTGCGGTTTGATGACGCGTGCGTTTGACGTCTCGGGTTGTAGCGGACATTATTTTCCAGCCCGATCCAGGCTATAAGTAGTCTGCTTTAATCGCATAATTACACAGTATTCTGGACGTCTGTGTTGCTGAATCTTTTGCAATTTGTTCAATTAATAATGGAGAAGTCAAAGTAGAAAGATGGAGGTGGGAAGCTTTTAGCCTTTAGCCACACAAACAGCCGGTGTTTCCTTGTTTAAAATTCCCGAAGTTGAAGCTTCACTATGGATCAGAGCGGTCAAGCGAACATGGATCCCGACTACATGTCAACCGGCAGTTTTCAGTGAGAAAATTGTGGTAATAAGTCGGCTCTTACCGGAGACATCAGCGGAGTCAGCGTCCTCCTGGGGCTGCGTGACTTCCCTCAGAGACTCTGGCGTCAACACACCCGTGGCCACACTCCTCCGACTTTCAGGTACCATTTAATCTCACTAAAACACTAGCAACACAATAGAAAGATAAGGGATTTTCCAGAATTATCCCTAGTTAATGTGTCTAATAACATCTGAATCGCTCGCACTGCAATCGCCTTTTTTCCCCCTACTCCTTCACTCTAAATTTCCTCATCCACGAATCTTTCATCCTCGCTCAAATTAATGGGGAAATTGTCGCTTTTTCGGTCCGGATAGCTCTAGCTGCTACTGGCTATGATTATAAACAATGTTCAGATGTGAGGAGCCCTACAACCCGTGACGTCACGCGCACATCGTCTGCTACTTCCGGTACAAGCAAGGCTTTTTTTTAGCGACCAAAAGTTGCGAACTTTATCGTCGATGTTCTCTACTAAATCCTTTCAGCAAAAATATGGCAATATCGCGAAATGATCAAGTATGACACATAGAATGGACCTGCTATACCCGTTTAAATGAGAAAATCTAATTTCAGTAAAGGTAAATTGAGCAAATTGGCTATTTCTGGCCATTTATTTAAGTGTGTATCAAACTGGTAGCCCTTCGCATTAATCGTTACCCAAGAAGTAGCTCTTGGTTTAAAAAAGGTTGGTGACCCCTGAACTTGACCAATGTTTTTCAACCTTTTTTTTTTATGGCCAAGGCACATTTTTTTCATTGAAAAAAATGCATAGGCACACCACCAGCAGAAAACATAACAAAATGAAATTCAATAGCTGATATTGACCATGAAAAGTTGTTGGATAAGAATTCAAATCAAAAACCAAGCATGCATCAGTATAGCTCCTGTCTCAAAGTACTGTCATCACCTGTCACATCACGCTCTGACTCATTTGGAGTTTTTTGGTGTCTTCCTGTGTGTAGTCTAGTGCTGGGCGATATGGCCTTTTATCAATATCTCGATATTTTTAGGCCAGGTCACGATACACAATACATAGCTCGATATTTTGCCTTGATACATATAATCACAGCAGTGTTTTGTTTTTGGAGTCTTTGTGCACTTTTGTTTGTTTTGTCACCATAGCAACCCATTAGTTTCACGTGTTGAGTCTCGCACCTGTTGTCACTGATCATGTCACTGCTATTTAAGCCGGTCTGTTTCTGTTGTTTGTCCTAGTGACATTACCTCTCTTCACTCCATCCATACTACCTCTGCTACCCATGAGATTCCTGTTTATTATAGTTCATGCTTCATGCCATGCCACAGTAAGTGTTTTAGTTTCATGTTCATAGTTAATTGCCTTTGTGCTGGTCTTTTGTTTTCATTAGTCAAGTTTGTCCTCCGCCTTTGTGCGCGCCTTTAGTTTTGTACCTTTTTTTTAATAGTAATTAATAAATATGTCCCTACCTTCATGTCTTGCCCGCAACAAATTTCCTTTGCCTTCCGGAAATACACACCCAAGTCCACGTATTGACAGAATTAATAAATGCTCATTTTAAACTTTCATACAGAGAGGGAAATCATCACTAAGTCGATTTACCAAAAGTGTATTTATTAAACAGTTACTAAGCGGTGGCACAGACATTCATGTCATTTCCAAAACAGAAAGTGCAAGATTGTCAGAGACATTTTAAAACAAGCTATGGGTGCACTTTTGTGCATGATGTCACTAAGATGACATGTCACAACAACACTATATTAAAGTGCACTTTTTGTACAGAATGTCACTACTAGAGTAAAAACAAATAAAGTGCACTTTTTGTGCATGATGTCACACAAGATATTTCAATAACTGTTCAATAAAAATGAGCTGTGTAATAGGAACTTAAATAATGTATGTCCTTTGCTATGTGGTAGGTTACTGTGGATGTTATCTCCTTCTGTTGTTGACTATTTTTTTCAATGTGGAAATGGTTGCTTGGGCATTTTATGGGTGTGGCACCGAACGGAGATATTAATTTGCAGAGATTCAAGCACTCCTCATTCTCTAGTGGATGACTTTACAAATTAGCACTAATGCCAATTTTTCTAGCAACGCTTTTGCCGCACACTTGACAAAATACGGTTGTCTGTTCAACGTCTTCCCGCTTGAAGCCAAATTCCCGCCAGACGATGGACCCTGTGATGTTATTCTTGGGAATTAATTCTTCCTCCATTTGTTACCAGATTTGCACCGCACTGCTAGCACCACAGCTAACTTTACCCATGCCGCTACCTGTCTGCTCCGCGAGGGCGTATGACGTCGCACATTGTATGTGACGTATGTATTAAGGTGCGTTTGTTTTATGTCTCTGTGAGAAGGAAAGACAAGAAAGAGTGAGAAGATCCTGTATTGTAATGCCCGCAGCTAAAAGCAACTGCGTGAGAACATACTCGTAAATCACGAAATAGTCATTTTCTATATCGCACAGAGACAAAACCGCGATATATTCGATATATCGCCCAGCCCTACTGTAGTCTTTTAGTTCTTGTCTTGCGCTCTTATTTTGGGGGCTTTTCCTGTTTTGTTGGTATTTTCCTGTAGCAGTTTCATGTCTTACTTGAGCGCTATTCCCCGCACCTGCTTTGTTTTAGCAATCAAGGCCATTAAAGTTGTTGCTATCCTTCTTTGCGGGGACATTGTTGATTTTCATGTCATGAACGGATGTACTTTGTGGACGCCGTCTGCTCCACACGCTGTAAGTCTTTGCTGTCGTCCAGCATTCTGTTTTTGTTTACTTTGCAACCAGTTCAATTTTAGATTTGTTTTGCATAGCCATCTCTAAGCTTTAATGCCTTTTCTTAACGGCACTATCCTTTTGTTTAATTTTGGTTTAAAGGGGAACATTATCACAATTTCAGAAGGGATAAAACCAATAAAAATCAGTTCCCCTTATTTTATTTTTCGAAGTTTTTTTCTAAATTTTACCCATTGTGGAATATCCCGAAAAAAGGCTTTAAAGTGCCTGATTTTCGCTATCTGTGAAGCCACCGTCCATTTTCCTGTGACGCCATCCAGTGATATACATGCTATCCAGGTGGATAGCACAGCAAGATATAGCGACATTAGCTCGGATTCAGACTCGGATTTCAGCGGCTCAAGCAATTCAACAGATTACGCATGTATTGAAACAGATGGTCGGAGTATGGAGGCAGATAGTGAAAACGAAATTGAAGAAGAAACTGAAGCTATTGAGCGAATAGCTATTGACGCTATTCGGCCATGTCTGCCTTAGCATGCCGTGACCAAATATGTCTGATTAGCACATAAGTCAATTACATCAACAAAACTCACCTGTGTGATTTCGTTGACTTTATCGTTGGAAATGCATCTGCAGGATATCCATACATCTATGTGCCATGTCTGCCTTAGCATCGCAGGTAAAATGTGCAGACCAACCGATTGGGACTTTCGCATCTTGTGACACCGGAGCATCTTAAATCCGTCGATTAGTAAGTGTTTGTTTGGCATTAAATGTGGGTGGAGGGAAAGGATGGATGCAAATATAGCTACAAAGGCTTTCAATTTTTATTTAAATTGATTTGATATGCCATTGATAGGCTTCACGGTGGGAGAGGGGTTAGTGCGTCTACCTCACAATACAAAGTTCCTGCAGTCCTGGGTTCAATCCCAGGCTCGGGATCTTTCTGTGTGGAGTTTGCATGTTCTCCCCGTGAATGCGTGGGTTCCGGCTTCCTCCCACTTCCAAAGACATGCACCTGGGGATAAGTTGATTGGCAACACTAAATTGGGCCTAGTGTGTGAATGTGAGTGTGAATGTTGTCTGTCTATCTGTGTTGGCCCTGCGATGAGATGGCGACTTGTCCAGGGTGTACCCCGCCTTCCGCCCGATTGTAGCTGAGATAGGCGCCAGCGGCCCCCGCGACACCAAAAGGGAATAAGCGGTAGAAAATTGGATGGATGCCATTGATATTTTTTAATTATTATTGTTATTATTATTTGAAACTCAATTTTGCATGTCACTATAAAGTTATATAAGCCTTGCTTGTTCAATATTCAATGCAAAACTTGTTTGGGTCCCTATTAAAAGGTTAATTTGTTCAACCTCGGCTCACGGCTTTGTTCTGTATTTGAGTTAGACACCCCTGGTCTAGAGCCAGTAGTGGCTCTTTTGATGACTGCATCTGGCTCTCAGATAAATCTTTGCTGACATTGCTTAACACGATGAGTAATGAATAATTCCGCTGGTAATCACGATGTTAAAAATAACGTTAGCTAATTGATGCTATCATGCTAATAGCATGATAGCATTGATTAGCATGCCGTGCTAATCGATGCGCATTCTACGTAAATCAACTTGAATCCGTCCCTGATCGTGTTGTTACACCCGACAACACACCGACGAAGCATGATGTCTCCAAGGTACGAAAAACAGTCGAAAAAACGGAAAATAACAGAGCTGATTTGACTCTGTGTTTATAATGTGTTTGAGAAAATGGCGGTTGACTACCTAGGTGACGTCATCGCTCCGAGAGCAAATAATAGAAAGGCTTTTAATTCGCCAAAATTCACCCATTTAGAGTTCGGAAATCGGTTAAAAAAATATATGGTCTTTTTTCTGCAACATCAAGGTATATATTGACGCTTACATAGGTTTGGTGATAATGTTCCCCTTTAAGCAGTAGACACTTTTTTACCTGCACACTGTCATCTGTATATTGTGATCACGACAAACTAGTTCCCGACATCTACAAAGCAATTAGCTACTTGCTGCCACCTACTGATAAGGAAGAGTATTACATGGTTACCCTGCCGAGCCCTCGACAGCACGGTTACTCAACAACGGCACATTTGCACATTATTATTACTGGTTTGCAAACAATATTTTTAACCCAAATAGGAAAAAATTACATATTCTCCCACGGCACACCAGACTATATCTCACGGCACACTGGTTGAAAAACACTGTATTACCATACACGTAAAACAGATACATTATCCATCCATCCATCTTCTTCCGCTTATCTGAGGTCGGATCGCGGGGGCAACAGCCTAAGCAGGGAAACCCAGACTTCCCTCTCCCCAGTCACTTCGTCTAGCTCTTCCCAGGGGATCCCGAGGCGTTCCCAGGCCAGCCGGGAGACATAGTCTTCCCAACGTGTCCTGGGTCTTCCCCGTGGCCTCCTACTGGTTGGACGTGCCCTAAACACCTCCCTAGGGAGGCGTTCGGGTGGCATCCTGACCAGATGCCCGAACCACCTCATCTGGCTCCTCTCGATGTGAAGGAGCAGCGGCTTTACTTTGAGTTCCTCCCGGATGGCAGAGTTTCTCACCGAAGGGAGAGCCCCGCCGCACGACGGAGGAAACTCATTTCGGCCGCTTGTACCCGTGATCTTATCCTTTCGGTCATGACCCAAAGCTCTTGACCATAGGTGAGGATGGAAACGTAGATCGACCGGTAAATTGAGTGCTTTGCCTTCCGGCTCAGCTCCTTCTTCACCACAAAGGATCGGTACAACGTCCGCATTACTGAAGACGCCGCACCGATCCGCCTGTCAATCTCACGATCCACTCTTCCCTCACTCGTGAACAAGACTCCTAGGTACTTGAACTCCTCCACTTGGAGCAGGGTCTCCTCCCCAACACGGAGATGGCATTCCACCCTTTTCCGGGCGAGAACCATGGACTCGGACTTGGAGGTGCTGATTCTCATTCCGGTCGCTTCACACTTTGCTGCGAACCGATCAGTGAGAGCTGTAGATCCCGGTCTGATGAAGCCATCAGGACCACATCATCTGCAAAAAGCAGAGACCTAATCCTGCGGTCACCAAACCGGAACCCCTCAACGCCTTGGCTGCGCCTAGAAATTCTGTCCATAAAAGTTATGAACAGAATCGGTGACAAAGGACAGCCTTGGCGGAGTCCAACCCTCACTGGAAATGTGTTCGACTTACTGCCGGCAATGCGGACCAAGCTCTGGCACTGATCGTACAGGGAACGGACCGCCACAATAAGACAGTCCGATACCCCATACTCTCTTAGCACTCCCCACAGGACTTCCCGAGGGACACAGTCGAATGCCTTCTCCAAGTCCATAAAGCACATGTAGACTGGTTGGGCAAACTCCCGTGCACCCTCAGGAACCCTGCGGAGAGTATAGAGCTGGTCCACAGTTCCACGACCAGGATGAAAACCACACTGTTCCTCCTGAATCCGAGGTTCGACTATCCGGCGTAGCCTCCTCTCCAGTACACCTGAATAAACCTTACCGGGAAGGCTGAGGAGCGTGATCCCACGATAGTTGGAACACACCCTCCGGTCCCCCTTCTTAAAGAGAGGAACCACCACCCCGGTTTGCCAATCCAGAGGTACCGCCCCCAATGTCCACGCGATGCTGCAGAGTCTTGTCAACCAAGACCGCCCCACAGCATCCAGAGCCTTAAGGAACTCCGGGCGGATCTCGTCCACCCCCGGGGCCTTGCCACCAAGATACATTAAAGTTTTATAATTATCAAACTGTAGTACGGATACCACACGTGGTACGTGGGCTCCACCTAGTGGTACGCCAAAGAATCACTTCATCAAAAGATTGGTATTTCATTTCCCAATATTTAAATACAATGTTATTGTTCAAACTGTGTGCAATGTATTAGTGGCCCCAAATAATTAAATATACTTGTTTTTAATGAATACCTAGACCTGTCGAGCTCTTTCGCACTTTGTGGCTCGCTGGAGCTTTTTCAAAAATGGAAAAAGATGGGGGAAACATATATTTGTTGTTTCAACAATGTTTCTGTAGGAGGACAAACACGACACAAACCTTCTTAATTGTTAGAAAGCCTACTGTTTGATATGTTTGTGTTGACATTATTTGGCCCTACTAATTTTGGTGGTCCTTGAACTCACCGTAGTTGGTTCAGGTGTACAACTTTCTCCACCGCTGGCACACAAAGAGGTGTTTTATGCCACTTCGTCTTTGTCTCATTTTGTCGACCAAACTTTTTATGCTGTGTGTGAATGCACAAAAGTGAGCTTTGTTGACTTGGGCGGAGTGCTAATAATCCATGCAAACATGCTATTTAGGCTAGCTGTGTGTAAATATTGCATCATTATGCCTCATTTCTAGGTATATTTGAGTTAATTTAATTTCCTTTACTTGCAGTATGTCCTCTGTGTATTTCATTTATATTTGCATGTCTCATGACACATTATCTGTATGTGATATTGGCTGCACTTCTGATTGTTTGCCATGTTATTCCAGACCACAACGAAAGTTACCCAGCTTGCAAAGATTGTAATAAATCCATTAGAAGAAGACAGCCTGTCCTTTCCTTTAACTTGGGCACACACATCTATACCTTTGGCGGTTTTAAGCCAGTAATTTCCAGGAGTTATCTAACCCTCTGAGACACTTAATGTGCTGCCGTCATTATAACACTTGCATAAGGCTTTTAACTTTTTGCAGCTCCAGACAAATTTGTTTTTTGTATTCTTTGGTCCAATATGGGTCTTTCAACATGTCGGGTTGCCGACCCCTGACCTAGGCCTACTACGCTACTGGATTTTAATGTTGGAGAGCCAAGTGTTTTTTGAAGTAGTAATGGGTGAAAAAAAGTTCAAGAACCACTCAATTATTTATGTATTCATGTGAATCCCTACCATTGTCCCTGCAAATACATTATGCATGTTTTTAACCAAACTTAATGCAATTTTACATACATGTAATCGTAAGTCCCCAAAGTTATGCACCAATTTTAGTTGTGATTGCGATGAACACCCTTAAGTCACAGGTGTTTTGTAGCGCACACTTGGCTGTGTGAGAAATTTCAAGTCATCTGACCTATGGGGGTCTAATGAGGCGATTATGTGGTGTCATTGTAATAGAGAAAATAGCACAGGGGTGCATGTTTTGACACATTTTCAGCCTTTTGTGTGCAGGAGTTCAGAATAAGAAGAGTTAGCCTATAAAAATACAATATATTGCCAAAAGTAATTGACCACCCGCCTTGACCATATATGAACTTAAGGTGCCATCCCATTCCTAACCCATAGGGTTTAATATGATGCCGGTCCACTTTTGCAGCTATTACAGCTTCAAATCTTCTGGGAAGGCTGTCCACAAGGTTGTGCAGTGTGTTTAAAGGAATTTTCGACCATTCTTCCAAAAGCGCATTGAGGTCTCACACTGATGTTGGTCGAGAAGGCCTGGCTCTCAAGTCTCCATTCTAATTCATCCCAAAGGTATCCTATCGGGTTCAGGTCAGGACTCTGTGTAGGCCAGTCAACTTCACCCACACCATACTCTGTCATGCATGTTTTTATGGACCTTGCTTTGTGCACTGGTGAACAGTCATGTTGGAAGAGGAAGGGGCCCGCTCCAAATTGTTCCCACAAGGTTGGGAGCATGGAATTGTCCAACATGTTTAGGTATCCTGGAGCATTCAAAGTACCTTTCACTGGAACTTAGGGGCAAAGCCCAACTCCTAAAAAACAATCACACACCATAATTCCTGCTCCGCCAAATTTCACACTCGGCACAATGCAGTCCGAAATGAAACCGTTTTCCTGGCAACCTCCAAACCTAGACTGATCCATTAGATTCCCAGATGGAAAAGTGTGATTCATCACTCCAGACAAGGCGTCTCCACTGCTCTAGAGTCCAGTGGCGACGTGCTTTACACCACTGCATCCCACGCTTTGCATTAGACTTGGTGATGTATGGCTTAGATTCAGCTGATCGGCCATGGAAACCCATTCCATGAAGCTCTCTGCATGCTGTACGTGGGCTAATTGAGAGGTCACATGAAGTTTGGAGCTCTGTAGCAACTGACTGTGCAGAAAGTTTTTGCACTATGCGCTTCAGCATCCGTTGACCCCTCTCTGTCAGTTAACATGACCTACCACTTGGTGGCTGAGTTGCTGTTGTTCCCAAACTCTTCCAATTTCTTATAATAAAGCAGACGGTTGACTTTGGAATATTTAGGAGCGAGGAAATTTCACGACTGGATTTGTTGCACAGGTGGCATCCTATGACAGTTCCACGCTGGAAATCACTGAGAGTGGCCCGTTCTTTCACAAATGTTTGTAGAAACAGTCTCCGTGCCTAAGTGCTGGATTTTATACGCCTGTGGTCGGGCCAAGTGATTAGAACACCTGATTCTGATCATTCGGATAGGTGGGAAAATACTTTTGGCAATATAGTGTATGTTAATACGTGCATGGAAATAGTTTAAAACAACCCAGTCAAATAGAACAGGACTACAATATGTTTGGCTTTCAAAACAAAGGTATTCCATTAGGAAAATAATTGGAATTCTAATAATCTGTCGTTGTCGCTAAAGTGCAATTAACTTCACGAGGGGCTTGTGACACAATGAGTCAAGTGTAAAAAGAAGTTAACCACTATGATTAAAACACAGCGCTCAACTTGCTTTTCTTCTTGCCAAGGCGGACACATAGATACCGATGAAAGGAAGGACATCAACAAACAAAAGCAGCCATGTTCTCTCATCTGCTGAGACCTTGTTCCCAGGGTTTCAATTAGGGGCTCCTGATTTCCCCCGGGGGCTCCCGTCACTCCCTCCCTCCCTCGCTCAGAGATGCCTCATTAACAGCAAAAACACACACACACACTCACACACGATTTAAGAGCGTCACGTGTTGGTCCCGGCCATTAACACTCAAACGCAGCGGTTTGCTTACCCCTGACTTCTCGTCAAAGATCTTGATGCCTCCGAAGGAAACAGTCAGGAAAACCTTCTTCTTGTGTTCTCCTTTGGAGCGAGCTGCTGCTGCGACACCCTGCAGGCACAAATATTGAACAGTATTAGGTCGGGGGAAGGGTCTTTATTACAGGGAGCAATGTAGAGTATCAGCCTGAGAAGTTATTATGGAAAACTGAGGCTCAGAGTTATATGTCTTGGCATTGAAACGAGCACTAGTTAACTACTGGAATAACAGCATGTCAACACAATAAAGCAACAAAAGGGACCTAAAGTGAGGCTGTGCTAACTTTGGTAGCTTGCGGAACCACACTCCACGTATTTCCTACAATAGTTTACTTGGTATTTGTTTATTTTTTAATTTGAAGTATATGGGTAATTTAAAAGGATGCATTGTATCACATACTGTGCACCGCTCTCAGCAATATTATTCTTCCATGTACCTTGTACAAACCGCGTTTCCACATGATTTGGGAAATTCTGTTAGAAGTAAATATAAACGGAATACACGGATTTGCAAATCCTTTTCAACCCATATTCAGTTGAATGCACTACAAAGACAAGATATTTGATGTTCAAACTTTATTTTTTTTTTGCAAATAATAATAAACTTAGAATTTCATGGCTGCAACACGTGCCAAAGTAGTTGGGAAAGGGCATGATCACCACCTTTTCTTTTAACAACACTCAATAAACTTTTGGGAACTGAGGAAACTAATTGTTGAAACTTTGAAAGTTGAATTCTTTCCCATTCTTGATTTATGTAGAGCTTCAGTCGTTCAACAGTCCGCTGTCGTATTTTACGCTTCATAATGCGCCACACATTTTCGATGGTAGACAGGTCTGGACAGGAAAGAACCCGCACTCTTTTTTCACGAAGCCACGCTGTTGTAACACATGCTGAATGTGGCTTGGCATTGTCTTGCTGAAATAAGCAGGGGCGTCCATGAAAAAGACGGCGCTTAGATGGCAGCATATGTTGTTCCGAAACCTGTATACATCTTTCAGCATGATTGGTGCCTTCACAGATGTGTAAGTTACCCATGCCTTGGGCACTAATGCACCCCCATACCATCACACATGCTGGCTATTGAATTTTGCGTCGATAACAGTCTGGATGGTTCGCTTCCCTTTCCGGATGACACGATGTGGAGTATTTCCAAAAACAATTTGAAATGTGGACTCGTCAGACCACAGAACACTTTTCCACTTTGCATCAGTCCATCTTAGATGATCTCGGAAACCAGAGAAGCCGGCGGCGTTTCTGGATGTTGTTGATAAATGACTTTCGCTCTGCATAGTAGAGCTTTAACTTGCACTAACAGAAGTTGCGACCAACTGTATTTAGTGACAGTGGTTTTCTGAACTGTTCCTGAGCCCATGTGGTGATATCCTCTAGAGATTGATGTCAGTTTTTGATACGGTGCCGTCTGAGGGATGGAAGGTCACGTTCATTTAATGTTGGTTTCCGGCCATGCCGCTTACGTGGAGTGATTTCTCCAGATTCTCTGAACTTTTTGATGATATTATGGACCATAGATGTTGAAATCCCTAAATTTTTTGCAATTCCACTTTGAGAAACGTTGTTCTTAAACTGTTTGACTACTTGCTCACGCAGTTGTGGACAAAGGGGTGTACCTCTCCCAATCCTTTCTTGTGAAAGTTTAAGCATTTTTTGGGAAGCTGTTTTTAAAGCCAATCATGGCACCCACCTGTTCCCGAATAGCCTGCACACCTGTAGGATGTTCTAAATAAGTGTTTGATAAGCATTCCTCAACTTTATCAGTATTTATTGCCACCTTTCCCAACTTCTTTGTCACGTGTTGCTGGCATCAAATTTTAAAATTAATGATTATTTGCAAAAAAAAAAAAAATGTTTATCAGTTTGAACATCAAAAATGTTGTCTTTGTAGCATATTCAACTGAATATAGGTTGAAAATGATTTGCAAATCATTGTATTCCGTTCATATTTACATCTAACATAATTTCCCAACTCATATGGAAATGGGTTTTGTAAATAGAGATGTTCGATAATATCGGACGATAAATGCTTTAAAATGTAATGTTGGAAATTATCAGTATCAAAAAGTGAAATTAATCACTTTTTGAACAGCATAACAACAACAACAAGAGTGTGTTGTTGCCGGTGCTGTAGCCGTGGCTAACAAGCCAGCAAGCTCGGTGACTGACTAACGACACCATGTCTGTGGTTTGGGATTATTTCAAAGTGTGTCTGACCGCTAAAAAAAACGGCAATTTGCAATGACTGCAAAAAGTGGTTTTTACGAGGAGGATCCAAGAGGTCTTCCTTAAATACGAGCAATTTGATCTCCCACCTCTTCAAGAATCATTAGGAGATACACGATGAGTACAAGCGGAAGATGGATGAAAAGCAAACACCGAAAAAAAGTAATACCACACAGCTGTCGCTTAAAGACTCCGCCGAGAAAAAACAAAAATACAACAAAAAACCCCACAAGGCGAAAGCCCACGTTGTGGTCAGGGACAACGCACGCAGTATGTCAAAAGCTACAGTGAAGTTTAGTGTGGCTAGTCTGCCCTGCATGGCGCACACTTTGCAGCTTGCAGTAAACAGAGGTGCACTGTCTCAACGCAGCATTTCAGAAGCTCTGGATGACTGCTTGGCCACTTCAAGCACTCACCACTAGCTTGCAGAACATTTGTGTTACTCATACAGATACGTTAGACCAGGGCAGATTATAATTTCCTGTTATACAGTATGCCAGGCAGTCTTGCACTAAATCAGGACTATGTTATTGTTTACTTTATTACTCTAGTATACTCTGGACTGAAGCTGTGTGCCTTCATTGTTTTTGTAGCTGTTGTTTTGAGGCATGATAAAAAAAAATTAAAAAAATAATGCACTTTGTGAAAGTCAAAGTATAGTTGTAGCAGGTATCAGGATTATCTCAGGGAGAGCATGTCCCAAATTCCAAGCTGCTGTTTTGAGGCATGTTAAAAAAAATAATGCACTTTGTGACTTTAATAATAAATATGGCAGTGCCACGTTGGCATTTTTTTTTCCATAAATTGAGTTGATTTAGTTTGGAAAACCTTGTTACATTGTTTAATGCATCCAGCGGGGCATCACAGCAGAATTAGGCATAATAAAACTGTATATAATCGGTATCGGTTGATATCGGTATCGGTAATTAAGATTCAGACAATATCGGATATCGGCAAAAAAGCCATTATCGGACATCTCTAGTATTTACTTTATTCATTGATAAGGATGTAACTAAAGATATATTTTTCTATATGCCTTATAAACGCTATATTATTTGTGTCCCTGATGTGGGATCTGAGCCGAGGATGTCGTTGTAGCTTGTGCAGCCCTTTGAGACACTTGTGAATAAAGGGGAACATTATCACAATTTCAAAAGGGTTAAAAACAATAAAAATCAGTTCCCAGTGGCTTCTTTTATTTTTCGAAGTTTTTTTTAAAATTTGACACCTCCCGGAATATCCCTAAAAAAAAGCTTTAAAGATCTTGTTTTTCGTTATTTGCGATGCGACTGTCCATTTCCCTGTGACGTCATACAGGGCTGCCAATACAAACAACATGGCGGTGACCAATGCAAGATATAGCGACATTAGCTCAGATTCAGACTCGGATTTCAGCGGCTTAAGGGATTCAACAGATTACGCATGTATTGAAACAGATGGATGAAACAGAAACAGTCTTCAGTAATGCGGACGTTGTACCGATCCGTTGTGGTGAAGAAGGAGCTGAGCCGGAAGGCAAAGCTCTCAATTTACCGGTCGATCTACGTTCCCATCCTCACCTATGGTCATGAGCTTTGGGTCATGACCGAAAGGATAAGATCACAGGTACAAGCGGCCGAAATGAATTTCCTCCGCCGTGTGGCGGGGCTCTCCCTTAGAGATAGGGTGAGAAGCTCTGCCATCCGGGAGGAACTCAAAGTAAAGCCGCTGCTCCTTCACATCGAGAGGAGCCAGATGAGGTGGTTCGGGCATCTGGTCAGGATGCCACCCGAACGCCTCCCTAGGGAGGTGTTTAGGGCACGTCCAACCGATAGGAGGCCACGGGGAAGACCCAGGACACGTTGGGAAGACTATGTCTCCCGGCTGGCCTGGGAACGCCTCGGGATCCCCCGGGAAGAGCTAGACGAAGTGGCTGGGGAGAGGGAAGTCTGGGTTTCCCTGCTTAGGCTGTTGACCCCGCGACCCGACCTCGGATAAGCGGAAGATGATGGATGGATGGATGGATGAAACAGATGGTCGGAGTATGGAGGCAGATAGCGAAGACGAAATTGAAGAAGAAACTGAAGCTATTGAGCGAATAGCTATTGACGCTATTCGGCCATAGCATGGGTGTACCTAATGAAGTGGCCCATAGCATGGCTGCCTTATTAGCATCGCCGGTAAAATGTGCAGACTAAACGATCAGGATTTTTGCATTTTGTGACACTGGAGCAACTTAAATCTGTCAATTGGTAAGTGTTTGTTTTGCATTAAATGTGGGTATCTAGTTTCAAATGTACATACAGCTAGCGTAAATGGCATGTTAGCATCGATTAGCGTAGCATGTTAGCATCGATCAGCTGGCAGTCATGCTGCGACCAAATATGTCTGATTAGCACATAAGTCAACAACATCAACAAAACTCACCTTTGTGATTTCGTTGACTTAATCGTTGCAAATGCATCTGCAGGTTATCCATACATCTCTGTGCCATGTCTGTTTTAGCATCGCCGGTCAAATATGCAGACACTCTGGCAAATTCAATGGGGGTCTGGCGGCAGATTTCTTGCCAGTGGTGCAACTTGAATCCCTCCCTGTTAGTGTTGTTACACCCTCCGACAACACACCGACGAGGCATGATGTCTCCAAGGTTCCAAAAAATAGTCGAAAAAACGGAAAATAACAGAGCTGAGACCCGGTGTTTGTAATGTGAAAATGAAAATGACTGGTGTGTTACCTCGATGACGTCACGTTATGACGTCATCGGTACAAGACCGATAAACAGAAAGGAGTTTAATTCGCCAAAATTCACCCATTTAGAGTTCGGAAATCGGTTAAAAAAATACATGGTCTTTTTTCTGCAACATCAAGGTATATATTGACGCTTGCATAGGTTTGGTGATAATGTTCCCCTTTAAGGCCTATATTGATTGATACTGGAATAAAAGCATGTCTTAGGAATCTCACTTATGTCTTGTCTGCTATCATTTGTGTTGTAGGTTCACATGGTATCTATTTGATTTGCTAACTTTCTTTTGGATACATAGAAGGAGAAATGATAACAGACACTCTGGTTCTAAATATTCTTCTTTTATTCATGTAAACACCTACGTCCACTGGAATTACAGCATTTGTGAAAACACTCCGACAGGCCCAAATTGCTAATGTTGGCAGCCTGAGGCGCTGCCGGAGTTTGAGTTGTTGGTTTTACATTTTGTTTTTCATTTGAAGTGATAAGGAAAGTGAAGGATGAATCATTTCAGACACGTGTACTATTTCTTATGCTTCTTCATGTTGAGAGCCAGATGTACTAAATGTTTTGTTTTGATCAAAAACATGTGCAAAGCGAAAAAATCCAAATTAGACATCAAACCCTGCTGTGAGACCCTATTCTAAATGATATCTACATCTTCTCCTCCCAGTATTTTGCACCGTCTGATAAGCTTTATATATTCTGCAAACCTAATTAAAGAGACGTTATCTCCTTGCACATGATTTACAGTCGTGGTCAAAAGTTTACATCCACTTGTAAAGAACATAATGTCATGGCGGTCTAGAGTTTCCAATAATTTCTACAACTCATAATTTTTTTGTGATAGAGTGATTGGAGCACATACTTGTTGGTCACAAAAAAAAAACATTCATGAAGTTTGGTTCTTTTATGAATTTATTATGGGTCTACTGAAAATGTGACCAAATCTGCTGGGTCAAAAGTATACATCCAACAATGTTGATATTTTCTTACATGTCCCTTGGCAAGTTTCACTGCAATAAGGCGCTTTTGGTAGCCATCCACCAAAATTGGTGCAGTTCAGCTAATTATGTTGGTTTTCTGACGTGGACTTGTTTCTTCAGCATTGTCCACACGTTTAAAGTCAGGACTTTGGGAAGGCCATTCTAAAACCTTCATTATAGCCCGATTTAGCCATTCCTTTACCACTTTTGACGTGTGTTTGGGGTCATTGTCCTGTTGGAACACCCAACTGCGCCCAAGACCCAACCTTAGAGCTGATGATTTTAGGTTTTCCTGAAGAATTTTGGAGGTAATCCTCTTTTTTCATTGTCCCATTTATTATATGTAAAGCATTAGTTCCATTGGCACCAAAACAGGCCCAGAGCATAATACTGAGACGGTATGATGGTATTTCTGGGATTAAAGGCCTCTCGCTGCTGTGTTCGATCTGCTTTAGACTTGCCCTTTTGTGGGTTCTTCCGAGGATGTTGTAGTCGTAATGATTTGTGCAGTCCTTTGAGACATTTGTGATTTGGGGCTATATAAATAAACATTGATTGATTGATTGATTGACTCCCGCGACTGTGTTGGATCCATTATGGATTGAACTTTCACAGTATCATGTTAGACCCGCTCGACATCCATTGCTTTCCTCCTCTCCAAGGTTCTCATAGTCATCATTGTCACCGACGTCCCACTGGGTGGGAGTTTTCCTTGCCCTTATGTGGGCCTACCGAGGATGTGGTCGTGGTTTAAATTGTGGTTTGTGCAGCCCTTTGAGACACTAGTGATTTAGGGCTATATAAGTAAACATTGATTGATTGATTGACCTTTTCTCTTCCAAACATATTGCTGGGTATTGTGGCCAAACCGCTCACTCTTTGTTTCATCTGACCACAGAACTTTCCTTCAGAAGGTATTATCTTTGTCCATGTGATGTCAGATGAAACAAAAATGGAGCCATGACAATATGTCCTTTACAAGTGTGTGTAAACTTTTGACCACGACTGTAAATCACGTGCAAGGGGATAACATCTCTTTAATTATGTTTGCAGAATATATGGAGATTATCAGACCGTGCAAAATACTGGGAGCAGGTGAATCAAATATCATTTAGGATGGGGTCTCAAAGTAGGGTTGGATGTCTAATTTGGATTTATTGTCAAATTTGATCATTTTTGTGGCCAATAACATTACAAAAAAAGAAAGGCATTTCTAATGTGAATGCAAACTGACCATGACGTCATGATGTCGCTCGTGCTGCAGTGTTTACAGAAGTAAACATGGCTTCCACTCTAGTCAAGCTCGGTACTGGCACTTTTGTGGAGAGTTTGGGAGACAAAGTCAACATTTTCCGAACCGAATTATAGGGCGTAGAAGATCGAGAAGGAAGAGGACAAGTAATTTGGCTCCGGCGATTTTACCAAATAATTTGCTTTGAAACAGCGTGTCTGCGGCAAGCAGTCGGCGTAAAGAGTAGTGGAACACAGTGGCCTAGTGATTAGAGTGTCCGCCCTGAGATCGGAAGGTCATACCAAAGACAATCAAATGGGACCCATTACCTCTCTGCTTGGCACTCAACATCAAGGGTTGGAATGGGGGAGTTAAATAACCACAAATGATTCCCGGGTGCGGCACCGCTGCTACCCACTGCTCCCCTCACCTTCCAAGGGGTGAATAAAGGGATGGGTTAAATGCAGAGGACAGATTTCGCCACACCTAATGTGTGTGTGACAATCATTGGTACTTTAACTTTAAAGGCCTACTGAAACCCACTACTACCCACCACGCAGTCTGATAGTTTATATATCAATGATGAAATATTAACATTGCAACACATGCCAATACGGCCGGTTTAGTTTACTAGATTGCAATTTTAAATTTCCCGCGAGGTGTCCTGTTGAAAACGTCGCGGAATGATAACGCTTATGTTGACGCATCATCATCGTTATTGGTTGGAGCGGACATATTAGCCCAGCACCACTCACGGCTAAAAATCGTCTCTTTTCATCGCATAATTACACAGTATTTTGGACAACTGTGTTTCTGAATCTTTTGCAATTTGTTCAATTAATAATGGAGACTATAAAGAAGAATGCTGTTGATGGAAATCGGTGGATTGCAGCTGCCTTTAGCAACCGAAACACAGCCGGTGTTTCTTTGTTTGTTGAGAAGGTTTAACACAGAGCGGTCAAGCGAACATGTTTCTCTACGTCAACCAGCAAGTTTTTGGATGGGAAAATTGTGATATTGAGTCGGCTCTTACCGGAGACATCAGCGAAGCTTCCGTCCTGCTGCAGCTGCGTGACTTCCCTCAAAGACACTCGCGGTCAACACACCTATGGCCACACCCCTCCGGCTTTCAAGTACTATTTAATGTCACTAAAACACTAGCAACACAATAGGCAGATAAGGGATTTTCCAGAATTATCCAAGTAAATGTCTCTAATAACATCTGAATCGCTCCCACCGCATTTGCCTTTTTTTCCTTCTTTTTTTTCTAGTCCTTCACTCTAAATTTCCTCATCCACAAATCTTTCATCCTTGCTCAAATTAATGGGCATATGCTAATTATTTGGCGAAACGAGTTTGACCCGGCGGAACTTCTAGACATGCGCTAATAAAAATAATATTTTGTGAGACGAGTTTGACCCGGCGTTAATCCTGGGCCGGCAGTAATGCTAAGCATGCGCTAATTATTTTGCGAAACGGGGTTGACCCAGCAGTAATTCTAGGCAGGCGCATACTATATACCTGGCGGCAATTCAAGGAAATACGGTACTCCCTTTTTACCTTATCAGTATTAGAACAATGAGGCCGTATACCTTTCTGGGTAGGGTGGGGGCTGTTTTCGTATTCAATAAATTGTCTCTTCCCGTTTGATTTTCAGACCACTTCTAGATGATGGTATTAGCGCACTGTAGGACTGGTCTCCTAAAGCTTTAGTAAAACTTGATAATATTCCTATTCTGTCTTGATGGTCGTTCTTACTCAACATATATGTCATCTGAAAGAAATTGGGATTGACTAGTGACTTTAATTCCCTGAGAGGAAGACTGGTCAGACACCTGTACTGGCTCACCTGCACTGGCTCCCTGTACACTTAAGATGTGACTTTAAGGTTTTACTACTTACGTATAAAATACTACACGGTCTAGCTCCATCCTATCTTGCCGATTGTATTGTACCATATGTCCCGGCAAGAAATCTGCGTTCAAAAGACTCCGGCTTATTAGTGATTCCTAAAGCCCAGAAAAAGTCTGCGGGCTATAGAGCGTTTTCCGTTCGGGCTCCAGTACTCTGGAATGCCCTCCCGGTAACAGTTCGAGATGCTACCTCAGTAGAAGCATTTAAGTCTCACCTTAAAATTCATCTGTATACTCTAGCCTTTAAATAGACCTCCTTTTTAGACCAGTTGATCTGCCGCTTCTTTTCTTTTTTCTCCTATGTCCCCCACTCCCTTGTGGAGGGGGTCCGGTCCGATGACCATGGATGAAGTACTGACTGTCCAGAGTCGAGACCCAGGATGGACCGCTAGTCGGGACCCAGGATGGACCGCTCGCCTGTGTATCAGTTGGGGACATCTTTACGCTGCTGATCCGCCTCCGCTTGAGATGGTTTCCTGTGGACGGGACTCTGGCTGCTGTCTTGGATCCGCTTTGAACTGAGCTCTCGCGGCTGTGTTGGAGCCACTATGGATTGAACTTTGCTTTCCTCCTCTCCAAGGTTCTCATAGTCATCATTGTCACCAATGTCCCACTGGGTGTGAGTTTTCCTTGCCCTTATGTGGGCCTACCGAGGATGTCGTGGTGGTTTGTGCAGCCCTTTGAGACACTAGTGATTTAGGGCTATATAAGTAAACATTGATTGATTGATTGATCGAACTTTCACAGTATTATGTTAGACCCGCTCGACATCCATCGCTTTCGGCCCCCCACTTCTGAGGTCCTCTCCAAGGTTTCTCATAGTCAGCATTGTCACTGGCGTCCCACTGGATGTGAATTCTCCCTGCCCACTGGGTGTGAGTTTTCCTTGCCCTTTTGTGGGTTCTTCCGAGGATGTCGTAGTCGTAATGGTTTGTACAGTCCTTTGAGACATTTGTGATTTGGGGCTATATAAATAAACATTGATTGATTGATTGAACAGTACCTTAAAGGTAGAAAAGCGCTATACAAGTATAACCCATTTACCATTTTATTTACACTGTTAGGCACCTGTTATGTGGAATCTTAGATGAGCCCCAAATGGGTTCATTTAAAGAATTAAAAAATAAATCAATAGTGAGCGACGCAAAGCTCCAAGCACACCTTCGCAACGCCCCGTGGAAAGGTAACCGCCATCATTTGTAACTCTATAAGTGCGTCTTGAGGGCCGAGATGTCGACCTGTGCCGCATTAGCATAGGCGAGTGCCGGGGAGGAGGCAGGCTGCAGGAGCGGGGAGGAGCGCCGTGACGGAGGAGGAGGCGGCGAGATCAGAGAAAAGCACTTGATGGATTTCCTGTCGCAAGAAATGAGGAGGAGGGAAGCCGTTTGATCAATGAGCTGTCTATCCTCTCCTCGGCCCTCCACACCTCAAGCTGGAATTTTCACCACACGTGGGGAGAAAAAAAAATAAAAAATGCGAGAATGCAATTTTTTTCCTCCTCCCCAATTCAAATACCTCCTGCAGGACAATAAATAATGAATAAGGCTCTTCACGCTGTCTACAAACTCTTTTTGAACACTTTCTGAGGATGTTAAAATCACCGTGAGCTGATTTTTCTTTTTTTTTTTCATCTCGATCTTCGTCCCGCCTCATCCTCCTCTCCCTCGCCTCTCATCCCAAATGATTCTCCCCTTGCTGTTAACTAGCTCATCTGTCTTCCTCTGCCTGTAATTGTTCCTGTCCTTGCAAATGAGACTTTCACCCCGATGGCCCTCTCATCCATACGAGCTAACCTTGCCTCTTCCTCGCACACTCGTCATTCTTTCTTCCGCTTTGGAAAACTAACTTCGGAGGGGAAAAAAAGACCTATAAAGTACCAGAAGAGTGGAAAATCACTTTGCCTCTACTTTGTAGTTATTATCATACATATCTGATTTATGATGTTGCGAAACACGTACTTTTCGGACTATAAGGCGCACTTAAAATCCCTTAATTTTCTCAAAATTCCACGGTGTGCCTTATAACCCGGTGCGCCTAATGTACGTAATCATTTTGGTTGTGCTTACCGACCTCAAAGCTATTTTATTTGGTACGTGGTGAAATGATAAGTGTGACCAGTAGATGGCAGTCACACATAAGAGATAAGTGTAGACTGCAATATGACTCAAAACAACACCAACATTGTATATGTTGCATTGGTATTGGGGCAGTATAGCTCGGTTGGTAGAGTGGCTGTGCCAGCAACTTGAGGGTTCCAGGTTCTGCCCACCTGGTCACTGCCGTTGTGTCCTTGGGCAAGACACTTTACCCACCTGCTCCCAGTGCCACCCACACTGGTTTAAATGTAACTTAGATATTGGGTTTCACTATGTAAAGCCCTTTGAGTCACTAGAGCAGTGGTAGGGAACCTATGGCTCTAGAGCCAGATGTGGCTCTTTTGATGACTGCATCTGGCTCTCAGATAAATCTTAGCTGACATTCCTTAACACGATAAGTAATGAATAATTCCGCTGGTAATCACAGTGTTAAAAATAACGTTCAAATTATAAAACATTCTTATGCAAGAAGTCACATTAATGGTGAGAAGTATTATATTTATTTTTGGTTAGCTTTAGAATAACAATAGTATTAAAAAAAACAAGAGACTTATCATACTATAAAAATGTTGGTCTTACTTAAAAATGCACGCATTTAATTGTATTCAGTGTTAAAAAATATTATATGGCTCTCACGGAAATACATTTTGGAATATCTGGCTTTCATGGCCAAAAAGGTTCCCGACCCCTGCACTAGAGAAAAGCGCTGTATACCGTATTTTTCGGAATATAAGTCGCTCCGGAGTATAAGTCGCACCGGCCGAAAATGCATAATAAAGAAGGAAAAAAACATATAAGTCGCACTGGAGTATAGGTCGCATTTTTGGGGGAAATTTATTTGCTAAAATCCAACACAGAAAATAGACATTTGAAAGGCAATTTAAAATAAATAAAGAATAGTGAACAACAGGCTGAATAAGTGTACGTTATATGAGGCATAAATAATCAAATGAGAAGGTGCCTGGTATGTTAACATAACATATTATGCTGAGAGTCATTCAAATAACTATAACCTATAGAACATGCTATACATTTACCAAACAATCTGTCACTCCTAATCGCTAAATCCCATGAAATCTTATACGTCTAGTCCAGGGGTGTCAAATGTACGGCCCGAGGGCCCGCTGACAGATTTTATCCGGCCCGCGGGATTTAGTTTGCTACGTTTAAAAACGAACCTAAAATTTTCGAATGAAAGAAACTGCTCTTCTAAGTGTGTCCACTGGATGTCGCAATAGCAATTATTCGTATCTTTGTAGTTGATGCTACGTATGTACAAAATAAACTATGTGATGTTAGTACATCATTCGAGGAAAATAATCAAACTACATAAAAAACATCTTGTAATTTATCTTGATAGTTTGAAAATGAACACCAATGAGTTGACTGTTGAACATTATCACATCCTTTATTCAGAAAATATAAATAAGGACAAATAAAGATAGGATACTATTAACTGTACAAAAAAACCCAACAGAATAATGATTTGTACATTTTCAGAAAGTGCTTGTTCTATTTTTAAACAATGATCTAAAGTTGATGAATGGATGAATGGTGTGAAAAGACAATACAACACCATTATGATTTGTACATTTTCAGAATGTGCTTGGTCTATTTTTAAACAAAGAGCTGAAATTTTCTGTATTTTTAAGTTATCGTGCCGAGATTTTTTTCTCCATGTGGCCCCCGATCTAAAATGAATTTGACACCCTTGGTATAAACCATTTAACAATTTATGAATATAACAATATCAACAACAACAAAAAACATGCTTTTTTAAAATACTAGATTACAAAAAAATTATCTAGAAGAGAGGTGAATGGTGTAAAAACAACAACAACCCAGAAATATTATGATTTGTAAATTTTTAAAATGTGCTTGTTCTATTTCTAACAAAGACCTGAAGTTGTCTTTATTTTTAAGTTATCGTGCCGTGATTTTACCAGTCCGGCTTACTTTGGAGTAGATTTTTTCCTCCATGTGGCCCCCAATCTAAAATGACTTTGACACCCCTGGTATAAACCATTTAACAATATATGAATATAACGATATCAACAACAAAAAACATGCATTTTTTTTTAAATACTAGATTACAATAATATGATCTAGAAGTGAGGTGAATGGTGTAAAAACAACAACAACCCAGAAAAATTATGATTTGTACATTTTCACAATGTGCTTGTTCTATTTCTAACAAAGATCTGAAGTTTTCTTTAATTTTAAGTTATCGTGCCGGGATTTTACCAGTCAAGGCCCACTTTCGAGTAGATTTTTCTCCATGTGGCTCTGGATCTAAAATGAGTTTGACACCCCTGGTCTAGTCTCTTCCGTGAATGAGCTAAATAATATTATTTGATATTTTACGATAACGTGTTAATAATTTCACACATAAGTCGCTCCTGAGTAAAAGTCGCACCCCCGGCCAGACTATGAAAAAAACTGCGACTTATAGTCCGAAAAACACGGTAAATATAATTCACTTCACTTCATTGAAAGTATAAAACATTACACACGGCGCTCAAAAATCTATCAAAATGTATTAGTACGACTTTGGTAAGCTATGAAGCCGCACCGCTTGATGGATTGTACCCTGCTTCAACATAGAATAGAATAGAACACAATGGACTTTATTGTCATTATATTTGCATATAACAAGTCCTCCCACCTCTGAAGACATGCACCTGGGGATAAGTTGATTGGCAACACTAAATTGGCCCTAGGGCGTGAATGTTGTCTGTCTATATGTGTTGGCCCTGCGATGAGGTGGCGACTTGTCCAGGGTGTACCCCGCCTACCGCCCCAATGCAGCTGAGATAGGCTCCAGCGACCCCAAAAAGGGACAAGCAGTAGAAAATGGATGGATGGATGGAGATTAATGACTACAACTTAAGGTGCGGTAGTGGGAACAAATATGGGATAAAAATAAATTACACAAGAGGTAATAAAGATAAAACTAAGAATTTAAATAAACAGACTACTATCCAATTAAAATAATAAGCAATCCTGTACACCAGTGGTTCTCAACCTTTTTTCAGTGATGTACCCCCTGTGAACATTTTTTTAATTCAAGTACCCCCTAATCAGAACAAATCATTTTTGGTTAAAAAAAAAAAAAAGAGATAAAGAAGTAAAATACAGCACTATGTCATCAGTTTCTGATTCAATAAATTGTATAACCGTGAAAAAATATTGCTCATTTGTAGTGGTCTTTCTTGAACTATTTGGAAAAAAAAGATATAAAAATAACTAAAAAGTTGTTGAAAAATGAACAAGTGATTCAATTATAAATAAAGATTTTATACACATAGAAGTAATCATCAACTTAAAGTGCCCTCTTTGGGGATTGTAATAGAGATCCATCTGGATTCATGAACTTAATTCTAAACATTTCTTCACAAAAAAAGAAATCTTTAACATCAATATTTATGGAACATGTCCACAAAAAATCTAGCTGTCAGCACTGAATATTGCATTGTTGTATTTCTTTTCACAGTTTATGAACTTACATTCATATTTTGTTGAAGTATTATTCAATTAATATATTCATAACGGATTTTTTAAATGTTGCTATCTTGAGAATATTTTTGAAAACTCTCACGTACCCCTTGGCATACCTTCAAGTACTCCCAGGGGTACACATACCCCCATTTCAAAACCACTGCTGTACACTATACAATACGAGTATTAATATGGTGTTTGCCTGTAAGGTAAGACATTATCTGGCGTTTTGTTTCACAATATTATTCAAAAGCAGCTTTTGTGCCTGCTGATCTGATTTGGGATCTGCATAAGTCCTGAAAATTTTTACCGTAGTCTTTGATAAGCTTCTTCTTTTTCTCTATCTTCTTGTAATGGGACATTTATCCACCGCTGTTGCCATTTCTAATATAAAGTAGTGTAGAATTTTTACTTACATCTGTCAGTAAACTCGCCATGAAAGCACTAAAACATACCGGTGTAGTGAGTTTACATTATTCACCTGAGGAACTTTAGTTGTTAGAGAGTTCCGGTCGGATGGGTTTTCACGGGACACATTTCCGGCCTTGCTGTTGCACTAGTGAGCCACGGATGAGTAGATGCTGATTGAAGTAAAGTCTGAATGTCATTAAAACAGTTAGCTCCATCTTTTGACATTCCTTCCACTCCCGTCTTTGAAAGCTACACCACTACAACAAAGATGACGGGGAGAAGATGCTGTCGAAGGTGAGCCACGTAAATGCTAAAAGGGTCTGAGCTACGAGGTAATACGCGACTTGTGCTGTTGAAGCGGTAAAGAGTTGCAATATCTTTATTGTTAAAACTTGCTTTTGTCAAATACAAAATCGATTGGCAAGGATTGCAAAACGTTGTGAGGCTATGTATATTTTGCGGTGATTGGTTTAATTTGTGCAAATTGCTGCAATCGCGATATTAATCGCAATATAATCGTAGTAAAACGGCTGATCAGACAAAACAGAAGTCATGGACCCACTAGCCGCGCAAGCTAGTTCTCCAATCAGCTAAACAGACTCAATAAGTCCACAGTGACATTTTGGTGAATTTACTGAGGAATTAGTGAAACTAAAACAATATAAAAAGAATCCTGTTGTAAGTTACTAAAACTAACACAGACACTTATGAACATGCGAGCATATTAGCAAATGCCAAACGACACCAGCGTCATTACATTACGATAGCATGTACAAATATGCATGAAAAGCCTAATACGGACATCACACACGGAGTGGCTTAGTAAGTATGAATAGTTTTAGTTATATTGTAAAACTTAAACCCATTGGTTTGAGTTTTGAATGAAGGATTCATACGAGTAGAAACGCTATTGACGACTATCAATCAATCAATCTATCAATCATTCAATGATTACTTATATAGCCCTAAATCACGAGTGTCTCAAAGGGCTGCACAAGCCACAACGACTAAATGGCACTCTACTTACGGTTGAAAGCACTAAATAGAGCAAACCCTTCCAAAATATGGCGCCATGGTACAAACATTAAAACACCTTTACAGTGTATTTGCTTATTTTTTTTGTTTTACTATTTTTATTATGGCCGTCAGCAAACATCCATCCATAAAATATTAGGGTTCAAAGCAGGGCTGGGCGATATATCGAGTATACTGGATATATCACAGGTTTTTCTCTGTGCGATATAAAAAATTATTATATCGTGATATTTGAGTACACGTTCTCACGCAGTTGCTTTCAGCTGCATGAATTATACTACAGCAGGGGTGTCAAACTCAAATACAGAGTGGGCCAACATTTAAAACTGAACAAAGCGGCGGGCCAAGGTTGAACATATTAACCTTTTAATAGGGACCCAAAAAAGTTTTGCATTGAATATTAAACAAGCAAGCCTTATATAACTTTATAGTGACATGCAAAATCGAGTTCCAAATAATAATAATAATAAAAACAATTTCAATGCCGTATCAAATAAAATTTAAATAAAAATTGAACGCCTCTTTTCTATTTGAAACCTTCTCAGGTAAATATCAAAATAAACTTTTTTCACAGGCTAAAAATAAATTTGAAAATAAAATAACAATAATGAATGAATCAAGCATTTAAGTCTTGAAGTAGCAAGAGAAAGTGCACAAATAGAATGTTAATTATTGCTCAGTTTGCTTAACTGATTTGCTTTAACACTAAATATGGAAAAAGCAACACTTATATAACTTAACAGTGCAAAATCTTAATAGTGGTGGTAGCGGAGGGTGTATATTGTAGCGTCCCGGAAGAGTTACTGCTGCAAGGGGTTCTGGGTATTTTGTTTATGTTGTGTTACGGTGCGGATGTTCTCCCGAAATGTGTTTGTCATTCTTGTGTGGTGTGGGTCCACAGTGTGGCGCATATTTGTAACAGTGTTAATGTTGTTTATACGGCCACCCTTAGTGTGACCTGTATGGTTGTTGACCAAGTATGCATTTCATTCACTCATGTGTGCGTTTAAAAGCCACATATATTATGTGATTAGGCCGGCACGCTGTTTGTATGGAGTAAAAGCGGACGTGACGACAGGTTGTAGAGAACGCTTTAAGTCAGGGCCTTTAAGGCACGCCCCCAATATTGTTGTCCGGGTGGAAATCGGTTGAAATTCGGGAGAATGGTTTCCTCGGGAGATACTCGAGAGAGCCACTGAACTTCGGGAGTCTCCTGGGAAAATCGGGAGGGTTGGCAAGTATGAGTATTAGCGGTGAATGCGGCTGTATAACACTGGCGGGCCAGCACTAATGTTAATTTGATATTGCCTCAAGGGCCAAATTAATTTACACGGCGGGCCAAATTTGGCCCGCGGGCCAGAGTTTGACACCCATGCACTACATGCTCTTCTCACTCTTTCTTGTTTCTCCTCACAGAGACATAAAACAAACGCACCTTCTTAAATAATCCACATACTGTCGGGTCACACGCCCTCGCCGACCAGAGAGGTAGCGAAATGGGTAAGATTAGTATTGAAGCTATGGGAGTGGTGCGAAGGGTAATACGAGAGAAAGAAGGTGCGAATCTAGTAACAAATGGAGGAAGAATTCATTCCTAAAAAAAACAGCATGAGGTCAATTGTCTGGCGGTGGTTTGGCTTCAAGCGGGAAGATGTCGAACAAGTATGCGGCCATGCTCCCTCCACCCCAGCGGACAATAGTGTGGAACACCGCAGAGGCCACCACAGTGGATATGTTTCATTTACTTTTTATTCATAGCTGTATGTAGAAGTGTCTGGTTGTATCTGCTGCTTTAATGCCTTTCATGTCCTATGTGTTCTTTGATGTTTGATGTTTCCCTCTTACACACATGTAAGAGGGATGTGTACTATGGCTATGAGTTGTTTTTTTTCCCTTGGCCTCAGTCTGCACCCCCTCTCCAGGGCCCAGGCTAAGACCGATTTTTTATTTTTATTTTATTTTAATCTTCTATTTTTTTCTCCCATTCCTCCACCCCCTTTTGTTTACCTGTATCTCATCTTTTTTGTAAGGGGCGCTGGAAGCCAGCAGACCCGTCAGCGATCCTGTTCTGTCCCCCTGTAATGTTTGTTTGATTTTGAATGGGATAGTACTGAAAATTGTAATTTACCTGAAGGAACTCTCCTGACGGAATAAATAAAGTACTATCTAATCTAATCTATCGAATTATGTAGCATCATTTGAAAAATCACCCGCTAGAGAACAAAGAGTGCTTGAAACTCTGCATGTCAACATCTCCGTTCGGTGCCACACCCACAAAAAGCCGAGGAAACCCTTTCCACATCAACACCGTATGAAACAAATAGTCAACAACAGAAGGAGATCACGTCCGCAGGAACCTACCACATAGCGAAGGACATACACTATTTGATTTCCTATTATGCAGCTCATTTTTATTTGACAGTTATTGAAATATCTTGTGTGACATCATGCACAAAAGTGCACTTTATTTGTTTTTAACTATTCTAGTGGCGTTCCGTACAAAAAGTGCACTAAAATGTAGTCTTGTTTGGATATGTCATCTTAGTGACATCATGCACAAAAGTGCACTTATAGCTTATTTTAAAATGTCTCTGACAATCTTGCACTTTCTGTATTGAAATGGCATGAATGTCTGTGCCACTGCTTAATAACTGTTTAATAAATACAGTTTTGGTCAATTGACTTAATTTTGATTTCCCTCTCTGCATGAAAGTTTGAAATGAGCATATATTAATGCAGTATGAACAAGAATGTGTTAATCCGTAGACACATAAAAGCATCATACTGCTGTGATTATATGCATCAAGTGTTCATTCAAGGCTAAGGCAAACTATGGAGATATAGATCGTGTATCGTGACATGGCCCAAAAATATGGAGATATTAACAAAAGGCCATATCGCCCAGCCCTAGTTCAAAGTGTAGGAAAAAAGTAGAGGCTTCTAGTCCGGAAGTTAGGATAAATAATGCTGCACCAAGGCTCTACCTACTGTCCTGTAGTGTTACTGTCATTGTAATTACAGCTGGTGTGTTTATTTGGACGTTTATATGGCATTAATTAATTGGAAGCAGGCGATAACTGAAGTTATTTCATTATATATGAATTTTTTTTTTTACATTAATAATGATTTGGAGTGCATTTGAAAGCCGAAAGAAAAAACATAATTGACGTTTTAAAACTCATGAAGAGCTAGATAAAGTTGTTTACTACTCATAATACTCCTAAATGCAGCTTGTGTAGTTAATTTAAAAAAAACAACACAAGGGGCTGCCTACAGCCACAGCTATTTATGCCAATGTCTTTGACCCAGCATTACTTAGCTTTAGTAGCCCACACACATGGAATGATGGGACATTCAGATGTTAATTGACTACACATGCTGATTATTGATATTTTTCTATATCTGTGCTAAATCATAACACAGTTTGTTTTCACGTGTTAAAGGGGAACATTATCACCAGACCTATGTAAGCGTCAATATATACCTTGATGGTGCAAAAAAAAGACCATATATTTTTTTAACCGATTTCCGAACTCTAAATGGGTGAATTTTGGCGAATTAAACGCCTTTCTGTTTATCGTTCTTTTTGCGATGACGTCAGAGCGTGACGTCACCGAGGTAATACAGTCGCCATTTTCATTGTCAACACGTTACAAACACCGGGTCTCGGCTCTGTTATTTTCCGTTTTTTGGACTATTTTTTGGAACTTTGGAGACATCATGCCTCGTCGGTGTGTTGTCGGAGGGTGTAACAACACTAACAGGGAGGGATTCAAGTTGCACCACTGGCCCGAAGATGCGAAAGTGTCTGGCGCCAGACCCCCATTGACCGTGCCAGTGTGTCTCCACATTTTACCGGCGATGACAGACATGGCACAGAGGTGTATGGATAACCTGCAGATGCATTTGCAACGATAAATTCAACGAAATCACAAAGGTGAGTTTTGTTGATGTTGACTTATGTGCTAATCAGACATATTTGGTTGCGGCGTGACTGCCAGCTAATCGATGCTAACATGCTACGCTAATCGATGCTAACATGCTATTTACCGGCGGTGCTAAAGCAGACATGGCACAGAGATATATGGATAACCTGCAGATGCATTCGCAACGATGAAGTCAACGAATTCACAAGGGTGAGTTTTGTTGATGTTGACTGCCAGCTAATCGATGCTAACATGCTACGCTAATCAATGCTAACATGCTATTTACCGGCAGTGCTAAAGCAGACATGCCACAGAGATGTATGGATAACCTGCAGATGCATTTGCAACTATATTACGTTTCCTTCCACCCACATTTAATGCGAAAAAAACACTTACCAATCGACGGATTTAAGTTGCTCCAGTGTCGCAAGATGCGAAAGTCCTGATCGTTTGGTCCGCACATTTCACCGGCGATGCTAACGCAGCTATTTGGCCATGCTATGGCTATGAATAGCGTCAATAGCTATTCGCTCAATAGCTTCAGTTTCTTCTTCAATACTTTCATACTCCAACCATCCGTTTCAATACATGCGTAATCTGTTAAATCGCTTAAGCCGCTGAAATCCGATCTAATGTCGCTATATCTTGCTGTGGTATTCGCCGTTGTTTGTTTACATTGGTAGCACTGTATGATGTCACAGGGAAATGGATAGTCGCATCGCAAATATCGAAAATCAAGCACGTTAAAGCTTTTTTTAGGGATATTCGGGGACCGGTATAGTTCTGAAAAAAACTTCAAAAAATAAAACAAGCCACTGGGAACTGACTTTATTGTTTTTAACCCTTTTGGAATTGTGATAATGCTCCCCTTTAAAATAGGGCAACATTTGCCCGCCGTGCACTATACACAACACACACATAAACCATGAAGCTAGAAAGTTAACATAACCAGGGAGTGTCCTGGCCAGGCCATTGCGCACTATCTGGGATCGCCATGGCAACCAAAGACATGCTATTTTCCTTACTGCAAGGTAGTGTAGCTTCCGAGGCAGTTAAAACTCAGGGTCAAACTGTTGCACATTGTTGCTTTCAAAGGTAAACTAAAGTTAAGCCTAAAAACATTCAAACCAAAATGACTTTTGCCCTCTGTCTCAATTTTTGCATTAATTTAAAATTTGAAACCTTTTTTTAAGTATTTATTTTGAATTTATATTAAATTATACTTTTGGGGTTACAACAACATACACTGTTTGTTGCATGCAATCTTAAAGAGGTGAATGTATTCATTTTATCATACATCTATTTAATATTTACTAATTTATTTTATTATTATTTTTGCATTTTTGTTTGTTTATTTTGCCATTCAACAAGCTGGCCCTTCATAGAATAAGTCCTGAAAATAAAACATGCCTTATACTGATGTGAATGAAATATCAAATACAATATTTTTGATAAATCACATCAAAAAATAAACACTATTTCTTTAATATTTATAATCTTGTATTTTTTGTTTTGTTTACTTTCAACAAGCTGACACTGCATAAAATAAGAAATTATGTAAAAAAGTATTGTACTGATGTGAATAAAATATAAAATACAATATTTTGGGTTAACGTTATAAAAATAAAAAAAATAACAGTCTCCACTTCTTTTAAATCTTTATTTGTATATTTTGTTATGTTTACTTTCAATAAGTGGTAATAAACATGTCTTATACTTATGTGAATAAAATATAAAATACAATCGTTTTGATTAACTATATTTTAAAAAAACAATCTCAATTTTTTTATTTTAATACTTTATTTGTATTTTTTTATCTTATTTACTTTCAACAAGTTGACTCTGCATAAAATAATACATAATAAAACATGTCTTATAATGATCTGAATAAAATAAAAAATATAATCTTGATGAACTACATTTAAAAAAAATAAACAATCTAAATTTTTTATGTTAATACTTTATTTGAATTTTTTAATTTTGTTTACTTTCAACAAGTTGATGCATCATACAATAAGATATGGTAATAAAACATGTCTTATACTGATATGAATAAAATATAAAATACAATTTTTTGATAAACTACATTTAAAAAATAAACACTTTTTTTTATTTTAAATCTTTATTTAAATTTTTTATTTGTTTACTTTCAACAAGTTGACGCAGCATACAATGAGCCATGGTAATAAAACATGTCTTAAACTGATGTGGAAAAATATAAAATACAATATTTTTGATAAACGGGCGGCATAGCTCGGTTGGTAGACTGGCCGTGCCAGCAACTTGAAGGTTGCAGGGTCGATTCCCGCTTCCGCCATCCTAGTCACTGCCGTTGTGTCCTTGGGCAAGACACTTTACCCACCTGCTCCCAGTGCCACCCACACTGGTTTAAAATTTAACTTAGATATTGGGTTTCACTATGTAAAGTGCTTTGAGTCACTAGAGAAAAGCGCTATATAAATATAATTAACTAAACTAAACTACATTTAAAAAATAAGTAATCTCTATTTTTTTTTATTTTAAATCTTTTTTAGTATTCATTTATTTTGTTTACTTTCAACAAGTTAATGCCGCATAAAATACACAACAGTAAAATAAAATTCATCAGTATAAAACATGTTTTATACTGATGTGAATAAAATATCAAATACAATATTTTTGATTAATCACATTTGAAAAAATTAACAGTCCATTTCTTTAAGATTTTAAAAATGCATTTGTGTAATGTATATCTTTTTTTTACTTTCAAAGAGTTGACGCTGCATAAAATAAGACATGATAATAGAACATGTTTTATACTGATGTGAATAAAATATGAAATACATTTTTTGATGAACTACATTTAAAAAAATAAACAATCTCAATTTTTATTTGTGTTTTAAATCTTTATTTGTATTTCATATTTTCTTTACTTTCAATTAATGCCTCATGAAATAAGATATGATAATAAAACATGTTTTATACTGATGTAAATAAAATATAAAATATATTTTTTGTAAACATTTAAAAAATAACTATTTTTATTTTATTTTAATATTTTATTTGTATTTTTTAAATTTTGTTTACTTTCAACAAGTTGACGCCGCTTAAAATGAGACGTGATAATATGTTTTATACTGATGTGAATCAAAATAAAATATAATCTTTTTGATGAACTACATTTAAAAAAATAAACAATCTCAATTTTTATTTGTGTTTTAAATCTTTATTTGTATTTCATATTTTCTTTACTTTCAATTAATGGCTCATAAAATAAGATATGATAATAAATAATGTTTTATACTGATGTGAAAAAAATGTAAAATTTATTTTTTGTAAACATTTAAAAAATAAAAAAACTAAATTTTTATTTTATTATAATATTTTATTTGTATTTTATATATTTTGTTTACTTTCAACAAGTTGACGCCGCTTAAAATGAGACGTGATAGTAACATGTTTTATACTGATGTGAATCAAATAAAATATAATCTTTTTGATGAACTACATTTAAAAAAATAAAAAATCTCAATTTTTATTTGTTTTAAATCTTTATTTGTATTTTATATTTTGTTTACTTTCAATGAATGCCTCATAAAATAAGATATGATAATAAATCATGTTTTATACTGATGTGAATAAAATGTAAAATTTATTTTTTGTAAACATTTAAAAAATAAAAAACTCTTATTATTTTATTTTAATATTTTTTATATTTTGTTTAAAATGAGACGTGATAATAACATGTTTTATACTGATGCGAATAAAATAAAATATAATCTTTTTGATAAACTACATTTAAAAAAATAAACAATCTCTATTTCTTTAAAATGTTAAATCTTTATTTGTATAGTTTGTCATGTTTACTTGAAACAAGTTGACACTGCATAAAATAAGACATGGTAATAAAACATGTTTTATACTGATGTGAATTAAAATATAAAATACAATCTTTTTGATGAACTTCATAAAAAAAAAACGATGTGTCCTGAAAATGTATCATCTTTATTTGTACTTTCTGTTTTGTTTACTTTCAACAAGTCAAAGCACCGTAAAATAAAACAGAATACTAAATTATTTGTTAAACTGATGTTAAATACAATACAAAATGAAATTAGTTTGATAAATATAATAAAAAATAATAATGATAAATAACAATTTATTTGTATTTTTTTGGTTTGTGTACCTTTCAACACGAAGTTCCACACCATAAAACATAATAGAACAGTATATTAAATATACTGTAAATATAAAATGTTGCTGAATTACATTTAAAAAAGCTAAATAAATTGCAGAAATGGATAAACTGAGTTTTTAGTTAAGGTTTTATTTATTTTATAGCAAAAGCCAATCATTTGTGTTGAGTGTAAAGTGAGTCATGTGACTGTGATGTGGTGCCAGAGGGGAAGTGGATGTGCTAGTAAAGCTGTCCTTACCTTGAGCTTCATCATGGAATCCTGACAGAGTTTGTCTCCGCGGGCCGCACTGACCTCGTCCAGGCCGATAAGCTTGGCCTTGTAGCGAACGCCATCGCCCTTAAAACGTCTGATGAGAGTCGCCTCACTGCGATCCTGCCCTGCAAACACACACACGCGCGATTGTAAGCCTTCCGTTCAAGGTCCTCCATCATCTTTTCCCTGGAGATAATCAATCTGCACTGAGCAGAAAAGACCTCATCATTGATCTGAGCAAAGAAAAGAAAAAAAAATGTAGTGGAAGTAAGTGTGCTATGTATGAATGACACTAATCAATACGCTCGTGTCTCTTTTTGGACATTTTTCTAATGAATTAATGGCATGACAGTTTCTCTTATCTCCTGTCTTTCTCTACTCGGCCTCCGTTGTATGGAGAGAGTGACATCATTGTGAGCGTCGGCCATGACGCTCGCATGTTGACCTTGCTTTCCACTTTCGGTTTCATCTCCGAAAGCATTTAAGGCGGGGCAGCACCTGACCGACACGACAACGAGGTCATACAAGCAGCGTCTCGCATCAACGTCATTCAGGTTAAAACAACATTAGTTACATGCATATGATTTAATGTTAACGTCGTGTTGACAGCATATTTTTGATTGGCAATTGGTGAAGTAGGCCGGCTTCGTCGCATGAAGAAGCCTACAACTTTTGGTTGTGTTTTCCGCTCCATTTGCTGAGTGGCGATACACATCTTGATATTTTTTCCGTAAAGTAAAAAAAACAAAAAAAACAGTCCTAGTTACCTGAGATACTAATTATGTCATTATTATGACTTAGTAATTTACTAAGTCAAAATAATGGCTTACTGAGTCAAAATGATGACTTACAAAGTCAAATGAATGACTTACAAAGTCAAATGAATGACTTACAAAGTCAAATGAATGACTTACAAAGTCAAATGAATGACTTACAAAGTCAAATGAATGACTTACTTTAAAGCGTTTGTAATAAGCGTTTGAAAAAAAAAAAAAAGAGTTAAAAGTGGGGCCACATGCTGACACAGCCCTTTGAGACACTAGTGATTTAGGGCTATATAAGTAAACATTGATTGATTGATTGATATGTTCAACTCATGCTTAATTTTTAACAGCATTTGGGAAGCCTGTAGTTGATTTTTTACAATGTAAATGTTATGTTGTTATCAACATGTGATAGCAGGGACGCTGCCATCACATCTCCACTTCGTCGCTGCCACCACAGTCTGGGGGGCAATAGACTACAGACTGCGGTGAAGTAGGCCGGCTTCGTCGCGTGAAGAAGCCTACAACATTTTGGTTGTGTTTTCCGCTCCATTTGCTGAATGGCGATACACAATACATATCTCGATATTTTTTCTGTAAAGTAAAAAACCAAAAAACTGTCCTAGTTACCTGAGATACTAAGTATGTCATTATTATGACGTACTTAGTAATTTACTAAGTCAAAATAATGGCTTACTGAGTCAAAATAATGACTTACAAAGTCAAATTACTGACTTACTTTAAGTAAGCGTTTGTAATAAGCGTTTGAAAAAAAAAAAAAAAAGAGTTAAAAGTGGGTCCACATGCTGACATATATTCAACTCATCATGCTTAATTTATTACAGTATTTGGGAAGCATGTGCCGGTAGTTGATTTTTATAATGTAAATGTTATATTGTTATCAACATGTGATAGCAGGGACCCTGCCATCACGTCTCCACATCGTCGCTGCCACCACAGCCTGGGGGGGCAATAGACTACAGACTGCGGTGAAGTAGGCCGGCTTCGTCGTGTGAAGAAGCCTACAACTTTTTGGTTGTGTTTTCCGCTCCGATTGCTGAATGGCGATACACGATATATATCTCGATATTTTTTCCATAAAGTAAAAAAAAAACAGTCCTGAGATACTAAGTACGTCATTATTATGACTTAGTAATTTACTAAGTCAAAATAATGGCTTACTGAGTCAAAATAATGACTTACAAAGTCAAATGAATGACTTACTTTAAGTAAGCGTTTGAAAAAAAAAAAAAAAGAGTTAAAAGTGGGTCCATATGCTGACATATATTCGACTCATCATGCTTAATTTATTACGGTATTTGGGAAGCATGTACCGGTAGTTGATTTTTATAATGTAAATGTTATATTGTTATCAACATGTGATAGCTGGGACACTACCATCACGTCTCCACCTCGTCGCTGCCACCACAGCCCGGGGGGGCAATAGACTACAGACTGCGGTGAAGTAGGCGGCATCGTCGCGTGAAGAAGCCTACAACTTTTGGTTGTGTTTTCCGCTCCATGCTGACATATATTCGACTCATCATGCTTAATTTATTACGGTATTTGGGAAGCATGTACCGGTAGTTGATTTTTATAATGTAAATGTTATGTTGTTATCAACATGTGATAGCAGGGACGCTGCCATCACATCTCCACCTCGTTGCTGCCACCACAGCCCGGGGGGGCAATAGACTACAGACTGCGGTGAAGTAGGCGGCTTCGTCGCGTGAAGAAGCCTACAACTTTTGGTTGTGTTTTCTGCTCCATGCTGACATATTATCAAATCATCATGCTTAATTTATTACAGTATTTGGGAAGCATGTAGTTGATTTTTATTATGTAAATGTTATATTGTTATCAACATGTGATAGCTGGGACGCTGCCATCACGTCTCCACCTCGTCGCTGCCACCACAGCCTGGGGGGGCAATAGACTACAGACTGCGGTGAAGTAGGCCGGCTTCGTCGCATGAAGAAGCCTACAACTTTTGGTTGTGTTTTCCGATCCAATTGCTGAATGGCGATACACGATATACATCTCGATATTTTTTCCGTAAAGTAAAAAAAAAAAACAGTCCTAGTTACCTGAGATACTAAGTACGTCATTATTATGACTTACTTAGTAATTTACTAAGTCAAAATAATGGCTTACTGAGTCAAAATAATGACTTGCAAAGTCAAATTAATGACTTACTTTAAGTAAGCGTTTGTAATAAGCGTTTGAAAAAAAAAGAGTTAACAGTGGGTCCACATGCTGACATATATTCAACTCATCATGCTTAATTTATTACAGTATTTGGGAAGCATTTAGTTGATTTTTATAATGTAAATGTTATATTGTTATCAACATGTGATAGCAGGGACCCTGCCATCACGTCTCCACCTCGTCGCTGCCACCACAGCCTGGTGTGTGGGGGGTGGGGGGAGGGGGGGGGGGCGCAATAGACTACAGACTGCTGTGAAGTAGGCCGTCTTCGTCACATGAAGATGCCTACAACTTTTGGTTGTGTTTTTCGCTTCATTTGCTGAATGGCGATATACGATACATATCTCGATTTTTTTTTACAAAAAGTAAAAAAAAAAACTACAGTCCTAGTTACCTGAGATACTAAGTACGTCATTATTATGAATTAGTGATTTACTAAGTCAAAATAACGACTTACAAAGTCAAACGAATGACTTACTGTAAGTAAGTGTTTGCAATGAGCGTTTGCAAAAAAAAGAGTTAAATGTGGGGCCACATGCTGACATATGCTCAACTCATCATGCTTAATTTATTACAATGTAAATGTTATATTTTTATCAACATGTGATAGCAGGGACCCTGCTATTCAAAACTGGGTTGCTACATTACTAAAGATTAATGGAATTATAGCTGAAGAAAATAGTGCAATAGCAATAAGAGAGACTATTCCTCCCTGAACACCATGGAGTTCATGTAGGCTTTATGATGCTCTTACATTATTATATCATATAATGTGTATACATATACATACACAAACATAGATGTGGACACATATATGATTTCAATTATTTATTTGTTATTTATTATTTATTGATGATATAGATCAAACAAATCCTAACAAATACATGAATACATTGAATTACAGCATTAAGCATTTTGTTTATGTTCAAATGTATTTACATTTATTGTTGATTGACAAAACATTTTATAATTTTTTTTTCAAGAAAGCGGATTTCTAAAACTACAAAAATTTCACAGAAACCAAGTTAAACATTTAAAAGTTGCAAACTGGGCTGATAAAGTATTTATTTCATAAACAATCCCAACCAACATTAACTATTCATATATACGCAACATTCGGTTTTGATGATTTCTTGTTTTTAAAGCAAAAAATTCCATTGGATCCCGTGTCACATGGGAGGAGTTACAAGGAACATTATTGGTCAGTTTTTTTCCCCCTCCCTTTTCTTGTATGCGTACATTTACCACAACAACGGATGCCCTGATTGAAATAAGTCTAGCCTGTAAATCCTTGATGGTTCACTTACACGGGTCTTCCTTTTCAGGAGCTCTTATCTATTGCATTTTATTTCTATCTGGTCTATGTAGTGCCAGGCTTACAACCTTAAACGACAACAAAGGGTAGTATCATCATAAAACTCTCGGTGTTTCTTCCATGGCCTGAGGCGCTGTGAAGTAATACATTTACTCCGCACTGACAGGGAATCCCTTTTATGTTGCCCCCCCCCCCCCCCCCAATCTTCTCGGCGCTAAATCAGCAGGTAGAGCGCATATATATCGACGGTGCACGGGAAAGTGTGATGATATTGCGCCGTCCCTGCCGTAATATATGGACGCATTAGTCGGGTGACCCTCGGAAGGTCGTAGTGGAAGAGATGGAGTGTTGCCAGGCAACCAAAGCGTTGTGCAACGGCTTCTTTTCCTACGCGGCGCACGTTAAAAGCGGGACGGGGGGTATCACGTTATAGTCGCTCGTCTACAAAGCTGAAGCTCGAAAAACCCAGAATGTCAGTCGTGGCTGCTTGACAGGACAACACACTCCGAGCGCTGCACACTTGATGCACTAGAAGAAGTTTATGTCGGGAGGGAGGAGGATGAAGAGGAGGCTGGATGGTGATGGATGCTTGAATGAGCAGGGCCTCCCTGGATAAATGTCACTCAGGATTAGACTGTTATGACAGGCAGAAGCCCCCTCACGCACAAGCACACACACACACACACACACACACACACACACACACACACGTGATCGATGGCAGGTCCAGTACAGCCGAGGCCCTATAGGGAAGCCCCCAGCGTCGCCCCCGGCAACCGTAACCTTCTGTCTGCTAAGTGCGCCTGCATGACTCTCATCCATCAAGCCAGCGCACAAGCTTTCATTTACATGGAGTTTGAAGTCGCCCATCTCAGATCTTGCAACAGCTTGACCACCACGATCGTTTACCTTTGACTCCGCCCCCATTTCCGAGCTAAATGAGGCTTGAAGGCCTACTGAAACCCACTACTACCGACCACGCAGTCTGATAGTTTATATATCAATGATGAAATATTAACATTGCAACACATGCCAATACTGTCTTTTTAGTTTACTAAATTACAATTTTAAATTTCCCGCGGAGTTTCTTGTTGAAAACGTCGCGGAATGATGACGCTAGAGATGCGCGGATAGGCAATTATATCATCCGCAACCGCATCACTTAAGTCATCATCCACCCGAACCAACATTTCATCAAAGCCACACCCGCCCGTTGTTATATATCTAATATAGACGATGCAAGGCATTAGTGAGGTTAGAAAGTGTAACTCCCTCCAAATAGCACGGACACGATGGCTTTCTTGAACTGATTTATTTGATGGCTTCCTTTCCCTTCAAATTCACCGTGAAAACTGTAAAGGTCTTAACTCATTCTCTTTCTATGCCACATCAATGTGGAATGCACTCCCAACAGGTATAAAAGTAAGTGCATCTCTATCCTCCTTCAAAACCGCTCTAAAACAACACCTCCAGGCAACATCAACACTTTACTAATACCCTCCTCCATTCACATCCCATCTCCCCGGATTATAAACAACTCAAATGTACTTCTAATGTATATACTTGTTCTTATGCTATGTGGACTCACTATGTTCTCTGCTGGCTGTACATATCCTACTAAATAAGACCGACACTGTTTCAATGTCCATATGTCTCTGTTGATGCAATTGTTGATGACTGAAGTACTGATATCAACCAAAGCTCCTCATCCCACCCCCCGAATTGTAAATAATGTAAATAATTCAATGTATATACTATGATGATTAACTTGTGTGATGACTGTATTATGTTGATAGTATATATTTATACCATGAATTGATTAACGTGCACCCCGACTTAAAGAAGTTGAAAAACTTATTCGGGTGTTACCATTTAGTGGTCAATTGTACGGAATATGTACTGAACTGTGCAATCTACTAATAAAAGTATCAATCAATCAATAAATAATGCAGGTTACAAACGTAAAAATAATAACATGCACAGCATGTGGATCAAACATTTTAACAAGTAAAATACCGACAAATGACAAATACCTCGTTGGCCATACCCGGAAGTAGCTTCCTTACATCCGTCGACAGACCAAACGAGACACTTCAAAATAAAAGTATGCCCACATACGGTTTCAAAGAGTGCTGCTCGTTTTTCGTATGTGGGTAACAACATTTAAAGGGGAACATTATCACAATTTCAAAAGGGTTTAAAACAATAAAAATCAGTTCCCAGGGGCTTGTTTTATTTTTCGAAGTTTTTTTCAAAATTTTACACCTCCCGGAATATCCCTAAAAAAAGCTTTAAAGTTCTTGATTTTCGCTATTTGCGATGCGACTAGCCATTTCTCTGTGACGTCATGCAGTGCTGCCAATGTAAACAACGTGGCGGTTACCACAGCAAGGTATAGCGACATTAGCTCGGATTCAGACTCGGATTTCAGCGGTTTAAGCGATTCAACAGATTACGCATGTATTGAAACAGATGGTCAGAGTATGGAGGCAGATAGCGAAAACGAAATTGAAGAAACTGAAGCTATTGAGCCAATAGCTATTGACGCTATTCGGCCGTAGCATGGGTGTACCTAATGAAGTGGCCCATAGCATGGCTGCCTTATTAGCATCGCCGGTAAAATGTGCGGACCAAACGATCAGGACTTTCGCATCTTGTGACACTGCAGCAACTTAAATCCGTCGATTGGTAAGTGTTTGTTTCGCAATAAATTTGGGTATCTAGTTTCAAATGTACATACAGCTATCGTAAATAGCATGTTAGCATCGATTAGCGTAGCATGTTAGCATCGATTAGCTGGCAGTCATGCTGCGACCAAATATGTCTGATTAGCACATAAGTCGACAACATCAACAAAACTCACCTTTGTGATTTCGTTGACTTAATCGTTGCAAATGCATCTGCAGGTTATCCATACATCTCTGTGCCATGTCTGTCTTAGCATCGCCGGTCAAATGTGCAGACACTCTGGCACATTCAATGGGGGTCTGGCGGCAGATTTCTTGCCAGTGGTGCAACTTGAATCCCTCCCTGTTAGTGTTGTTACACCCTCCGACAACACACCGACGAGGCATGATGTCTCCAAGGTTCCAAAAGATAGTCGAAAAAACGGAAAATAACAGAGCTGAGACCCGGTGTTTGTAATGTGAAAATGAAAATGGCGGCTGTATTACCTCGGTGACGTCACGTTCTGACGTCATCGCTACAAGACCGATAAACAGAAAGGCGTTTAATTCGCCAAAATTCACCCATTTAGAGTTCGGAAATCGTTTAAAAAAATGCATGGTCTTTTTTTCTGCAACATCAAGGTATATATTGACGCTTGCATAGGTTTGGTGATAATGTTCCCATTTAACTATTTATAAATAGTTGATTTCTATAGGCTAGTAAGGTAAAGTGTTGTACCTATATAAATCAACCATTTATAAATACACGTCAGTAGGCTAAATGAACCTCTTCAACATAACATTTAACATTTAATGTAGCGGCTGGCTACGGGGTGTTAGCCAATGACTTTGGCTGGGGGGCGGGACTTCCGGGAGAGATAGGGAAGTGACGTTCTCGACAGGAAGTTAGAGTTCGAGTTGTCCCGGGAAAAGCGTTAGAGACATGAGAGCTGTTGTGTGGTTGTATTACATCTTGTGCAATAAAGACAAGACAAACAAAGAAGTTTTATGAGCCTACATTCCTGGGATTATTACAATATATATTTCCGAATTGGTTCAACCGCCACCCGCCCGAATCTATTTAAAATCTATTTTTTCGTCACGTCACCCGCCCGACCCGCGGTTTATCCGCGGACTCCGTGGTTGTGACCGCAAAACGCGCATCTCTAGATGACGCGTATGATGACACGTGTTTATGACGTTATTGGTTGCGATAGCGAAAATAAGGCACTTTAAAGCTTTATTTAGGGATATTCCGAGACCGGTAAAATTTTGAAAAAAAAATTAAAAAAATACAACAAGCCACTGGGAACTGATTTTTATTGTTTTTAACCCTTTTGAAATTGTGATAATGTTCCCCTTTAAAGAAGTATTGATTTGGAATCCACGATCGTTTTGAATTGAGAATCGATTCTGAATGGAATCGTTACCCCCGAGAACCGAATCGAATCGTGCGGTGCCAAAAAGATTCACAACCCTAATGATTTCCCATTCTGTGCTGTAGGTGGGTTAGGGTTTTTCCTGTGCGCTGCGTTTCCTGAGACAATGAGACGTCGTTAAGCCATTTGGGACCTTTTGGACAGGTATTCTTGTTAGCGGCGGCGGTGCAAAATAAACGATCATCCCGCTCGTAAAACGGCGGCAAAGTGTAAGCTCGATAATGCTTAACGGGCGAGCTCGTTAACATTTATTAGACATCAGAGACCGTCCGGGTTGAGGCCGGCGGCCGGAGAACCCGTCGGCTACGAGCCCCCGAGTCACAGAGAACGCCGTGAACTAGAAGAAATGCGCGCATGAGGCAGTTTTTGCAGCAACCCCGCATTGTTTCTGGCAGGCGGGAGAGAGCGAGGCTTGTTTTCTCGCAGATGTAGAAGCGCCCGCAGGCTCTTAACTGCAGCTGGGACGCTTCCCAAGCAACACTCAACGGCACACGAGGGAGCCTCGCAATTAATCCCGCTCTGATGGCCTATGCGGCACTGTGTGTAAGTGTGTGTAAGTGTGTGTACGTGTGTGTGCTGTTTCACCTCTCAGATACTTAAAAAAAAAAAAAAACACCCCCCCAAACAAAACAGTTTAGCCATCAGTTTCATCCTGGCACGTTGATTTAGTACACAAAAGCTGGCACTGGAGTGAGGAGATGCAAATGTCGCTAAAGCGTCGCCGCACTCGCCGGGGTGTAAAATGCGATGATAAAGTGCGACTGGTGGAATATAAACAAATTGCCTCACAAAAGCTGACGCAGGCTTTTTTCTTCCTCTTCCTTTTTTTTTTGGTTTAATCGCCGCTTGCTGGGTTTTATGCAAGACACCTTTTTGTCTTTTAGGGTTTAATTTGCAGCCAGGTGCGTTTAAATGAGTCAAAATCTGTACTATTTTCAGCTCTATTCCTGTTCTTAACATTACGTTCTCTTCTTCTTCAAAGCAACAATTTTCTATTTTTTTTAAAGGCGTTCAGATCCGTGATCAGGGCTATTCAACTAAACAATGAAGAGGGCTGCAGTTTCAGGAGCCCAAAAGGCAGGCCTGGGCAATTATTTTGCTACGAGGAGGCTAAATTTGGAGAAAAAAATGTGTCTTGGCGGCCGGTATATCGAATACAAAACCTCACAATAGTGTCAGATTGAATGCTAAAAACGCTATGGACAGAAAGGTATGGAATTTTTTTATTTTTTTTTATTGACTGAGACACAGAATGTACATGAAAATAAAGTATAAGGGATTTACAATATTAACTATGCACGATAAAACACTGAATATTGACAAGTCTGCTGGCCCCACTGTGGACTGGACTCTCACTATTATGTTAGATCCACTATGGACTTGACTCTCACTATTATGTTAGATCCACTATGGACTGGACTCTCACTATTATGTTGGATCCACAATGGACTGGATTCCCACTATTATGTTGGATCCACTATGGACTGGACTCTCACTATTATGTTAGATCCACAATGGACTGGATTCTCTTTATTATGTTGGATCCACAATGGACTGGATTCTCTTTATTATGTTAGATCCACTATGGACTGGACTGTCACTATTATGCTAGATCCACTATGGACTGGACTTTCACTATTATGTTAGATCCTCTATGGACTTGACTCTCACTATTATGTTAGATCCACTATGGACTGGGATTTCACTATATTATGTTAGATCCACAATGGACTGGACTCTCACTATTATGTTGGACCCACTATGGACTTGACTCTCACTATTATGCTAGATCCACTATGGACTGGACTCTCACACTATTATGTTAGATCCACTATGGACTGGACTCTCACACTATTATGTTAGATCCACCATGGACTGGACTTTCACAATATTATGTTAGATCCACTATGGACTTGACTCTTACTATTATGTTAAATCCACTATGGACTGGACTCTCACTATTATGTTAGATCCACTATGGACTGGACTCTCACTATGTTGGATCCACTATGGACTGGACTCTCACACTATCATTAAAATTAGATCCACTATGGACTGGACTTTCACAATATTTTGTTAGATCCACTATGGACTTGACTCTTACTATTATGTTAAATCCACTATGGACTGGACTCTCACAATTATGTTAGATCCACTATGGACTGGATTCTCACTATAATGTTAGATCCACTATGGACTGGTCTCTCACTATTATGTTAGATCCACTGTGGACTGGACTCTCACTATTGTGTTAGATCCACTATGGACTTGACTCTTACTATTATGTTAAATCCACTATGGACTGGACTCTCACTGTTATGTTAAATCCACTATGGACTGGACTCTCACTATTATGTTAGATCCACTATGGACTGGACTTACACAATATTATGTTAGACCCACTATGGACTGGACTCTCACTATTATGTTAGATCCACTATGGACTTGACTTTTACTATTATGTTAAATCCACTATGGACTGGACTCTCACTATTATGTTAGAGCAGGCCTGGGCAATTATTTTACTCGGGGGGCCAGATTTAGATTAAAAAAAGTGTGTCTGTGGGCCAGTATATCTATTTTTAGGAACACTAATACTAAACCTCACAATAATGATTGAAAGCTAAAAACGTTATGACAGACAGACTACCTTAAAACAACGGAATGGAATTTGAAATAGTTTTACTGACTGAGACACCCAGAATGTACACGAAAATAAAGAATGTGGGATTTACAATAATAACTATGAATGATAAAAAATTGAATATTGACAACATATTTTACAATCAACCCAAACAAAACCAAAATGGAACAAACAGTCGAAAAAACCCCACCTACAATCTGACATACCTCATAGTGACCATAGTAAGTAATTAGATGACCATAGTAACTAACTAGATGACCATAGTAACTAACTAGATGACCATAGTAAGTAATTAGATGACCATAGTACCTAACTAGATGACCATAGTAAGTAATTAGATGACCATAGTAAGTAATTAGATGACCATAGTAAGTAATTAGATGACCATAGTAACTAATTAGTTGACCATAGTAAGTAATTAGATGACCATAGTAAGTAATTAGATGACCATAGTAACTAACTAGATGACCATAGTAACTAATTAGATGACCATAGTAAGTAATTAGATGACCATAGTAACTAATTAGATGACCATAGTAACTAACTAGATGACCATAGTAACTAATTAGATGACCATAGTAAGTAATTAGATGACCATAGTAACTAATTAGATGACCATGGTAACTAACTAGTATATGATGCAGATTCCAACCATTGAAAGACTTAGTATAGTTGAAAACTTACGGTCATTAGAAAACATGACTGCACATCATAATGGCAGCTACATTTTCCATCTTAAACATCTAAAACAAATATTTGGGATGCCGAGCCCTGCATTAACACAATAAATTACAGATGTGAGCGCATGTAGAAAATGAAACTATGACAAAGACTGGCCTGCAATAAGATGGCGACTTGTAAAGGGTGTACCCGCCTTCCGCCTGAATGCAGTTGAGATAGGCTCCAACACCCCCAAAAGGGACAAGCGGTAGGAAATGGATAAATGGACTAAGACTGGCACGACACCGTTAAACCAAAGGTGTAGCGTTACCGCCCTCTAGCGGTCAATTGTAGCGCTACATGTATTATAAGATTTTTGCACGGACACGAATACCAAATAAATCACGAAGTCAGCAATTTCAATGAAAGAAAATCTCAATATCTTCATGTACAATATGTACTTATAAACATTTGAGCAAGTTTTGTGATGAAACTTACGCGTGTGGATGTCTTCCGGTGTTGTTGGTCTGCGACAGTGTCCGCCGCTTCAAACGTCCAAACCAAAAAAAACTATGACTCTAGTTCTTGCTCGGGGCAGAACATTCACACTTTGTTGTCCAGTCGCTGATAAAAGTCCGATTTTCGCAACTTATTTCGATTTATTTCACGATCGACGGTGCCATTTTTTAAATGGTTTCCTTCTACTCACCCACAACGGCTTCATTGTGACACACATGCCTCGCTGTCGCCCCTAGCGGGCTGGCAAATGTATTGCATTCATGAGCGACTTTGAAATGGTTTGACCCATAGACAGTTTATAAGTACACACAGCATTGGGTGCTGTGACGCGAGAAATTCGGCCGCCATCTTGAAGTGGTGATGAGGAGCCGGCGAGCAGCCTAAACCAGGGGTGTTCTCCCGTCCAAAGGCAAAACCTAGTAACTCACTTCTAGCTGATTTTGAGAAAACAAAGGAAAACCAATCTATCTTGATGCTGTCTTACAAAGATTTACAAAGTCATCAAACGTATAGATGTTTTCTTGAGCGTTCATTTTCTTGCCGGTTGAGCCATGGATTGAATCTGCTCTCATGAACGTGTGCCCTTTCTCCAGATATTCTGTCACAATCTCGGGCGGGCCCCATTCTGCGTTTGCACATTGGGCAAGAGCCGTGTACAGCGTCCAGTTTTTATTTTGACCTCCACAGTTATCTGCCCAAAAGAGTATGCAAGGGGAAGAATCAAGAACAATACATTTAATGAAGGTGCTTGCAACGTCCTGGGCCAATCTTCCAAATATCCCCTCGTGCCATAATATCACATAATCAGGTTGACCGTCGGCCCCCATTCGTGCAAATGTCTCATTAAAGACAATAAGGCGACTGACAAAGAAGCTCCGATTGCTCCCTTAAGATACTAGGTTTTTCTCTTGTATCTACGCGGTTATGTGGTAGTTGCTAGGTCCTGCCATGCAGGACCTAGCAACAAATTACAAATTACAATATCGCATAACACACAAATTACATTATCGCATAACACTAATGTAAAGCATATCACCTAGGAACTCCAAAATTATTATCGGCTCAGTTTTGACCAAAATTGAGTTACTGGGTTTTGCCTTTGGACGGGAGAGTTGTTGTAGGCACAATACCAATGTGAGGAATTTGTATAATGCGCAATCTTTTTGCAAATTGCTTCCAGCTGTAAGTCGAACACATTTACAGTGAGGGTTGGACTCCGCCAAGGCTGTCCTTTGTCACCGATTCTGTTCATAACTTTTATGGACAGAATTTGTAGGCGCAGTCAAGGCCTTGAGGGGTTCCGGTTTGGTGACCGCAGGATTACGTCTCTGCTTTTGGCAGATGATGTGGTCCTGATGGCTTCATCTGGCCGGGATCTTTAGCTCTCACTGGATCGGTTTGCAGCCGAGTTTGAAGCGACCGGAATGAGAATCAGCACCTCCAAGTCCGAGTCCATGGTTCTCACCCGGAAAAGGGTGGAATGCCATCTCCGGGTTGGGGAGGAGACCCTGCCCCAAGTGGAGGAGTTCAAGTACCTAGGAGTCTTGTTCACGAGTGAGGGAAGAGTGGATCGTGAGATCGACAGGCGGATCGGTGCGGCGTCTTCAGTAATGCGGACGTTGTACCGATTCAATGTAGTGAAGAAGGAGCTGAGCCGGAAGGCAAAGCTCTCAATTTACCGGTCGATCTACGTTCCCATCCTCACCTATGGTCATGAGCTTTGGGTCATGACCGAAAGGATAAGATCACGGGTACAAGCGGGCGAAATGAGTTTCCTCCGCTGTGTGGCGGGGCTCTCCCTTAGAGATAGGGTGAGAAACTCTGCCATCCGGGAGGAACTCAAAGTAAAGCCGCTGCTCCTTCACATGGAGAGGAGCCAGAAGAGGTGGTTTGGGCATCTGGTCAGGATGGCACTCGAACGCCTCCCTAGGGAGGTGTTTAGGGCACGTCCAACCGGTACGAGGCCACGGGGAAGACCCAGGACACATTGGGAAGACTATGTCTCCCGGCTGGCCTGGGAACGCCTCAGGATCCCCCGGGAAGAGCTAGACGAAGTGGCTGGGGAGAGGGAAGTCTGGGTTTCCCTGCTTAGGCTGTTGCCCCCGCGACCCTACTTTGGATAAGCGGAAGAAGATGGATTGATGGATGGGCTTCCAACTATTTGAATAATGTGTGGTGCACATTTTGCAAATCAATGGGTGCAAATACATGTTTTGGTGTCAAAATAATGTATTTAATACTTATGTAAATCTATTCATTTGTAGTTGGGACAATATAACTGAGTATTGCCCTCAAATCAGTCCAACCTTAACCCTAACCCTAACCACTATACAGTGTACATCCACGACTAAACTGACTAAACTATTACCACAACTTGGTTTACTATTTATAAAATATAATAATGTAGGGTTACTGACTAAACCATCCACAAAATCTTGTCTTAAATCTTGTCTTGCGATATGCAAATTGCTTGCGCACAATGGAAATGACGTATATTTTGCAAAGAGCGCGGGATTGGTGAAATGCTTACAACAGTGTCAAACGTACGGCCGAGGGATGAGTTTGCTAAGTCTAAAAATTAACCTGAAATTTTTCAATGAAAGAAACAGCTGTTCTAAATGTGTCCACTAGATGTCACAATAGCAATTCTTTGTATCTCTGTAGATGATGCTACATATGTACAAAATTAACCACATGATGTTAATACGTCAGTCGAGGAAAATTATCAAACTATGAATAAATGAATGGTTTATTTTGAGCCATGCAAACAAAACAAAAGAATGACATAAAATACAAAAGAAATGTATATATATATACATTATTTTTACACCTACATTGAAAACATTACATGTGACTATAATCTTTTGTAGATGTCAAGATTGGCTCAAAAGGCAGTAGGAAGAAGTAAACTTATTAGGTCCCACCCCTATACATATACAATATATAATACAATAATATATATATTATATAATTCAATTCAGTGGTTGCTGCGTAGATGCTATATATTATCTATATATAATACATTTAAATTCGCACACACTTACGTATATACATATGCACACATACATATATACACAACACACACATATATACAATTTATATATACATACATATATATATATATATATATATATATACTTATACATACATACAATACATACATATACACACAATCATATACATACACACATGCATATACCCAAAATACTCACATAAATACATAAATAACATCCTGTAATTTGATTTAGATATAATTTGTTTATCTTGATAGATTGAAAATGAACAACAATGGGTTGACTGATGAACATTATCACGTCATTTAGTCAGAAAATATAAATCACAGCAAATATATTATTAACTGTAATTGTAAAAAAAAAAAAAACTAGCAACATTATAATTTGTACATATAGGGACGGCGTGGCGCAGTGGGAGAGTGGCCGTGCGCAACCCGAGGGTCCCTAGTTCAAATCCCACCTAGTACCAACCTCGTCACGTCCGTTGTGTCCTGAGCAAGACACTTCACCCTTGCTCCTGATGGGTGCTGGTTGGCGCCTTGCATGGCAGCTCCCTCCATCAGTGTGTGAATGTGTGTGTGAATGGGTAAATGTGGAAGTAGTGTCAAAGCGCTTTGAGTACCTTGAAGGTAGAAAACCGCTATACAAGTACAACCCATTTATCATTTATTTACATATGTGCTTGTTCTATTTCCAAACAAAGAAAACAAGAGCCGTGGGCAAGAGCCGTGTACAGCGTCCAGTTTTTATTTTGACCTCCACAGTTATCTGCCCAAAAGAGTATGCAAGGGGAAGAATCAAGAACAATACATTTAATGAAGGTGCTTGCAACGTCCTGGGCCAATCTTCCAAATATCCCCTCGTGCCGTAATATAAATAAATGGGTTGTACTTGTATAGCACTTTTCTACCTTCAAGGTACTCAAAGCGCTTTGACACTACTTCCACATTTACCCATTCACACACACACATTCACACACTGATGGAGGGAGCTGCCATGCAAGGCGCCAACCAGCACCCATCAGGAGCAAGGGTGAAGTGTCTTGCTCAGGACACAACGGACGTGACGAGGTTGGTACTAGGTGGGATTTGAACCAGGGCCCCTCGGGTTGCACACGGCCACTCTCCCACTGCGCCACGCTGTCCCTATATCACATAATCGGGTTGACCGTCGGCCCCCATTCGTGCAAATGGACTGGACTCTCACTATTATGTTCGATCCAGTATGGACTGGACTCTCACACTATTATGTTAGATTCACTATCGACTGGACTCTCACACTATTATGTTGGATTCACTATAGACTGGACTCACACTATTGTGGTCGATCCACTATGGACTGGACTCTCACTATTATCATAGATTCCACTATGGACTAGACTCTCACTATTATGTTAGATCCAGTATGGACTGGACTCTCACACTATTATGTTAGATCCACTATGGACTGGACTTTCACAATATTATGTTAGACCCACTATGGACTAGACTCTCACTATTATGTTAGATCCACTATGGACTGGACTCTCACAATCATGTTAGATCCACTATGGACTGGACTCTCACTATTATGTTAGATCCTAGTATATACTGCATATTTCAGTTTTACTATAAAAACCAAAGTTGTCTTTGACAGAAAACCTTTTTTTTTTTAACTTCATATCAACCTCAACTTGATATTGAGATTTACTGTAAGCGTTAAATAAATAAAAAAATAATAATAATATGACCTATTTTTAACATTTTAGTGACTGAGACCCTTTATGGTCCCCGGGACCCCTAAAGGTTACAAAAAAAAATCCATATATTTTTTTATGGTTTGAAAATGAAAAATATGCTTGAATTTTTTCTGTGTGCGGCCCTCTATGGAAAAAGTTTGGACACCCCTGATGTATAAGAAGCCAGTTCGAGGTGTCGCCGTGACAACAAAGTCAAATACACATGATGACGTTGTTAACATTCCCTGTCGCCTGCCTCACCCCCACACTTAAGCCCCCTGCTGCCGTGACCTGGACCCCACCAGGACACGTCTGGGCTGTCTGTGCACGCAGAGTGTGTGTGTGTGTGTGTGTGTGTGTGTGTGTGTGTGTGTGTGCGTGTGTGTGTGTGCCCCGAGGCTACTTTCCTCCGCATACAGATGGAAATGTCACACAACTGCAGTGAAAGTCACCGTGCAGGTAAAACTTTTAACTTGTTGTTGCGGATGTTAGTTTCCCAAGAGAGGGTTGCTTCTATTAGCACCTGAACACTTCTTAAAAGTGCTGAAAGAAGGGATATTTATGTATTAATTGACCTGACTTGATTTGTCTCAATATTGTCGGCAGGTAACATTGGATACCTGATATCAGTCCGATATCGGGGAAAAAAGTATCAGATTATATTGGCTTGCACACTGCAACAACTGAAATCTAAGAAATATTATTTATCTCAAATAAGGGTGATATTTGCTTATTTTCTGTCTGATAAGATAATTCTTATCAGACAGAAATTCTTATCAGACTCTCTCACTATTATGTTAGATCCACTGAGGACTGGACTCTCACACTATTATGTTAGATCCACTATGGACTGTACTCACTATTATGTTAGATCCACTATGGACGTGACTCTTACTATTATGTTAGATCCACTATGGACTGGACTTTCACTATTATGTTAGATCCACTATGGACTGGACTTTCACTATTATGTTTGATCCACTATGGGCTAGACCCTCACTATTATGTTAGAGCCACTATGGACTGGACTCTCACTATTGTGGTCGATCCACTATGGACTGGACTCTCACTATTATCATAGATCCACTATGGATAGAACTCTCACACTATTATGTTAGATCCACTATGGACTAAACTCTCACAATAGTATGCTAATACCACTATGGACTAAACTCTCACACTATTATGTTTGATCCATTATGGAGTGGACTTTCACTATTATGTTAGATCCACTATGGACTGGACTTTCACTATTATGTTTGATCCACTATGGACTGGACTCTCACACTATTATGTTAGATCCACTATGGACTGGACCCTCACTATTATGTTAGATCCACTAAGGACTGGACACTCACTATTATGTTAGACCCACCGTGGACTGGACTCTCACTATTGTGGTCGATCCACTATGGACTGGACTCTCACTATTATCATGGATCTACTATGGACTGGACCCTCACTATTATGTTAGAGCCACTATGGACTGGACTCTCACAATATTATGTTAGATCCACTATGGACTGGACTCTCCCACTATTATGTTAGATACACTATGGACTGGACTCTCACACTATTATGTTAGATCCACAATGGACTGGACTCTCACACTATTATGTTAGATCCACTTTGGACTGGACCATCATTATTATGTTAGATCCACTAAAGACTGGACT